>NC_053024.1:265584661-265934332 GCF_003073215.2 Triticum urartu | reverse complement strand
GAGTGCCTGTGAAGATCATCTCTTTTTGTAAGGCCCGGTGCCTGTGAAGCAAGGCGAGTGCCTGTGAAGATCATCTCTTTTTGTAAGGCCCGGTGCCTGTGAAGTAAGGCAAGTGCCTGTGAAGCTGTCGCGCTTTGGAAAAAGGCCCGGAGCCTGTGAAGCAAGGCCAATGCCTGTGAAGCTCGCCGCCCCGTGACACTCTCACGTAATAATGAGTGGGGCTGTACACGCCCCGGAGTCTCAGGAGCGCCGGCCTCAGGCCCTGGGGCTCCCTCCCACGCCCAGTGGCAGCACTTAGCTCCGCGCTGGTGAGAAGACATCGAAGACTAGATTAGGTGCCGGACGCGGCTTTTTCATTTGCTTTCCGCAGTTGACGTGTTTGTTTGCATTTGAAGTCTTATTGAGGTTATCGCTATTGCTGATTCATGGTTCGTCGATTTTCGCTCCTCACTTTGGATTCTCTGGTAAACGACCTCGCGAGGGATGGTGTTCAGGCGTCCTCGCGAGCATTTCGGCCCTAGCCACGGGAAGGTTTTCATGGCCCTGACGCATTACAGGAGCACCCCTCCTAGTCCGTGTCCCTCGGGCACCGCGACGCGTACGCAGGGCCTGGGTCGATCGCCCCCCGGCAGGGGTTGAGAACTATCTACGTCCGGGCGAGTAATTAAGAAGCGCAAAAGAAGATCAAGGTAATAACTGAAATGGCAACATTCCCAACACGCCCCAGCGGGGCTCCATGCAACTGGTCTTTCTAATGCAGGAAACAAAAGGAAAAGGAGGAGGTGTGCCCGGTTCAGCCCTCCTCACACCAGCTCGCGAGGGCGACACGGGCTGCCTCCGGGCTTCAGGCGGACTCCCTCTCACGCTTCACCAGGACACGACGGCGGACGGACGAGCCGCCACCTCCCAAGCAGGCTCGACGGCGCGGGGGAGGACTGCTGCCACCGCTGGAGGAGTCGCTCGAAGAAGCGCTGACGAAGCTTGGGGAGCCGCGGGCGCTGCCATCCGCGCGGGCGCTATCCCCTTCATCGCCATCAGGGCGGGGCCCGCGGACGCGGTCGTCGTCCTCCGGGCAGCACCCCGCACGGCGACCATCTTCCCCAAACACCCTCACGTAGAGGGTGGCGTCGCCATCGAACCTGAAGAGCAAAGTGCACCGACGCTCCAGGCCGCGGGCGCGGGCGAACGCCTGCCAGCCACGGGTGAAGGCCAAGCCCCCGCTGACGGCGACCTCCAGTGCGACCCATGAAGACCTGCTGCAGCAGCCCTCTGCCTGGAGCAAGAGGCCACCTGGAGCGCCGGCCGGGAGTTCACCGAGGAGGAAGCGAGGGAGCGGGAGCCGGGCGCAAGACGGCTCCGCCACCCAGACGACGAACTCCGGCAGCGCCTGCGCCACGCGGAAGCACGGCCTGGGAGAGCGTGCGGCCCAGGCGTGTCCTTCGGCCACGGCGTCTCGCCCGCCGCCGCGCTGGGAGCCACCCGCACGGCCACCAAACGCTGGCGGGGTGGCCGCCGGGTGCTTCCAAGGGCGCCCACGACCGCGCTTAGGCGGGGGAGAGGCGGAACCAACTGGAGGGCCTTCCCCTTCTCTGCAGCTGTGTACCTCTTCGACGGAGCCATCACGCCAAGACGGAGCAAGAACTGAGGCAGAGGAGGGAGCAAGGAGTGACGGACTGGAGGGGCACGCGCGGTGCCGCACTTATAGCCGGCGGAGGCCAACCGGTGGCCACCACGATCACAGGTAATCATGACACGATCTGCATGCAGGAATTCGTCCAACTCGCACGATCGCCAAGGCGTCGTGGGAAGTGGAGACGCCACGTCCAATCAACTGCCACGCGGCGCCTAAGGCCGCAGGCTGTTAGGGCCCGCGACGCTTCGCCCTTGCCCTTTCGCCTCTCGGCACGGCCAAGTCCAAGCGCGCCTTGGGCCCGAGGGCTACTGTCGGCATTCGGGGAACGGGGGTCCCCAGACTTGCTTGCCTGCGGCCTGCGGCGTGGCTCAAGTGGGAGCCCAACGAGGCCCATCTTCATCAGCACAAGACTCAAGACCCTCGCGAGGGGCCAAGCCTCGCGAGGCGGACGACACGGCACCTCCTCAGGAGCAGCCTCATCAGGATGGCTCGCGAGGTGGAGGAGACATCAAGGCGGGGTACCTCGTGAGGTGCCCGTGACGTGAGCCATGACGACTCAAGGCGCCAGGCGGGCGCCAGCGCGCGCAGCGTCCTTCTTTCCTCTTTGGTGCAAAGGGGACAAGCGCAGCCACGGAGTACCGAGGCATCAGGCAAAGGTTGCCGTTCTGGTGCAACGAGACCAAGACCAGGAGGACTACGAGACGGAGTTCACCATGGAGCCCAGCGCGGCGTCATCACCAGAGCCTTTGGCAGGCGAAGACCGCTTTTGTCAGGATATATGTACTAGCTGTCCCCCTTCAAATTAGCCCGCCATTGTTGGATCCCTTCCCGCTCAATATTTGGGGAGAGGACCAGGGCCACTATAGATAGGACTAGCCCCCCACAATGCAAGGGGGTCGGTTGGGGAGTTGGAGGTTCGGAGAGTTCTCAGTCACAGAGAGAGAGAGAGAGAGAGAGAAAGGTGGCTGCATTCTCCCTAGCAGTTCATCCCACTAGCCAAGAACAGACCCTCGCGAGGCTGTTCTTCCTTGTATCGTTCATCCTCACCAGCCCCAAGAGGCAATCCACAAACCACACACTGGAGTAGGGTGTTACACCACATCGGTGGCCCGAACCAGTATAAATCTTGTGTCTCTTGTGCATTTCTTTCAGTAGCTTAGATCCTTGTGAGACGAAGAGGTTGAAGGCGTAATCTCCGCGCGCACCCCAGTGTTCGAACCTTAAGGGTCTGCCAGAACCCGAAATCTGACACACTTCAACCTAAAGAATTTAAAAACTACAACTTTTGGTACTTAGTGTTATCTCTGGGGAGAATCTTCTTACACAAGTTACATCCCTTCCACCCCACCTCCCATGGCGACTCCCACCCCACCTCCCATGGCGACTCCCACCTCCCACCCCACCTCCCATGGCGACTTCCACCTCCCATCCACGTCCCACCTCCTTTCCCTCTAGATCTTCCATGGTGAGTAGTGATCCACTTGTGATCCAATGGCTAGTCTCATCCATTGGGATTTTGCCCCAGGACTTAAGGTGGAGCAGAAGGTACGTGACAAGTTTACATCTGCGGTGCATTTTGAAAGTTCTTCCAGAACCAAGGAATTCTTCTTGGTTATCTCTTTCTCTTCGGCCTCCTTCCTCTCTTTGTAGAGGCTATTGGAGTGGTTTTACAATGTTGTATTGGAGGTTTGGCCAAAGGTTTCAACGTCAAACAATTGGGTGATCGACCCTTTAGGTTCTCTGTGGCTTCTAATCGTGTTGGACATTTCATCTGTGGTTTGAAGGATCGTGTCTGGCCAAATTTTGTGTGTCATTTCCGTTTGTTCAAAGCAACAGTGGATTATGCTTGGAATGGATCTGAGTGGCATCTTGATGAGGTGATTCCTGAGGTTTCTGCCTGATCGCCTATGGCTATCAGAAGTCCTTTAGGGTTTTTACGTAAAAATGCGCAAGGAGATACTTCATCTAGAACGGAATTGGCCAAATTCAATCTTGTGCCTCCGGATTTCAGCAGGGCGTATGTGATCAGGATTTGGATACTCATAATTTGCGGCGATCTCAATCTTCTAATGAAGCACTCATTCCGGGAGGATCCTCGGATAGTCTGGTTTTTGGGAAACTCCATGTATGTATCAATCGGGACAACCTTCAGATTATTGGTAAACGTTTCTCTGGACGCCATTTTATGACTTTATCTTGGGATCTAATCGCAACTACAAAGCTTGAGGAAATTCTTGATTTAAGGCAAGCTGGTTATTCCAATGATACTATTCAATTGGTACTTGACATCTCTTCTCTACCTACTAAGGAATTTATATTCAACAAGCTTCATATTTGTTTGATATGTGGGAAACAAGGTCATTTAGCCGAGCATTGTGATGATGTGAATTTGCCCAATAAGCAGCCCCCTAAAGAAAATGTTGAGACGTCACACACGCGAAATCTAGCTTGGTGCACAAAATGCAGGACCATGGGTCATGTTTCTTACACATGCTCTATTGATAATCGATGTTGCAAAATTTGTGGTGTGAGAGGGCACGTCCATTGGAATTGCTTGTCACGTACAAGTTCGTTCAAACGTGTTGCTTGGAGAAGGAAAGACCGGATTGTGGGGAAGTACAGTAGCTCTCCAATATTTGTTAAGGAAAAAAAGATTTGGCGCAGAAAATCCGGGAATCCGGCCCAACAAAAAAGGGATAAGAGGCAAATTTGGGTTGTCAAGCGAAAGGGGGGAAGAGGGCAGATTCTTCGGTTAGTCTTACCGAAAATACCCCGGACGTTTCGCCTCCTTACCAACCTATCAACAACTTCCAGACTCCCGAGGCCACGGTTTCTGCTCTGTTTTGCCCGTCACCTTGCGCCCCTGTGTCCTCCTCCTCCCCTCTCCTCGATCTCTCCTCCACCAGAAACCTTGAATCTCCTATGGCGAACCTGCCAGTGCTGCCCTACCAGTTTGTGCCGGGGGAGATAGACATCCAGCATGGTCCGGAAGGAAGACTGCAGCGCAACATGGTCATTGTGGACGATTCGCCGCTGGATCACTCGCAGCATGCGCTTGTGATGGTCGTGCCGCCTCCTGGAGATCTGCAACGAGAAGCTGTTCTTGCTGAGGTTCGTCGAGTTCTTCAAGATGATCATGGCGCACTTACTGTTGAGGGTGAGATCTATCCTTTCTGCGTGGGTTTAATCCGTTTCAATGACAGTCTTGTTAGAGATATGATGATTAGTAGAGGGGAGCAGCCTCTAGATGAGCATTCAAACTTTTATCTGTTGCGCCACGATGAGGGGCCAAATATGCGTAGACCTGTCATTGAAAGAGATGCGTGGGTCATGTTGCTCGGCTTTCCCCTGAACTATCAAACAGAGCACTACATCATTAAGGCAGTGTCATGTTTTGGGAGGTGTATGTATTGGCACAGACCTAGACACCGTAATTCGCGCGAGTTAGTTCGTGTTCTGATTAATGAGCTTGCTCAAGTGCCTTTCAGCCTTGTGGTTAAGAGATTTACGGACATCAGTGGGCTAGGCACATCCTGGACGGTCCCTGTGTATGTGCTCAATGGCAGGAATCCTAGCCAGGGGCTTGTGGGCAATGAGGAAGCACCGCCGCCTTTTGGTGCTTCACCCCATCCTGAACATCTCCCGTTTTTAACTGCTATGCAATAGCAGCAGCATGATGCACAAGTCTGGAAGCTCTAGAATGCGGCCAATGCATGGGAGGCTGCTCCGCAACCCCCTCCGCCACAACACGGCTGGGGTGAATGGCCAGTGCTTCCTCCAGTTCCACCTGTGTATCAAGGATTTAGCTACAGAAGCTACACCGGTTATGAGGGGCCCTCTATGATGGATGGGATTCAAACTGCTGTTTCTGGTTTTGACGATGGGTTGCGCCTTTGGAATGAACATGTTGCAATGATTGAAGATGTGGCAGACCATTTTGTTCAAGGTAGCCCTACTGGTGCTCTTTCTTTTCAGCAGGTGAATGCTCATCAAGTGGTTGTAGAAGTTCCTGGTGAAGAGGAGAACTGGCTTTCTTTCATGATCTGCTTTTACAGTACTGTGTTCACCCCTCGACTTTGCTGGGTCCCTGAGGAAGGAAATGAGACTAAGGTTTGGTTTAAATTTGCTGAGGGTTTACAGAATACTCTGGTGGATCATGTGGGTACGGCATTCTTCTCTTACTTCCCATTTTCACCTTTTGCGCCGGGCACAAATGTTATATGTTTTCCTCAAGAGGCTTGGTCGATCTGCTGTGACTTTGTTGCTGATCAAGTGCATAGAGCTTGTCAACTGATTGGTGCTAATCCCATGGCTGTGGAAGAAAAATGTGAAGAGTTTAGCTACCCTCTCATTGAGTCACAAACTGAGATGATGGATATGGATGGGACCACGAACAAGAGAAAGCGCAGAATGACTACACCTCTCGACATTTCTGAAGTCAGACGCAGTGTACGCGCTACTAGATACCAAGGCTTTAAGCTGCCCTCTCTGGCATACAATAAACGCAAATTCTCACACGTCAAACCGAGGAGGAATCCAGATATGTTGGAGATGCAGCATGGAAAGAACACTGACGAAACTTCGGCCTCTACTCAAGTCCCTCCCCCCACTACCATTAAAACTCTGCAATATTTGGGGACAACTCAATGTGCCATTCCACAGGCAGAGCTCACCAAGGAGAAGCTTCTAGAGCCTCTCAAAGGATTGGAGAAGGACGAGGCCTAAGCCTTTTTATTTCACTATCTGTTCTCCTAAGTTGTGCAATTTCTTAGAAGTCTCCTGAACATATTTATTTGCTTTCCCTAGCGTGTGCAAAACCTAAATGGCTCCTGTTATGTGGAATATTTTGTGCTGGAATATTCGTGGTCTTAATGCTAGTTCCAAATGCGATGCACTTCGTAATAAGATTGATGAATCCAACTGCTCGATTGTATGCCTAGAGGAAACTAAGAACCCGGACTTTGATCATTCTTTTATTAGGAAGTGCTGCCCGAGATGTTTTGATAAGTTTGAGTTTATTCCGTCTGATGGCGCCTCAGGTGGCTTAGTTATTATATGGTGTAGCAGCCAATTTTTGGGCCAAATGATTCATCAATTTTCATTTGCAATAACTATCAAAATGACCTCGGTTCAAACAAATGAAAGTTGGTTCCTCTCTAACATCTATGGGCCGTGCGATGGACCTGAGATGGTTCTGTTCACTGATTGGATGGACAGTTTAAATATCGAACCGGAAGATCTCTGGCTTTTCATGGGTGATTTCAACTTCATGCGCTCTCTGGAAAACAGGAACCTACCAGGTGGAAATGTGGATGATGTGATTAAGTTTAATGAGATTATCAGTCATCTTGGTTTGCTGGAAATTCCATTTAAGGGATGGAGGTACACTTGGAGTAACATGCAAGAAACTCCTTTACTCGAGCAATTAGACTGGTTTTTTTCCTCTCCTGAATGGATTTTGAAATTCCCCAATACAAATGCAAAACCTCTTGCCCGTCCAATCTTAGATCATGTGCCTTGTATTCTATCTGTTGAAACTTCGATCCCAAGATCTAAACTCTTGAGATTTGAGAATTTTTGTCCCTCACACCCTGGTTTCTTGGAGGTGGTGAAATCCTCATGGAATGCTCCCATAAAGGCTTCCTCCAGTGCCATAAGAATATCTGCAAAATTAAAGAGGTTGAGGTATGCCTTAAAAAATGGAGCAAATCGATCTCGAAGCTAAAATTGTTAATTGAAAACTGTAATAGAATTTTGCTCCAAATAGACAACCTCGAGGATCTGAGATAGCTATATATCCCTGAAGCTAATTTTAGAAAAAATCTAAAAGCACATCTTCTACGGTTGCTTAAATATCAAAGTGCATACTGGAAAAACGCTGCACATTTTGGTGGGCTGTCCAAGGTGAAGAAAATACTAAATATTTTCAAGCGCGTGCAACAGAAAGACTACGGGGAAATGCCATCACCAATCTGGTATTGCCTGATGGACGCTTGATAGAAAATCATGATGAAAAAGCAGCAGCATTTTACGATTGCTTCAAGAAGAGAATGGGAGTGTCATCTCAGCCTGTCTATGATTTTGAGCTTGCAGACTTAATCCAAAAATGTCAGGGTTTGGAAGAACTTTCAATACCATTTGCGAAAGAATAAATTGACAATGTGATCAAAATCATTCAGACTGATCGTGCACCAGGGCCGAATGGTTTCAATGGGCTATTTCTTAAAGTATGTTGGGATATAATAAAAGAAGATTTTTACACTCTTTGTGAGGACTTCTGGCAAGGGACAATAAATTTGCAATGTTTGAACACGTCAATAATCACACTAATACCGAAGAAGCTATCGCCTAAGTCTGTCAATGATTACAGACCAATCTCCTTGTTAAACTGTGTGCTCAAAGTTATAACAAAGATTCTCTCCAAAAGGCTTCAACGCTGGATTTTAAATGTAGTTCACCGCAATCAATATGGTTTCATTAAAACTAGGACAATTCAAGATTGCCTCGGTTGGACCTTCGAATATTTGCACCAATGCAAACAGTCAGGCAAGGAAATTGTAATTCTAAAACTGGATTTCGAAAAGGCGTTTGACACGATGGAACATTCTTTCATTTTGAAAATGTTGGAATGCAAGGGTTTTGATGATAGGTGGTGTATGTGGATTAAGATGTTGCTGCAGTCTGGAACCTCATCTATTCTTATGAATGGTATACCTGGTATAGAATTCCAGTGTAAGCGGGGGGTGAGACAGGGGGACCCAATTTCCCCCCTACTATTTGTGCTAGCGGTGGATTTATTGCAGTCTTTAATTAACAAAGCCTGGATGGATGGTCTGATTTCATTACCAATTAACCAACCTGCTTCGGAAGACTATCCAGTCATACAATATGCCGATGATACACTAATCATTCTTCCAGCAAGTCAACAAGAGCTGCAGACAATTAAAGGCATTCTAGATTCTTATGCCGAGGCAACTGGTCTTAAAATTAATTACGCTAAGTCTCAATTAATGCCAATCAATGTAAATGCTCAAAAAACTCTGGATCTGGCCAATGCTCTTGGATGTCAAGTTGTGGCGATGCCGTTCACCTACCTAGGTTTTCCTCTGGGCACAACAAGACCCACTGTTAGAGATTTAATGCCTTTGGTCGACAGAATTGAGAGAAGGTTGACTGGAACAGCTATTTGGTTATCCTACGGGGAGAGAGTACAACTGATTAATTCCGCGCTTTCGTCGCTATTCTCCTTTGCTATGTGTGTTCTCAAACTACCACTCAAGTTGATTGAAATCTTCGACAGATCAAGGAGACACTTTCTATGGAGAAAAGAAGTGGATAGGGATGCTAAAACCCACTCCTTGGCTGCTTGGGAAATGGTTTGTCGCCCAAAGAAAAAAGGGGGGTCTTGGAATCTTAAACCTACAAATCCAAAACAATGCTCTACTGCTCAAGTACTTGCATAAATTCATTCATAAGCAGGATGTCCCTTGGGTAATGTTAGTTTGGAATGCCCACTATGACGATACGCCCCCCCACGCGAAGCCACCCTGTGGCTCCTTTTGGTGGCGTGATGTTTTCTCTTTGATGGATATTTACCGTGGGATTACCTCATGTATACCGGCCGTGGGGGACACGATTCTTCTTTGGAAAGATGTTTGGATAAATGAAAGACCCCTGATGGACTCCCATGATTATCTTTTTTCTTTTGCTAACGATGAAGACATCTCGTTGGCACAGTACTACAACAACAATGATCACGTGGACAACTTTATGCTTCCTCTGTCAATGGAAGCCAGAACCGAACTGGATAATCTGCAAGAGATCATGGGGGGAATAAACCTGGAAGCTATGGGGACTGATGAGTGGATCCTTTGCTGGGGCGATGTTGATTTTAAACCGAAGAAGTTTTACAAGTACATGTTCAGGAATATATTGGCTCCCCAATACATCACCTCCATTTGGAAGACGAAATGTATCATGAGACATAAAGTGTTTGCATGGTTGATGTTAAATGACAGGGTCAATACAAGAGATCTGCTACTGAGAAGACACTTTAATATTGGAGAAGATCATAAATGCCCAATGTGCAACATGGGAGTTGTAGAAACAAATGCACATCTATTTTATGAGTGTTCTTTTGCCGCCAAGTGCTGGGATGTCGTGGGCATTGATTGGGAAAATGATCCAGACATACAACACAGGTATGAGAGAGCTAGAGAGAGGTGGCGAGGACCTTTGTTCAAAGAGATAACTATATTAACCTCCTGGAATATTTGGAAGCAACACAATAGAGAGATCTTTGATGGAGAGGTAGCCACGCATGCTGAGTGGCTGAGGAAGCTCAAGGAAGATTTTGTGATCCTGGGCTATAGGATCAACCCTCAAAGTTTAACTTTTTTGGAAATATTTGCAAACTCTTTGTCTTTGTGACACCTGGTTTACATAGGCTAGTTTCACACCTTCTGAATTCTTGTGAAAGCCATGTAAATCAAGACCTATCTGTAATGTTAACCAATGGTTAACATCTTAAAGTAATAAAGGAAAAAACAACAGTAGGAGGCTCTCCTGCTGTTTTCACTGGTCAAAAAAAGTGTCTAATCACCCCCCCTCTAGACACCTCTTCTCGATCCTTTCAATTGGTATAAGAGCTTTGGTCTCCATTGCTTTGGTTTAAACACCATTGGAGGAAGATGGATGAGTCTACTTTGGGGATTCATAGACATAGAGTGCCTATTCTTGATGGAGAATATTTTCATGAGTGGAAAAATGAAATGCTTACGATTTTCAATGAATATCATTTGAACAAGTACACTACTAGCCCTTGTGCACGTCATGTTTATCCTTTTTACCCTACCCTTGATGAGTCTATTGACATGATCCGTAACCTTAGAACTATTAATCTTATCACTAGAAGCTTGCCTAGAAACTTGATTGAATGTTTCCCTACTCTTGATTGTGCCTATACAATATGGAGATTTCCTGAGGAACGCTTTCCAAATTATTCCTTGAAAGATCTAGATGAAATCCTCCATATGTCTATTGCCTTGATTAAGATGAGTTCCAATGATCCCAAATTTGTTGACTGCTTATTTGAGCTTACTAATCTTACTAGTGCCAAGGGAGATGTTGGAATCATTAGCAATATCATTTCCAGAGCTATTAGAATTCATAAAGATAACTATACAAATGATCATTTATCTAATGAATTACCCTCTCTAGGAATTGATCAATCACAAGATGATGTTGAACATGGATACTCTGATGAGGATGATGATGACAGTGGCTATGATCTTAATGATGCAATGAGACACTTTGGTCTTATGGCAAATCTTCGCGGCTACATGGCTGGAGGAAAGGAATGGGTTCTTGATAGTGGATGTACTGATCATATGACCGGAGAAAAAGATATGTTCCATGAGCTTGTTGAAAACAACGTCCCTCGAAAATATGTCACCTTTGGTGATAACTCAAAGGGTAAGGTGGTTGGCCTCGGTAAGGTGGCCATCTCACATGATAGCTCCATACAAAATGTCATGCTCGTTGAATCTCTTGGGTACAATTTACTTTCAGTATCTAGACTTGCTGATTTCGGTTTCAATGTTTTATCACTGAAGTAGATTGCCAAGTGTTTCGTAGAGACAATCGTAAAATGGTCTTTACCGGAATACGTAAAGGTGATCTTTACATTGTTGATTTCACTAAAGAGGCTCAACCTAGAACTTTCTTAATTGCTAAATCCTCTAAGGGTTGGTTATGGCATAGACGATTAGGTCATGTTGGTATGCGAAACCTTGACAAGCTTATTAAAGGTGATCATATCCTTGGAGTAAAAGATGTTATATTTGATAAGGATAGACTTTGTAGTGCTTGTCAGGCAGGAAAACAAGTTGGAGGAAGTCATCGCGTGAAGAACATCATGACCACGAGAAGACCACTCGATCTACTTCATATGGATCTCTTTGGTCCAAATGCCTACAAGAGTCTCGGTAGTAACTCATTTGGACTAGTCATAGTTGATGATTTTTCAAGATTTACGTGGGTGTTCTTTCTTGATGACAAATCGCAGGTCCAAAAGATCTTCAAAAACTTCGCCATGAAGGCCCACAATCAATTTGACGTGAAGATCAAGAAGGTTTGAAGCGACAACGGGACGAGTTCAAGAACGCAAATGTGGACACCTTTCTTGACGAAGAAGGGATTTCACATGAGTTCTTGGCTATGTACACACCTCAACAAAATGGAGTCGTTGAGAGGAAGAACCAGACACTCATCGAAATGGCGAGAACAATGCTTGACGAGTACAAGATGCCAAAGCACTTTCGGGCGGAAGCGGTTGAGACAACTTGTCATGCAAGAAATCTCTTGTATCTTCACAAGCTACTTGGCAAGACGGCATACGAGCTTCTCACCGGTAACAAACGACAAGTAAGATACTTTCGAGTATTCGGCTCAAAGTGCTACATTCTTGATAAGCATCGTCGCTCTAAATTTGCTCCGATGTCTCATGAAGGTTTCCTACTTGGTTATGGCTCAAACTCTCACACTTACCGTGTCTACAACAATTTCACCCGAAAGGTTGAAGAGACGGTAGATGTGAAGTTTGTTGAATCTAACGGCTCGCAAGTAGAGCAATTGCCAATTGATGTAGGAGACAAAGACCCTTCAGAAGCAATCCATGACTTGTCTATTGGCAAGATTCGTCCAACGGAGGTAAAGGAGAGTACTTCGTTAGTCCAAGTGGAAGCTTCTACCTCACGACAAGGTGAACCAAAAGTTGATACGGAAGCATCCACAAGTGGGAAACATCAAAGATGAAGAAAACGAGGAAATACATCAAGATGAACGCCAACAACCTCCTTCTGCACCACGACAAGAGAACGACAATGTCAACAACGAAGAAGGCCAAGAGGAAGAACAAGATGAAGAAGATGTTCAGCAGAGATCCAAGCAAAAGCTTTCACGAGTTCGAGCAAGAATCGCCAAAGATCATCCCGTCGAGAAAATCTACAATGATATCCAAACCGGGAGAATCACTCGCTCTAAAACTCGTTTAGCTAACTTTTATGAACATTATTCATTCATCTCTCGCATTGAACCTATGAAGGTTGAAGAAGCATTGGAAGATCCGGATTGGATAAACGCTATGCATGAAGAGCTACACAACTTTGAGAGAAATCAGGTGTGGACATTGGTTGAAAATCCCGACAACAACCACAACATCATTGGTACCAAATGGGTGTTTCGCAACAAGCAAGATGAAGATGGTCAAGTCGTCCGCAACAAAGCACGCCTAGCCGCCCAAGGCTACACTCAACTTGAAGGTATGGACTATGGTGAGACTTATTCCCCCGTTGCTAGACATGAGTCCATTGGCATCTTACTTGCCTATGCTAATCATCATGATATCACCTTGTACAAAATGGACATTAAAAGTGCTTTTCTAAATGGTGAAATTGAGGAGGAAGTTTATGTTAAGCAACCTCCTGGATTTGTCAATCCTAAGAAACCTAATCATGTTTACAAACTTCACAAAGCTCTTTATGGTCTTAAACAAGCTCCTAGAGCATGGTATAAATGCTTGACCAAGTTCCTTATTGAAAAAGGCTTTGAAATTGGAAAAATAGATTCTACTCTTTTTACTAAAAGGGTTAATGGAGAACTATTTGTATGCCAAATTTATGTCGATGATATTATATTTGGATCAACTAACCCTCATTTTAGTGAAAAGTTTGGAAAGCTAATGTCGGAGAAGTTTGAGATGTCGATGATGAGTGAACTCAAATTATTTCTCGGTTTGCAAATCAAACAAACTAAGGAAGGCACCTTTGTATCTCAAACGAAGTACACCAAGGACTTATTCAAGAAGTTCAATATGCAAGAATGCAAAGGTATGACTACACCCATGCCGGACATCTTGATTTAACCAAAGATGGTGAACCGGTTGATCAAAAGGTTTATCGCTCTATGATTGGTTCATTGTTATATCTATGTGCTTCACGTCCCGATATTATGCTAAGTGTGTGCATGTGTGCATGATATCAAGCCACTCCTAAAGAATTTCATCTTAAGGCCGTGAAAAGGATAGTGAGATACTTAATCCATACACCAAATTTTGGCATTTGGTATCCAAAAGGGGTTTCCTTTGATCTTGTTGGCTATTCCGATTCGGACTATGCTGGTGACAAAGTTGATAGAAAGTCCACTTCAGGTACTTGTCAATTTCTTGGTAGATCTCTTGTATCTTGGTCCTCCAAGAAACAAAACTCGGTATCCTTATCCACCACCGAAGCGGAATACATTGCCGCTGGATCATGTTGTGCTCAATTACTTTGGATGACCCAAACTCTTAAAGATTATGGAATATATGTGAAACATGTTCCATTGCTATGTGACAATGAAAGTTCTATTAAAATTGCTCACAATCCCGTGCAACATTCTCGAACTAAGCATATTGAAGTTCGTCATCATTTCATTCGAGATCATGTTGCCAAAGGGGACATTAATCTTAAGCATGTGCGCACTGATAAGAAATTGGCAGATATATTTACCAAACCACTTGATGAGAAAGTGTTTTGCAGGTTAAGAGGTGAATTGAACATCATTGATTCTTCAAACTTGGAGTAGGAACTCCATTTGACACATGCAAGGCATGAGCCTATGACTAATCCTTGATATTTCTCTTATGTTGACTATCCTATGTCTTGGATATATTTGCACCTTGCATGCTATCTAACCCGTGTAGGTACTTGGATGAATCGAAATCTATGAGATTGCAACTCACTCACATCCTGAGCAATTTCTATATCGCCAAGTCACTACACAATGGTGGATGAAGACAAGGAAGCACGCAACCATTCAAACATATCCTTTCACAAATTCTACCATGATTGTCATTTTGGACACACAAGTGCTCTTCCTTGCATAAACTAACCCATGTTGGTAGATGAACTCAAACTTCAAGTGATGCTCCCAACTCTTGATGAGTTACATCAACCTTGAGCAACCCGCAAAAGTTCAACTACATGATCATGATCAACATCACCACCCAAGGTATGTTATTCCATCTTAGAGAAGCTTTACTCCAAGTCATGGGATAAAGCAACTCAACAAGATGTAGAAACCCATCATCTAATTACTAATCCACAATGCCTTCCCTTAGGCCCAAAGATGGCGAAGTGTCATGTAGTAGATGTTTACATAACACCACTAAGGGAATCACAACATACATATCATCAAAATATCAAACGAATACCAACTTCACATGATTACTTATAACAAGACTTCTCCCGTGTCCTCAAGAACAAGAGTAACTGCTCACAAATCATATTCATGTTAAGATCAGAGGGGTATTGAATATCATTAAGAATCTAAACATATAATCTTCCACCAAATAAACCAAGTAGCATCAACTACAATATGTCATCAACACTACTAGCAACCCACAAGTGCCAATCTGAGGTTTTGAGACAAAGACTGAATACAAGAGATGAACTAGGGTTTGAGATGAGATGGTTCTGGTGAATATGTTGAAGAATATTGGTCCTCTCATGATGAGAGGATCGTTGGTGATGACAATGGCTTTGATTTCCCCCTCCAGGAGAGAAGTTTCCCCTCCGGAATCGCTTCGTCGAAGATTAAAAGTGCTCCAGCCCAGGTTTCGCCTCGAGAAGATGGCGCTTCATCCTGAAACCTTCCTTTTGTTTTTTTCTAGGTCAAATGGCACCATATAGCAGAAGATGGGCTTCAAAGGCCTGCCTGGGGCCCCGCAAGCTCAGGGGCGCGCCCCCCAGGCTTGTGGCTGCCTTGTGGACCCCCTTCTGTTGATTCTTTCGCCAATATTTTTTATATATTCCAAAATAATTCTCCATCAATTTTCAGGTCATTTGGAGTTGTGCAGAATAAGTTCCTTCGATATAGCCCTTTCCGGTCCAGAATTCCAGCTGTCGGCAATCTCCCTCTTCATGTGAAACTTGCAATTTAAGAGAGAAAGGCAAATAATTGTATCATAAAGTGAAATAATAGTCGACTATGCAATAAATATTAATATGAAAACATGATGCAAAATGGACATATCAGGATGCCTTGTGGGCACCTCGTGGTTGAAGCCCTTTCTTTCACGGCAACAAAGATGAGTCCTAGATAAAAATCCCCTCAAAATTTCAGCCCAATTGGAGTTACGGATCTCCGGGAATATAAGAATTCGGCCTGAAAACAGCAACAAGAAATAGAAGACAACAGAGAAATCCAAGTGCTCCCCCACCCACAGAGGGCCAAGGAAGAAGAAGGAGGTGCTCCCTGGCCCTCTCCTCAAGTGGCGTCGGAATGCCGCTGGGGACATCTCCTCCATCGCCATCACCACCAACTTCTCCTTCGTTCTCATGGTGATGTGCAAGTAGTTCACCCCCAAGGTCGAGGGTATGTACTAGTAGCTATGTGTTCGATCTCTCTCTCTCTCTCTCTCCTATGGTCTTGTTTTGGCATGATCTTGATGTACTGCGAGCTTTGTTGATATAGTTGGATCATATGGTGTTCTTCCCTCTCTATCTTTGTTGTGATGAATTGAGTCTTGCTCTTTGAGGTTTCATTATGTTGGATTGAATATTGGATTTGAGATCACTTAATGTATGTCTTGCATGTGAATACTTGTGGTGACAATAGGGTATCCTATCAAGTCACTTGATATATGTTTTGGTAATCAACTTGCGGATGCTCCTTGTGACATTGGGGTAATCTAGGCACATAGGTTGATACACGTTTTCGTCCTACATTCTCCGATAGAAACTTTGGAGTGATTCTTTGTCGCATGTTAAAGGATTGTTATATGATTCGATTATGTTAGCACTGTTGAGAGATTGCACTAGTGAAAGTTTGAACCCTAGTCCTTGTTTTCAAGCATTGCACTATCGATTGTGTTCCGTTTTATCACTTCCTACCTTGATGTTTTTATATTTTCAAATTACAAAAACCTATATCTACTACCATACTACACTTCTATCACCATCTCTTCGACGAACTACTACACTTATCCAATTTACAATTGTATTTGGTGTGTTGGGGACACAAGAGATTTCTTGTATTTGACTGGGGTTCTTTGAGAGAGACCATATTCATCCTACGCCTCCCACAGATTGATAAACCTTAGGTCATCCACTTGAGTGAAATATGTTGCTATCCTACAAAACTCTACGCTTGGAGGCCCAACACGAGTCTAAAAGAATAAGTTGTGTAGTAGACATCAGGTCGCATGGAATGTCGTCTTTCACTCTGCTGCGCCTATTGGAGATGCTCCCTTCAGGAAAGTTGCTCCAATTGGCTTGATTTGTAGCCATCTCCTTTGATTTCCTTCCAAATGTGATATTTCCTGCCATCCAAAGGTTAGAGTAGATTTTCCTCTCTTTTGTTGGATTAGCATTAGAAATATCCAAAGAATAAAAAATCCAATGAAACCAAATGGAAATCACTATGAGAAACATCATAAATTCTTGAGCCATCAGTGTGGGCCTTTGTCACAACGCTTGACTATGATTCAGTGCTCATTCTTCTTGACCATGCTAGGCGCTTCAACTGTAAGCAACACAAATGTATCTAAGTTAACCAACATCACATTCTCATGGACATTAGAAACATTACCAAGAAACGGAAGTACCTGATAATTTAACTGGTGTGTGCGAGCACTAGTAGTTGGTCCAGTAGGTATAGGAGCAGGGGTTGTGGGTGTAATTATTGTAGTCATGTTCTCATCACATCTTGTTTAGTTAGTCATCTTACCTTTAAATTATGTCATGCTATCCTGTTTAGATAGACAACATATATGCGAACTATTTCATGCCCTCTTTTCCTCTCACTATCTATTGCATCTATTTATCATACAAGGTCAGTACATTTAACTACTTTTCTTGTTTATCAGCCATTTAAATTGGAGGGGGTGATGGTAGTATCCAGTGGAGTAAAACACGGTCTTCAAATAAAATAGTGCTACCTGTCAATGGAGATATATAGCTCCACGAATGTACTTGCACAAGAACCAGCCCTACCACACATAACCCGGACTCTCATGGATTGTACCCCTACTTTGATGGACAGAGAACCAGCTTCACCCAATCTAACCCAACCCCAGCAGATAGTAACCCAGCTCCAGTTGACACATCACCATCTCCACCACAGAGCTTCCAAACACGAACAACTAGTAAGGCATCTCTAGTGCCTGGAGCATCAGGACTACAATGACAAACCCGAACTCAAGCAGTTAGCTAGTACACCTATTCACGTGGACAAAGATCAACTAGTCTTTAGTAGTTTAGTGTATATCACATTTGATGTTGTTAAATCCTATGTATGTATCTTCCCATCATGGATATATTATACTGAAGATGAAGGGAAAAGCCAGTTGAAGGTGTTCCTCCAGGAGTTATGTATAAGTACTGCTATTCATGGCAATTACTTTGCTTTATCCCATACTTTCTACCTTCCTGTTGGTTACACATCAAATTTTCCCATTTTACTATATAGAGAATGATTAATTTGTAAACTCGGGATGACATAACTTATGCTATCTTCAAGAAATCTTTGTGGCAATATCAGCATTACCTAAAGAAAACATACTTCACTGGCAAGGAAACTCATCAAATTCTGTAGGATCGAGAAGAGGTGTCTAGAGGGGGTGATTAGACCCTCAACAAAGAAAAGTAACAGTTTTTAATTTCTTGAAGTTAAGGTGGAGTTTTAGCAAAAGTTTCAACATTCACAATTTGTTTCAAGCAAGAATGGCAAGAGTATATGAGAAGCGGAAAGTAAAGCATGCAAGTTGCTAGAAAGTAAAGGGATGGGATTGGAATGTGCAAACACAATTGGAGACATGGAGATTTTTGGCGTGGTTCCGATAGGTGGTGCTATCGTACATTCACGTTGATGGAGATTTCAACCCATGAAGGGTAATGGTTGCGCGAGTCCATGGAGGGCTTCTCCCACGAAGGGTCCACGAAGAAGCAACCTTATCTATCCCACCATGGCCATCGCCACGAAGGACTTGCCTCACTTGGGTAGATCTTCATGAAGTAGGCGATCTCCTTGCCCATACATACTCCTTGGTTCAACTCCACAATCTTGACGAAGGGCTCCCAAGTGACACCTAACCATTCTAGGAGACACCACCCTCCAATAGGTAATAGATGGTGTGTTGATGATGAACTCCTTGCTCTTGTGCTTCAAATGATAGTCTCCCCAACACTCAACTCTCTCTCACAGATTTGGATTTGGTGGAAAGATGATTTGAGTGGAAAGCAAGTTGGGGAAGACTAGAATTCAAGATTCTTGTGGTCGGAGTGGTAATTCCTGGTATCAACACACGAGTAGGTGGGTCTCTCTCAGAAAATGAATGCTGGAAGTGTAGGCATGTTCCGATGGCTTTCTCCACGAATGAAGAATCGGTGGAGGGGTATATATAGCCTCCACAGAAAAACTTGCAGTTACTCACAATTCACCAAACTCGGTGGGACCGATAGAGAAACTCGGTCAGACCGATTTAGTTCAAAATGTGAACATTAGGATTTTCAGTGGGACCGATATGTTCAACTTGGTGGGACCGATTTGCTAGGGTTGGGGTAAAACCTCAACTCGGTTTGACCGATTACACAAACTCGGCGTGACCGATTTTGGTAATAAGCAAAACAGAGAGTTGGTCAAGCAAACTAGGTGGGACCAATTGCTTATCTCGGTGGGACCAAAATAATTGCAAAAGGCAACAAAGAGTTTGCAAGCCCATATCAGTGGGATCAAGATCCCATCGGTGAGACCGAACTGATGAGAGTTTCTGGCAGTGGTTATGTCAAGTGACCTCGGTGGCGCCGAGTTTGACTTTAGGTTTAGGATATGTGCAAATGAGCAAGCGGTTGAGGGCTTTGGTGCATATCACTAAGCACTTTGAGCAAGCAAGCCATTAAGCAACACCTCATCCCCTTTTAATAGTATTGGCTTTTCCTATGGACTCAACGTGATCTTGGATCACTAAAATGAAAATGTCGAGTCTTGAGCTTTTGCTAGTCTTTGTCCTTAGCTTCTTGAAGGGGTTCCACATCCTCTTGTCCATGCCATTCCACTGTTGAACTCATCTTATATATACTAGACAGAAGTATTAGTCCAATAAGAGATATGTTGACATTAATTACCAAAATCACCCAGGGAGCACTTGTGCATTCAATCTCCCCTTTTTGGTAATTGATGACAACATACATCAATGCTTTACATAAAGATATGAAGAATAACATGTAAAGCTTTGGAAGAACATGTAACATGCATAGGATCCCCCTACATGTATGCAATCATGTGAATATCAAGTATAAGAGCATGTGAATGCATAAGCATGATAAAGCAATCAATGAGGTACATGTATCTTGGCTATATGGCTTCATGTTCATGAGTCCTTGCAAACAATATGTACATCAGCAAGAGATCATCATGCACATGAGTGTGATGCATATACTTACCTTGTGGTCTTGGGGTGGCTTTGGAATAGATGATCCTAAGTAAACAAGGTTAGATAACACACGAACACCTATAGGACAAAGCAATTTGAGAAACCACAAGAGTACCAAGATTGGGATGACATGTAGTAAGTGAGTACTGGGTACTCTATTTGATATAGACATGTCCCCAATGAGTAAAGATGTGCAATGAATTCAATGATTTCCTCCCCTTAGATGTATTTCTCCCACTGAATCTTATATGGGATAGTGGGAGAAGGTAGGGAAAGGAAAATCAGAGCAAAACGAGCGAAATAGTCATAACACATACTAACATGTCTTTCCCCTCTTAAAGACACGTGACTTCTCTCCTCTTTGAATACCAAGCATCTGGGAAGACTAAGAAATATTTCCTTCCCATAGGGTCTCTCTCTCCCTTTGATGTGATTAAGCTTTGATGTACTCTCTCTCTCCCTTTGACATCAATTTCCAAGAAGGGATCTTTTGGAGTGTGAGTCGAATAGGTTTGGTCCTTGAGTCACATAACAAACACTACAAAAAAAGACACATACGTGACATTTTGGGCCGAACGAAAAAAAATTCTGTCATACATATGACACTTCTATGACGATAATTGTGACAAAACCCGGTATCACCATAGACGTGGTGGGCTCCTACTTCTAGGACAAAAAATCATGACAGAAAATTGGCTTTTCGTCCTGGGCGGGCCTAAGACGCAGTTGCATGACATTCTTTGGGCCGTCCATGACAGAAAAAACCGTGGTAGAAGCGAGGGCAAGGAAAATTTCGGGGAGTTCTCGGTTACGGTGGGAGGTCGGGGGCCGAGCGATGCACGTTTCTCTCGTACACGTACGCACGTGTGTGCGAGGCGTTGGCTCTAACTGAACCTGAGCGAGGCATTGGGCTCTAACTGAACCCGAGCGATTGCACTGCAGGCTACGCGTTACTGAACCCGAGCGATCTATCGATGGCTGATAACTGAACCCGACTGAGCGATTCCTTCGCTACTGCTGCTAACTAAAGCCGATCGATGCTGCCTCTGGATGAACAGTGAGTGTTGCGGGGGGGGGGGGGGGGGGGGATGAAAAGTTCCCGGTGGGGTGGATTAACAGGACCCCGTGGTGTTGCCTCTGGATGAACAGGACCCCGATCGATCGAGCCGGTTGGGGCTGGATGAACAGGACCCCGTGGAGGGCTGGATGAATAGGACCACCCTGTGGAGGGCAGGATGAACAGTAGACGGTCGAGGGAAGGATGAAAAGTAGCCCGTGGAGGGGTGGTTGAATAGGAGCCCGTGGAGAGGGCTGGTTGAACAGTAGCCGGTGGAGTAGCGCACAGTGGAGGCTGGATGAACAGGAGCCCGTCGATGAACAGTCGCAGGTGCAGGCTGGAGGAGGTCGACGGTGGATGAATAGTAGCTCGTGGAGGCTGGAGGGGGTCGATGGTGGAGATGAACAGTATCCAGTGGAGTCCTGTTTTGCGGTACGCCACACCCCTCCTGATGAATAGGACCCCCGTTTCGACCGTAGCGCTCCAACACAAGTCCGTTTCGTCCGTTTTGTGGTACGCCACACCCCTCCCGATCAACAGGACCCCCGTTTCGACCGTAGGAGGTCCGTTTCCTCTGTTTTGCGGTACGCCAGACCCCTCCCGATGAACAGGATCTCGTTTCGAACGTGGCCGGTCGAACACAAGTCCGTTTCCTCCGTTTTGCGGTACGCCAGGCCTCGTTTCCATCGCCTGTTCCGTCCAAGCCCTCCCGATGAACACGACCACGCATTCCGTTCCGACCCAGCCGGTTGGCTCCCACGCGTTCCGTTGCCTCCCGATGAACACGACGCATTCCGTTGCCTCCCCATGAACATGACGCATTCCGTTGCCTCCCCATGAACACGACGCATTCTGTTGCCTCCCCATGAACACGACGACGACGCTGTTTCTCCGTTCTGACCCAGCCATGTCAACGAGCCCTCGCCATACGTATGCGCGAGTAGGCGTTCGAGACCCCACCCGTATGTACACATACGTGGCCGTATTTTCTTTGTTGCACCCTGGCCGTCTCTACTACGACACGTGCACGCCTCTACATCCACCAGTATATATGTACGTACACGTTCGCGACTAGAATGACAACGCTACGTATGCTTCGACCAGGTGGGTCCCGACTGTCAGGCACTTCCTTGCGTGTCAAGATGTAGCTGGTGGGTCCCAGGAATCAGGGGGCGAAATACGGTGGCCCGTCCGGTGGGTCCTCGCTGTTAGGTGGAGGAATAATTATTTTGCACGTAATAAGGAGGCACTCCTTGCTCCGGCCGTGGACCCAGCTGTCAGCCTCTCCACATACAGTCCACATCCAATGGAAGCCGTTCCTTGACCACGTTGACCACGCCGGGCCGAGAGCACCTGGGTGGTGAACGACGGCGAGGCCTAGAAGGGGACGACGTGGAGCCGGGTGTCAGGACCCCGATTCCAAGTCACATCGATCTAGCCGGTAACACCTCATATCACTTTGCGGCCTCACGCACGGTATCCCCACGGGTGTCGCCTTACCAAGGCCCGGGCCGTTTGCACCTTTTGGCTCACGTATATGGTAGTGTCGCTAGCATCCATATGACAGAGAACCCGGGCTGACATGGCTAGTCGTGAACCCAAAGCGGCACAGACCTATGGGGACATGCATACATGAATCACATCGAGCATGTCGGTCAACATCGTGTGAATCCAGGCTGTAGCACTGGGCTAACAGGACTCCGGATGTCACCGCGTGACATTTCCCTGAAGGGACAGACATAGGAACGAAGTGAAACACATGTCGGCCAGTCAAGTGTCCTGAGCAGTAGTGCTGGGCTAGCAGGACTCCGGTAAACCGGGCTGTAGCGGACTACTATGGCTCAAGGAGCACTAGACTACATTTCCCCATAAGAGAGGCTGCCAAGGATAAACAACTAGATTGTCGGATCCCACACATACCAAGCATTTCAATCATACACACAATATGCTCGATATGTGTAAATACAAAATGGCATCACAACAAAACTCTACAACTCAAGTACTTTATTTAAAGGCTCCGAAGAGCCATACATAACATGTTCATACAGGTAGGGGTCATAAGAACCGACACTCAAGTCATACAAGCATACAAGCACATGCGGAAGCAAATAGTCTGAGTACAGTCACTAGAAAGAAAGAAGGCTTGTCGAAGCCTATCTATCTACATAGGGTCCTCCATGGCCAGAATCACCACCTGGGTGGCAAGTTACTCATCGACGTCGAGGTCTACGTAAAACCCATCGAAGGGAGCGGTGTTGTCGTCTGAAAATAGTAATTAAAGCAACATGAGTACAAAGGTACTCAGCAAGTCTTACAACAGATCCTACTATACATGCTCATTCTCAAGAAGGTGGTGGAGTTATTGCAGCAAGCCAGCTTTGACTCTTGGCTAAGCTATCCTACGAGACACCACTGTAAAATAGTTTTCGCACACGAGTCCACTAATCACCAACACAATACTCCACCAGGGATCCTCCCTCGTCATCCTACGAGAGAGCCATCCTCGGTACTCACACTTATCTTGAGTCTTTTAGTAGTAACCATTAACTTGTCTATGAACTGTATAGGCAACCAAGTAGTCCTTTACCGCGGACGCCGCTATTCGAATAGATGATGTTAACCCTGCAGGGGTGTACTTCTTCATACACGCTCTCACCACTTATCGTCGTTTACACGACATGTACTCGGCAACCTTCAAGCGGAAGCCCAACGAGGGTGTCGGCCACGGCCTACCTAAACACACAAGTCTCTAGTCCAGGTTTATCGCCTATCCAGGTTCCATCCGCAGGGAGTCCGGCCGAGGTTTCCACATACGGCCTCGAACGATGTGTACAGGGTCTCGAGATGCCAAACGGGCGCCTGGCATACCCGGCCACGGTGTATCTATCGCATCATAGCCCACCCCTAGGGTCAGTGCTACGCACGGCCGCCAACACATAACCTACAAACACCAGAAACTAGTTGCAACTCCTAGACAGAGTACTAGAGTGGTTAAGAAGCCGAGAGGGTTAATTAAGGATCCCAATGCATGGTAGTAACTGATTCTTAAATCAAACATACGGATCTCATTTCTTAGGGACGGCCTCAATGAAACAACCCACCATGTACTTCTACATGGCCTCTCATCGAGACCTTTACCAAATCATGTTCAACACATTCCTCACATTACCGACGTAATCATTTCACTCTAGCCCATCACCTAGATGAACCAGACCTGACACAACTCTAAGCATAGCAGGCATAGCAAGGTAGGAAACACATACATGGCCCAATCAACTCCTACACATGCTAGTGGGTTTCATCTAGTTACTGTGGCAATGACAGGTCATGCAGAGGATAAGGGTTCAACTACCGCAGCACACAGCAGTTTGAAACGTTGTTGTCTTAATGCAGTAAATGAGAGCAGAAGCGATAACATGGGATTGTATCGATATGATCAATGGGGCTGCATGCTTGATGGAGTAGTAGTAGGGTACTGCCCTTCAGTTGGATACTCGGAGATATCCTTGGAGGCAAAACCTACCACAAAAGACACCACAGAACACAATCATCACATGGCAATATGCAACAATATGATGCATGCTATGACATGGCAATATGAGGTGCCCTGCCTAATGCAATGTGAAACAAGTTGGTTTGGGTCCATTTGAATCAAAGATTCAAATGGAAGCTTATGTTCTTAAGCATTATAAGTGTATTAGCTTGTTTCACCTAAACAGCAAGGTTAAAGTGTTTTTTCATGCATGAAACCATTACAGATGGAAAGATTGAATTTTTTTGATCAAATTTCATATATAAATCTTTGCATTTGGAGTTACAGATTAAAAGTTATGAATTTTTGAAGTTTGCAATATTTTCTGGAATTTCCTGTATAAGAATAATTCCAGTATTTGAGTTATTGTGTCAGCATTGCGTCAGGGTGATGTCAGCAGGTCAGAGGCGACAGCCCAGTTCAAACTTGACCGGTGGGTCCCGTCTGTCAGTGTAACAACTAACTAACAGAGTTAGTTAGTGTTACGTTAGCACTAATCTAGGTTAGTTAGGGCCTGGGCCCACATGTTAGTGAGTCAACCCATTAACTAAAGTAATTAGCGTTAACTAATCTAATTCTAAATTAAACAGGGGCATGGCCCACATGTCAGTGACCCTGGGGGGGTCAAACTGGGTCAGCGGAGTCAAACTCACCGGCGTTCAGCCGCCGGCGAGGCCAGACGTGGCGCGGCGGTGCGGGTTTTGCACTCTGACGACCAAATGGACGGCAGAGACCTCCTACGCGTAGCTGGGAGCAAGCCGCGTCGAGTGGTGGCAATGGCTGGGCTCAGGGTCACCGGAAATGACGCCGGCGACGAGCGTTGCGGCTGCCGGAGTTCGGGCCAGGTCGAACTAGCCGCTAGGAGGCACGACGAGGAGCGTGCGGGGGTGCTATCGGCTCCTGCGAGTTCGGTGAAGATGATGTCGTGCTCGGTTGCAAGCCAACGTGGCGGTGGCCACGACGGCGACGTCTGGTGGCGGCGGCGGGTGCGGCCGAGCTTGGTGCGGGTACTGCAGTGCTCGAGAAGGTAAACGGAGAGGATGGGGAGGTGGCTGAGCTCATGGCGGTCACGTCGGAGCAGTCAGGGACGAGCTGGTGCTGCGGTGAAGGCGGACGGGATCTCCGGCGGCCGGAGTTGGGGAAGACAGGGTCGGGGCGACTCTAGAGCGGGCAAGCGCCCGGGGCTCGGCCTGCTCGACATAGTCGACGACGGCGGAGCT
The DNA here is from genome assembly GCF_003073215.2 of Triticum urartu. Taxonomy (NCBI): domain Eukaryota; kingdom Viridiplantae; phylum Streptophyta; class Magnoliopsida; order Poales; family Poaceae; genus Triticum; species Triticum urartu. Next base: position 265,908,418 of record NC_053024.1, on the reverse strand, counting down.
CGTGGACACGGTGGCGCCGACGCGAGGACGACGGAGGGCGCGGCTACATCGATGGTGCGGCGGTAGGGGCGTCGGCCATGGTGGGAGAGGGCGAGGGAGAGGACAGATGAGTGAGCGAGGTGTCTGCAGGGTCGGGGTGACGACGTGGAGCTCGCCCAAGTGTCCAGGGGCGAGGGCGGCAAGCAGCTGACGCGCTGGCGAGCTCGCGCACACCTGCGTCACCTCCCTGCCTGCCTGGCGGGGACGAAGCAGCTGGTTGGCACGGGCCAGCACAGTGCTGGGCCGCCAGGTGGGCCGGCTAGTGGCTTTGCCAGGTTAGTTTCCTTTCTCTCTCTCTTTTCTGTTTTCTATTTATTCTGTTTTGTGTTTTGAAATAGTAAAAATACTATTTCATTTAGGAAAACCCTGAAAATATTCAGAGGCACATTTGAAAATATTCTCAACAGCCTAAAATTACTTTTAGGATTATTTGGGCATTTTAAAATATTTAAAGGATTTAAATTGCCCAAATGCAATTAATAATGAATTAATCTGATGACCTTATGATGTCCTAGAAAAGTGTGCACCATTTTTGTCAAAGGTTTTAACCCAAAACAAAAAGGGTGGACTTTTTAGAAGGGCATTTCAGGTTCATTGAAAAGTTTTTAGTAAACTCTAGTTGTTCCAGGGGTGCAGGGGGTTCTGTCATCCCCATTTTAGTTTTCTGGGAAAATAAACATGATGCAACACTCTAATGCATGAACTAGCTAGGGTGTGACACCGGGGAAGATGCGGCAGTGGATGCCCACGCGTAGAGGAGTACGAGGGCACTGGTTCGCTGCGGTGTGAGGTTGCCGTCGCCGTAGAATAACAGGGGGTGTGGGTGAGTAGAGGGATGGCCTGGCCAGCGGTGGGAGTAGTAGGGAGCGGTGAGGCGTCCGCTGCATCGCAGCCGGCCACGGGAGGCAGGAGCATGAGGCACGACCGGCGCTGGTTTGGGCGGCTGGAGCAAGAAGACCAGAGGTTGAAGAAGCACTACGGCCGTTGGATGGACATCCTACGGTCACTAGAGCTAGAATCGTGCATATTGACTAAGTTGACAAAGCCCTCCATCCCCGTCAACTTAGTAGGCCCACAAGTCATCCTGCCACTATACTGGGTCCCAGCTAACAGGGGCAGTGTTCATTTTTTTGTGCGTAATAAGGAGGCACTTCCTTGCGTGCGAAGATATAGCTGGTGGGTCCGAGCTGTCAGCGGCGGTAACATTTTTTTTACAAAATACAGAGGCCCTTTCGGTGGGTCCCTGATGTCAGGTGGAGGAATCATTATTTTGCGCATAATAAGGAGGCATTTCCTTGCGTGCGGCCGTGGACCCAGCTGTCGGCCTCTCCACGTACAGTCCACTTCAGATGCATGTCGGTCATTGACCATGTTGACCAGGCCGTGCTGAGAGCACCAGGGCGGTGGACGACGGTGAGGCCTAGGAAGGGAACGACACGGAGGCAGGGAAGACTCGGCAGTTGTTTCCCACGCGAAGGGGAGTACGACTGTACGAGGGTTTACTGGTTCGTCTGCCGTCGCCAGAGAATAACAACAGGTGTGGGTGAGTAGAGGGATGGCTAGGCCAGCGATGGGAGTACAGTGGGGCGGTGAGGCCTGCGCGGCAGCACAGCCGGCCGCGGGGAGGAGGGAGCAGGTAGTCCCGCCGGCGCTTGTTTGAGCGGCTGGAGCAGGAAGAGCAGAGATTGAAGAAGCATGACGGCCGTTGGATGGACATCCAACAGTCACTGCTTGTGCGTCAACCTTTTTTTAGGAAAGCCTCAAATCTGTGGAAAACAGCATACAACCCATCTGCCATTATTTCTAATAATTTTCAGCCCATTTGCTAATTCTTAAGGTTTTTCTGGAGCCCATATTCTTTTTGTTAGCATTACAACCCAAATTGTGGCCACGGTTAAAAAATTATAGGAAATTTTGCATATTTCGGTGCGGTCCGAACTGTTTTTAATCCCAAAATTTCGACTCACATTCAAACTGATTTTAAAAATAAATGTATATCAATATAAAATCCAACAAATTCTCCATGCATAAAAATTAATGTAATTTAAAATCTTGAAATTAAAAAAAAAGATATTTGAAACTAATTGCCGGTTTGATGTGTTTTAGAAATGTACATCCTATTTCTCATTACTGATGGGCCATTTTCTCGGCCAGCCGAATGAAAGCTCTCCTCGTCTTGAAAGATTTGTAGCCCAACAGGCCTAACAAAGCGACTTACTTGGCAAATCACAAAAAATCTGGGTTGTGGCCGTGGACCCAGCTGTCAGCCTCTCCACGTACAGTACTCTTTCGATGAAAGTCGTTCCTTGACCACATTGACCACGCCGTGCGGAGAGCACCACGGCGGTGAACGATGGCGAGGCCTAGGAAGTGGACGACGCGGGGCCGGGGAAGACGCGGCAGTGGAAGCCCGCGCGGAGAGGAGTACGAGGGTTCACTGGTTCAGCTGTGGTGTGAGGCTGCCGTCGCCGCATGGCCTGGCCAGCAGTGGGAATAGTAGGGGGCAGTGAGGCCTCTGCGGTAGCACAGCCGGCCACGGGAGGCAGGAGCATGCGGCACGACCGGCGCTGCTTTGGGCGGCTGGAGCAAGAAGACCAGAGGTTGAAGAAGCACTAGGCCGTTGTATGGACATCGTACGGTCACTGGAGCTAGAATCGTTCATATTGACTAAGTTGACAAAGCCCTCCGTCCCTGTCAACTTTGTTGGCCCACAAGTCATCCTCCCACTATGGTGGGTCCCAGCTAGCAGGGAGGTATTCATTTTTTTCTGCGTAATAAGGAGGCACTTCCTTGCGTGCGAAGATATAGCTGGTGGGTCCGACATGTCAGCGGGGGGAACATTTTTTTTCGCGAAATATAGAGGCCCTTCCGGTGGATCCCAGCTGTCAGGTGGAGGAATCATTATTTTGCGCGTACAGTCCACAGCCGATGGATGTCGTTCGTTGACCAAGTTGACCAGGCCGCGCCGAGAGCACCATGGCGGTGGACGACGGTGAGGCCTAGGAAGGGAACGACACGGAGCCAAGGAAGACTCGGCAATGGTTGCCCACACGGTGGGGAGTACGAGGGTTTACTGGTCCGGCTGCCGTCGCCGGAAAATAACAGGAGGTGTGGATGAGTAGAGGAATGGCCTGGCCAGCAATGAAGTAGGGTAGGGCGGTGCGGCTTGTGCGGCAGCACAGCCGGCCACGGGAGGCGGGAGCAGGCAGTCCCACCGGAGCTGGTTTGGGCAGCTGGAGCAAGAAGATCAGATATTGAAGAAGCAGCACGGCCGTTGGATTAACATCCAATGGTCACTTCTGCTAGAATCGTTTGTGGACTAAATTGACAAAGCCAAAGTACACGTCAACCTAGTAGACCCACAAGTCAGCCTCCAAATCTGTCCCAAAGAGCATACAACCCGAAATTTCTAGCCAGATTCAAATTAATTTTAAATCTAAATATATCTTAATTTAAATTCAATGAAATTTTACCCGCACAAAAACAATGAAATTTAAAATATCAAAATCCGAAAGAAAATAGTATTTTGGAACTAATTGTCTGTTTGCTGTATTTTTTCATTTTACAGCCCATTTATTATTACTTATAGACCATTTCTTATTACTTATAGCCCATTTTCTAGGCAAAATGCATCCCTCCTCGTCTTGAAAGATTTCCGGCCCAGCAGGGCGTAGAAAAGCAAGTAGGCCTACGTTGGTTATTCTGCAAAAAACAAAATAGCCGGCTAGCAATTTTCAGAAAGAAAAAAAAACAAATTGGGCTGGTCATGTGCTAAACATATGAAATAAAATCCTGGCCTAGACGAGCCACGGGTCCCGCACAACCCAGTTGATACCCTTCTCTGTCCTGAAAAAACAAAATTACTGCGCGCTGCTGGGTCCCTACTGTCATCCTCACCATGTACAGTAATCTCCTTATTCCTCTCGGTTGTTGACCATGTTGACAACACCGGAGGTCGGCGCCGCGGCGAGCGAACCAAGGCGGAGGACGATGGTGAGGCCTCGGACGGAAACGAACAGGAGACGGGGCAGATCACAGCCAGCCGTGGGAGGCGGGAGCAGGCGGTCCCGCCGGCGCTGGTTTGGCTTTGGTGGCTTGAGGAAGAAGAGACTGAAGAAACGTGACAGACGTTGAATGTCAATCCAACGGTCAAGGTTGGCACAATCGTTTGTTGACTAAGTGGACACCAAGTAGCATACTTTTTTATATATAGGAAGAAAACCGCGAGGAAAATGTGTTCATCTGCTGTCCTCCTCACAGGGAACGTTCGCCACAGAAGTGACTAGCACCCTTGGTTTTCAACCGAGAGGTCTTGGGTTCGAGTCCCAGGAACTCTCAATTTTGTCCTCCTTCCTTCCTCGCGAAAAAAGGGAAAGAAAATCAAAGACTTGGGAAGGCGTACAGAACAAGCTAGTGTACCAGTAATGAGACATTGCCGAGTTTTAGAAAAAAGAAAGACGTGCTCCTGTAGCTGGTTCGAATCCAAACCTAGACTATGACTATATATGGTGCTATGCTACTCTGCAAGTAATGAAACTGACATATCCAACGTTTGCCTCTCCTCTTCTCTACTTACTCTGCCTAGCATAAGAAGCTCTGGCCGCAGCAACCATGTCCACTGGCTGCTCGTCCACCTGCTCTCCAGCAGGCAACAACCAGATATGCGCCAAGTCGCAACCCATACCATCGCCTGTGGGTCTCATCACACCCTCGCCGGCACGCGCACCGCAGCCGATTGCTCATCACAACCCACTACCGTTGGTGTGGTGCCGCTGCACCAAATGTCGCAGAGTCATCCGTCGCGTCTCAACCACAATCCGCAACCCTGGTCGAGTCTTCTACAAATGCCCGAATCATGGGGTAATAATATGTTTAAGTGTTGTTCTGCTGCTTTCAGTTGCTGATTTTTTAATAGTTTGGTTGATGATCTACCAATTTGATTCGTGCAGAAAAGAGAAGATTCGTGTGATTTGGATTTTTGGGAAGTTGCTGATGTGGGGGAATGCAACTACGTTGATTATTTGGTTAGCCGAGGAATCCCAATACCTGCAGGTTGGGGTGTTGGACAAGTAACTGAAGGAACAACGGAAGAGGAAGATGCAGAGCAGAAGGTTAAAGATGCAGTTCCTCTGATCATGGCCAAGCAACAGCTGCTGAACGGCCTTGACAGCAATGAGGAGATGAAAGAGCTTGTGAAGATAATGGGCAAAATCAATGTGCTCTGTAGGATGATTGTCTCTTTATTTGTAGTGTATGTAGCACTCGTGATGTATTCGGTGGCTACGACATGAGCACTTTGCTGAAACTAGTAATGAATGAAACCTGTGTAGCAGGCTGGGCATAGTGTTGTGAACATCTAATGATTTCTATTAACGGAAATCAGGGGTATCCCCTTTTGCTCATATAAATAAATAAATAGCAGAGGCCCTGTCGGGTCAGCTTTGTTCTCATTCGAAGACGTCGAGCAAATTGCAGGCCAACAGCAAACTATGTCATCAAATTCAAGTTTCACATCCAAATATGAGTACAACTAAACAACAATGTCATCATGTTTTAGTTGTCATACAATCACCAAACACAAATTAGCATACATAACAAGTGATGTTCTCACAGCAAAAATACTAAACAACATGTTCATTAGGTTTCAGTTGTCATAGCAAACACAATTTCACATAATAGATAAAAAACGTCTTCTGACAAGCAAATACGACAAAAGCAATGTAATCATCATCCGCAGCAGCAGCGTCAACATCTTCGCCATGTGTATCAGTCTGAATCGTAATTCCCCACGGTGTCATCTTCTTCTTCGTCCTCAACGTCCTCGAACGTTGGCTTCTTCTTGATCAACTCTTGTATGTCCACAACACGACAGGCAATCTTTTCGCCAGCGTCATTGACGTGATGGTTCTCAAAGATATTAGGAACTCTTGTACATCAGGAGCAGTGTAAGCATCATCTTGTTTTGCAACTTCATTAAACGAATTCCTCTGCTCAAACCTTTGCAATACACTCCAGTCATCTCTACGTGCAAATGTGTCTTCCAAGAAAAATATCTGTGTTGCTTGATTTGCCAAAATAAAAGGCTCGTTGGTTTCGTACGCCACCTTGACATTGATGGATTTGAAATAATCATCAGCTCTGGGTTTTGCGATCCTAGAAAACAGGTTATACCAACGACAGTACAACAGAACCACACACCGATGATCCTCGAAACTGGAGATATACTGCAACTGAATAATGTCTGTTATGCTAGCATACATTTCAGTTGTCTCTTTGTCATACATATCCGTGCTCATGATGGCACTGTTTTGTGTCTTCCTGCCTTCATCTCGTGCAAGGGTGTTGTAGCGCACATATCCAACAACGCAAGATTCATAATGTCTTACCTGAGTATCAGGACCCATTGCTAGTGAGTAAAGGGAATCATCAACTGCCTGCCCATCCTCCATCATCTTATGTACTCAATATATTAAAAAAACTGAAGTGCACTTCAAAAGCTTACATGGTTCTTGAACCATTTCGCAAATCCTGCCATAACCAGTTTGTCAATGTTTCTTGGATTTTGCGGCAGTAACTCCTCTTTGTAGATGCTGCACAACATAGTGATCGCGTCAAACATCTAAATATATAAGAATGTGCTGCAAGTTTAGTAGATTATGATGTATAAGCTGCAGTACTGCACTTACTTGATATAAGGTATTATCTCAGGACAGTTATTCAACACATACCAAACCATTTTGTCCAAATCTTTAGGTTTGTCCTCTTGTCGACACTTCCCTGTAACTCGAATAGAATAATCGAAAACATTGAGCCCGAGATTGTCTTCACCCACCTCTTTGCTAAGCTGATCAGCTGTTTCAATGTATTTTGAGCAGAATGTCAACGCTTCTGTAGCAATGTAGGCCTCTGTAGTGGAACCCTCGGGTCTAGCTCTCTTCCTAACATAGCCCTTGAAAGTGCCTAGCCGCCTTTCAATAGGGTACATCCAGCCATACTGTACTAGACCTCTAAGTAGTGGCTCATCAGGTTGATGAACAGCCAAATGCACCATCACATCAAAGAAGGCTGGAGGATATATCTTCTCAAGGTCGCATAGGATAGTTGGTATCTTGTCTCTAAGACGCTCCAAAGCATCTATCCTGATATTCCTACTGCAGCGTTTCCTGAAGAATTGTCCCAACTCTGCAACTGCTCTGTATAAGTCAGGGCAGCCCAATCCTTTAAGGATAATAGGTAAAACCCTTTGGAGTAGGACGTGGCAGTCATGAGTTTTCAACCCTGTACCTTGTTTCCATCTACACTAACTCTCCTTTCAGGGTTGGAAGCAAATCCATGTGGGAATTTCACACGTGACAGGACCTTGCAGAATTCTTTTCTTTTTACCTTGTCCAAGACGTACACAACTGGTGCCATATCCCGTGGTTTACCTTCATCTTGCACCTGCAAATCCTTTCTGATACCCAGGTGTGTCAAATCAATCCTAGATTTTAAGGTATCTTTCGTCTTTCCTTCAATATTAAGAAGTGTGCCGATAATGCTATCACATATATTTTTCTCGATGTGCATCACATCAAGATTATGCCGCAGATCCAAATCTTTCCAATACTCCAAGTCCCACAAAGTGGACATGTAGGTAAACAATAATCTCTCTTCTACCCTGCCATGCTTCCTTATCCCGCTACCATTACCAGGATGGTTTCCTGGTGTAATATGCCTGACCTTCTCTAATTCCACTTGCAACTCATCGGCAGTGAGCCTCTTTGGCGCATCACAGTTTTCATGCTTTGCATTGAACACATGTCTTTGGTATTTCCTAGGATGCGGCTTGTCCTTGGCAAGGAAACGGCGGTGTCCAAGGTAACAGATCTTGCTAAGTATTGCGTATGACAGCGGATTCCTGTCACAGCGAACACATTCATTGTAACCATGTGTCGTTCGCCCTGACATAGTGCCCAAAGCCGGATAATCATGGATGCACCAAATTATAATAGCACGTAGAAAGAAATCAGCTGGTGGGCTGCTATATAGGTCTCGAGTGAGAAAACCCTTCCATAGCTGTTGAAGTTCCTCCATAAGAGGCTCCATGAACAAATCAAAATCCTTTCCAGGACTTTTTGGACCTGGGATGAGAAAGGCCATCATGTAGTTTGATTCTTTGGTGCAGACATTTGGAGGCATGTTGTAAGGGATAACAAGCACTGGCCACATGCTATATGTGGCGCTCTGGTGGCCAAATGGGTTAAATCCATCGGAAGCTGAGCCAAGTCTAATGTTTCTCGGGTCAGCAGCAAACTCTTTGTGTTTATCATTGAAGATTTTCCACTCACTACCATGAGATGGATGGCTCATTACATTCTGATCTCTGTACTCCTGGTTCCTAGAATGCCACAGTACATCCTCTCTTGTTTTAGCATCATGAAACAACCTCTGCAATCTTGGTGTAATTGGAAAATGTCTCAGAACATTATGAGGAATCCTCTTCACAGCATCGCCATCTCTCCATCTTGATGATTTGCATTTCGGGCATTCACTTAAGTTGGCATAATCCTTCCGGAACAGAACACAATTATTCTTACAAACATGGATCATATCATATCCAATTCCAACTGCACGAAGGAAATTCTTCATTTTACAGGTGTGTGGCAGCTCAGACGCATCTGGGAAAGATTCGTGGAAAGCATCCAACATCGCATCGAATGATTTGTTGGTCATCCGCTCAGATGTCTTCACCTAAAGAAAGGTGACCATAGCTGAGAATACTGACATCTTATTTCCTGGGGTGACAGCAACGTTGCATTGTTCCAACATGCGGGCCCACCGTTTTTCTTCTGCAGGTGAAAGTTCACGGAATGCACGAGCATTTCGTAGCATTGTTTCAATGTTGGTCAAACTCACTAGCTCCGCCACCACCACCTCCTCCTCCTCTTCCACCTGAGCATCGGGCAGATCAAGATGGTGATCTGTTGCTTCCACATAGTCAATAACATTGACATTCACAGCTTCACCATGATGAACCCACCTAGTATATGTGACCGACATCCCATACAGGTGTAGATGATTTTGCACAGTTGACTGGGGTCTTGTAACTGAATTCATACAACTGCTACACGGGCAGAGCACATCTGATTTCGGACCACCGTACTCAGCTCTGATAAAGTTCATGAAGTTTTCAACCCCCTCGACATATGGAGCGGAGAATCTTCGAGCAGAAGTTATCCAAGTCCTGTCCATCTGTTAGACATACAAATTAGTTCTTCTACTAGATATTCCAGGAAAAACATATATGCTTTTTTATGAAGTCTAGAAAAAAAATACCTAAGTCGATGTCTAAAGCTATGGCAAGATATTTGGACGAGTAGATCTAAGTAACGAAATATATGGAAAGCTAATTCAGCAAACAGATTTGAGTGCCAAATTATGGCAGGCTGTTTCAGCAGTCAATGAGGCCAAGCACACAGCCATCGAACTATCGAAGGCCATCGCAGCAACAAAGATCGGGTATAAAATGGTGTAGAGCTATTTTAACTAACAGATTGGCTACTAGACCATGGCAATCTACGTCACAATAAATATATGGCAGGATATTTTAGCAACTAATCGGCCTTGGCATGCCATCTCAGCTAAGCAGATTGAGTGCAGAACAGGGCAAGGAAGCTTCTTAAGCAGAGCATATTGACAGTAAACTACTTCGGCAAACAGTGAGATTAACAGCGTCTATCAGCTAACATTCAGCGCTACACCGACATGAACAGGGCCTCAGTCTAGAATGCACGTACCGTGGGAGAAGCTGACCGCCGTGCGTCTCCACATGAACGTCGCCAGCGGTGGCGGCGCTGACTGCTGTGCGCCTCCACAAGAACGTAGCCAGAGGTGGCGGCGCGGCTAGAGGACGACAGTCGACAAGAGCATACTGTGGGAGCAACAGGATTGCCGAACCGCGGTGTCGACGTATCGGCGCGGCGGGGAGGGCGGCTTTGGTGGAGCGAATGGAGTGGAGGGGGATAGGGAGGAGGGGGTTGGGTAATATTATTGGCTAGTTGGCCGAAGGGCGGTTGAATAAGATTTGGGGGGAATTTTTGGGTGTGTGGGGGGGAGGATTTTCGTGCGGTGGGCGGGGGGAGTTTGGCGCATGGTCGGTTTCTCAAAGTGCAGTCCCACGTGTCAGTGAAGAGGCAAGACAAAGCGCGTTCCGTTTGCGTGAGCCGTGTGCAGGACCGAACGTTTGTGGGGTGCATTGCGACCGCGACAGGAGTGCTGTGAGTGTACCGCATTTTTTCCTTTTAAACTAGGTGCTTCGCCCCCTCAAAAAAAATCAATTGCTTCGCGCGATCCATCGATACTACTACTAGTAATCCGGTAATCCCGACTCAAACGGCGCGGCCGGGTCTTTTCCCACGCGATATGCTGGGAGGTTGGCTTAGTTGGGTTTTTAGGACGAGTAATGCTAAACCTACGTAATCCCAGTTACATAATTAACGTAATGTGAAACGTGTGAGCTATTGATTGTAGATTGGGGGGAGGGAGGGGCCCACCACCATGAAAATCAGGGGAGGAGAGAGAGAGGCAATTTACGTTAACCCTTTCGTAGGTTCCCGTAGATGTAGAAAGATGTGTCCGATCCTGCAATATAGGCCGTCTGATCTATATCTAACAGATAGGAAGGAAACTATGACAATTTACCCGCACTCCTCTCCACATTTGCAGATAAGGCTTTCCCTCGTTCATCCTTTTCTCCCACAAGATCTTGATCTTCCGTGCAACACACGGGCATCTTGCTAGTACTCCTACAATATGTATATTATTGTGAAAGTTCATATACACCGGCCGAGATTAATGCAAACACGGCAGATTTTCACTACATTTCGAACTTTTATAGGACAAAAAAATAAAAGAAACCCGACCCTAAACCTATTCTACGGCGGCGATCGACGTCCTCCATCTGTGATCTCCATGTATGGGGGCGGGGTTCAAGACCCGTGAAGTGAAGGTGCGGTCTCCGGCGAGGAAAAGTAGAACACGGGAGATGGATCGGCCAGTTGGAACACCATGCCTTGCCGCCTCACATGCCCTACTCATCCTCGGAGGAGTCCCCGACCTCGGCGGTGCCGGATATTGGACGGCGGCAAGTAGGACGCGTGGCTGACGGTGCTCCCGTCGTCGACCGCCAGCGTGGCCACCGCTTGTGCGGCGACTAGAGCGAGGGCGGCGACCTCGAGCTCCATCCCCGAAGACAAGCTCTCCCGCAGAGCGTTCGCGCTTGCGGTCATGGCGGATGTGGTTCCAGGTAGGAGGACGATGCGCTATGGTGTGGAGGTTAGCTAGGCGTTGGCGCTTTAAGAAGCGCATTCCGGTGAGGCCAAGCGTCCGGGTGCGTCATTAAGTCACCGGAGTTGGTTCCGCGGGCACCGAGCCTCTTAATGACGACATACAAACGGACGGCATGAATGCGGGCAGGTGGCACCGGCTGTGAACGCACCGTGCGACGACGCGAGGGATGAGGGTTTTGGTGTGCCAGGGTAGCCAGCTGCGGTCGTGGCAACGTTGAAGATGCCCTTTCCTCACATGGGATCCCCTCATGTCATTGAAAAAGCAAGACGACCCGGCATGGTCTCAGGTCCAGAGGATGCAGTTGGCCGCGCTACACCACTCCGCGGATGCGTCGCGGCGCCCCGTGCATCCTCGACGAGCCAGGTGTTGGGGTGTGTTTGGACTGTGGCCAAAGTGCACCTTGCCAAAATTTTGGTCATGACCAAAAGATTGGTCTTTGTTTGGATGGTTGCCATTTTTTTGGCATGCCAATGAACTCTAGCCAACTCTAGGTCATTTTCTTGCCAATGTCGGCCACATCATGGGCAACCAATACCTCAACCAAAATTTTGGTCATGAGCCAAAGATTGGTCTTTGTTTGGATGGTTGCCATTTCTTTGGCATGCCAATGAACTCTAGCCAACTCAAGTTCATTTTTCTTGCCAATGTCGGCCAAATCATGGGCAACCAATACCTCAACCAAAATTTTGGCTACCCAATGCTTTGATGGGGCAACCTTGGGCACAAACCAAACATACCATTGGTCGTGCCAGAGCACTGACGCCACCCTTGGCAAACTGAAACCGACCGTGTCTAGCGACGATATGAGCGTGTCGCTCACCGCGGTCGCCATGTCCAGAGGCGGTGCTGGAGCTGCGCCCCGTTGTTGGCCCCAACGACCCACATGAACAGTTGTCGGTGGCGAGGAGGTCGTGGGCTAGCTCATCCATTGGACTAGTATGCGCTACGTCGTCCCGACGGGTGTGCCCCACATGTTTGTTTCCCTATTTTCCCGGCCATATTCGAGCATTAGTTCTCCGCGTTGCGCATTAGGCCTTTCACTATGTAGACCAAGCAAGACAACTTATTGTTTATTTGAGCGGTTCAGGTATAATCATGTGGGGTTTGCTTATTTCTCATTCCTCTCCAACCCTCTTCTCCATCGATCATGTCGCCTCCAAGTGAGTCCATCCACCCGCAGGACTCATTTGAACATTCCGCCAAGTATCATTCGCATGTACCCACCCTAGTCCTCTTTCAATAGATCTCCGGACCCCGAGATGAAATCGAGAGGGAACGAGTGGGGGCACGTGATACCTAAGGCGGATTCAAAATTTTGAACCGGTGATCATAGCATCCGCAAATCATATATAAAGGGTATTCAATGTTCGTTTCGTTTTGAATGTACAATATACTCCCTCTTATCCTTTTTAGTTTACATATAAGTTTTATGTGTAGTCAAATTATATCAACATTCAACAACGCCCAATCAATATTGTTAGATTCGTACGTACTCCTAGATTTGTACTCGAGATGGTTTCCAATTTGACTATTGACAAGATTAATAGTACATGAGATGTATAATGTGAAAATTATATCATTGGAAACTCCTTTCACATACGAATTTGACCGTATGCTTTGTGTAAGTTGCATGTCATATATTATTACTCTAACATTTGGTCAAAGTTAGCCTCGAAAAACGCATTAGACCCTGTATGCTTTGTGTAAGTTGCATGTCATATATTATTACTCTAACATTTGGTCAAAGTAGTATAGTGGAAGTGGATCCTCTGACGTAGGTATCCCTGCCTTACCCTCCCTTTCGGTCACTTACTGGCGGACCCCATGCTTGCTAGGCCCCGCATGTCAGTTACTCAATGGGTTCGGCCACGTCAGGGGATCATCATCCGTAGTATACATCCTCTGTTTTTATTTACTCCGCATAAAACGGAGGGAGTGGTGGTATAATAAATGACACGGGCGGGGGAGGGGGAGGGATGTCGGTTTGCTCTCAACTGCGGTCCCACAAGCGAGCGAAAACGCAAGACGAAGCGCGTTCCATTCGGTGAGCGACATGGAGGGTCCAGCGTGCCGGGCTGCAACGCGAACGCGACAAGAGCGATGTACAGTCAAAACCGATTGACCGGTCATCACCGGAACCACTATTCACACCAGAACCTTCGCTGCTCGGCCTATGCCAGCCACTGCCCTAAAACCACACCAAATTTCCAGCCCATTCCCCCACCTTTCGATCCCCTAGCCCGCATCAAGCGTCCCCTAGTTCGCCGGAAAGCCATGGTGCGTCGCAAGATCACTTACTACAAGATGCTGACGCCGGAGCGCCGCGCATAAATCGCGGCGGCGGTCGGCGCCACAGACCTCCGTTCCCAAGCTCGCTTTGCGGCGGGTCAATCCCCGAGTTCTCTGGAGCCAAGCTACGAGGAGGAGGAAGCCGATCCAATGTTCATGGCGGAGGTCGCGGCGCAGAAGGCCCCCGATGGGTATGAGACGATGGACGTCGACTTCATGCCGGCGTCCGAGTCCCCCATGGTGCAGGCGGACCAGCGGTTCAACATGGCGATACTAAAGGAGGACCAGGAGGCAGAGGCTCAACTCGACGCGGAGCGCGCGCCTGCCGCTACCATCGAGGCTCTCCTGCGGGCGGAACCGGATGTCGTTGTCGGAGTAAATAGCCATGGGTAGCCTAGCCGGCTTCCCCTGGCCCTTCTGAAAAAATTACGAGCCCGTCCGGCTCTCAAGAACCCAAAACGTGGGGCGGCCTTCCCCTTGTTGGCTGTCGCCCAGGCCGGCTATCGGAAGGCGGCCCGACTTTAGCCCTCGCAAAGGAAGCCACGGGAGGGCCGGCTTCGAGAAGCCGGCCGCGAGAAGGCCGACTCCAAGAAGCCGGCTCCCACAAAGCGGTCGAGACCGTACCCTCAAAGTTTGCATCCACCTAACGGCGATGTGACAGGGCGCGGCTACAGTGAAGCCTGCCACCCCCGAATCCCGGAGCACGACCGGCACAGTGCGCCGTACGGGTGACCATGACCCGTCCGGTGTAGCACTGCTGCCATGTTGACCCTGATGTCAGCCATGATGGACTACCAGTACAGCCCACGGGCGGTGGGCCCCCTCGGGCAGAGAGACACCCGAAGGCGGCCATGGTTTCCCCAGTCGGCCCAAGACAGAGCCGGCTCCCCGCAGCCGGCTTGCCGCCTCCCTCAAAGGAGACGCCCCATTAAGGAGACAAGACGCGGTGAGGCTACAACAATCGCCCGCCGGGCGGCGGCACTGTAGCCACGCCAACCTCGACGAGGCCCACGTCACCAAGATAGAGCAAAAGTAACCAGCCGCCGACAAGGTTCTGGACAGTGGGGCCTGCCTGTTGACCAAGGGGCCGGCAGCCGGCGGGACCCACCAGTTGGCGGGCCCCAGTAGTTGGCGCAGAAGCCGGCGAGCGCAGTCACAGACGGCTGGGCCCCGCGCCCAGTCGGATTACCATTGTACCCCCGGGGGCTAGGCCTACATAAGCCCCCCAGGGCACCCATGCAAAGGGTTCGACCCCCAGGTAGATTTAGACACGACACAAGGAGAAGAAGCAGGCCAGCCGTGCCCTTCTTCCTCCTCCCACCAAACGGCTCAAGGAGCATTGTGTAGCTACTCGTCCATCTAGTGACCATGCGGAGACCCCACACAGCAGCAGTAGGGGTGTTATCTCCAGGGAGAGCCCTGAAGCTGGGTAAGATTCGTCGGCGTGCATGTCTTCGCCTCATCCCGTTTCCAAGCACCGGTGATGTCTTATTGGCTCCCACAATGATAAGCCACCCGTTGGCATATGTCGCACCTACCACCCGACATTTGGTGCCCACCATGGGGCCAGGTGCACCGTCGTCCGGAGACCTGTTCTGGACGGGAACCCTCTTCCTCCCCAGCAAGCGTAGCCAGCCCAGCACGCCCGATGGCGCTTGCCACGACGCGCTGCAAGGCTTCACAAGCATCTGCACGGCGAGCAGCCTCGCCGATCTCCTCGACGAAACCCTCATCTCCGACGAGCTTGCCTCCGATGCGGAGGCGGCGGCGCGAGAAAGTGCCGGCTGCTAGCCGGAGCCGGACCCGAATCTCCGTCGAGCGAGACGCAGAAGGCCATCCCCGAGCCGTGGAATGGCGAGGCAACCCGCCTCCGCCTCGGCCCCGTGGAGAGAGATATCCCACCCCGCCGCCTGTGGCGCATCCGACTCTCAGCGGCCGACTAGGTCGCCGCGAAGGAGTCGGCGAGAACGACGCCCGCCATCGGATCGACCGCCTGGCGCGATCCCTGGCGCTGAAAGAAGAAGACGATGTCGGCCTGCCTTGTTTCGGCCCCCGCATCCGCGACGAGCCTTTCCCCAAAGGGTTCTCGCTTCCAAGAGACACGCCCAAGTACAACGGCTCCGTGAAGCCGGAAGATTGGTTGATCGACTACTCCACGGCGGTTAGCATAGCCAACGGCAACCGGCGCGTTGCCGTGAAGTACGTGCCCCTCATGCTGCAAGGCACGGCGCGGACCTGGCTCAACAGCCTCAAGCCCTTCAGCATCAACATCAAGCCCTGACTGGTCGTACCACTGGAGCGTTCAGTCGGCTGTTGGCTCGATGAGCTGCCGCTTGTCCTCTGGAGTCTGCGCACTACTCCAAACAAGTCAACCGGCTTCACTCCTTTCTTCCTCGTGTACAGTGTCGAGGCGATCATCCCAACCGACATCGAGTTCGACTCGCCCCGGGTAACCATGTACACGGAGGTGGAGGCCAAGGAAGCATGAGAAGACGGCGTTGACCTGCTGGAAGAAGGTCGGCTGTTAGCCCTCAGCCGGTCTGCCATCTACCAGCAGGGTTTGCGCCGCTACCACAGTCGGAAGGTCAGACCAAGATCCTTCCAAGAGGGCGACCTTGTGCTCCGACTGGTCCAGCGAACAGTCGGCCAGCACAAGCTCTCGGCCCCTTGGGAGGGCCCCTTCGTCGTCAGCAGAGCTTTAGGCAACGACTCCTACTACCTAATCGACGCACAAAAGCCCAAGGCACGCAAGAGAGACGACTCCGACAAGGAGTCGGAACGACCATGGAATGCCAACCTCCTCCGAAGATTTTACAGTTGAAATGCAGTATGTATCACGCTAACTTTTGTACTAAGTATGAGACAATAGGCCCCCCGAGGAGAGCTCAGGGACTACCATCTTTTATCTATGAATGAAGAGTATCATGCTTATGACCTTGTCATTTCATTTACTTGTTCCGTCCGGCACCGGGTTCGACTAGTCGGCCCGGGGACTGGCCGACTGGAGTTATATTAGAAGTCCTACCCGCGGTCAGACAAGTAGTGTGCCAACACCCAAGCTTAACTCTTGCCAAAAGTCGCAGTTCGAAGAACCGGCTGTCCGGCTGGCAAGAGTTAAAAGCAGGAAAGGATGCCCACACGAAAAATGGCTAGGGACTAACGGACTAATATAACGAAAGCCGGTTTCGCTCCTACCACCGACCGACTACCAGAGTAGCCGGCCGGCCGGTTTCCATTCACTTCACTTCAATCCAAGAAAGCTCGAGTACTTGCCTCCCCAAAGAGGGAAGGCGGCAAAGGGAAAAGCCTAAGGATTAAAAGCATACGTGAATGGAAACCAAACATGCACACAATAATATTTACATAAAAGACCTCCAAGAGGCCAGCATTCAACATAGTTTGGATACAGCCCCAGTGGGTGGAACTGCGAAAGCTTAATAAAGTTGTTCAGAAGGCAACAAGCAGGAAAAACAAGGACGGCAGATTAAGCCGGCGAAGCGACCGACGAGCCGGGCTAGTCGGTGGAGACGGCTGTGCCGGCTGAAGGAGTGGCCGGCTGGCGAACCTCGGCTTGATCACTGCCTCCTGCAGAGGGCGCGCTTGTGTGCGCCTCGTTGCTAGAGGCACGGTCAGCCTGATACCGGCCGGTTGTTCCACCAGCTGGCTCGACGTCTTCACCTTCCTCTTCTTCGTCGCCTTCGCCTTCATCGCTGGAGGTGATCTCCTCTGCCGAGTCCTCGCCCACCACCGGGTTGAGCCCGAACCACTCCTCCGGCTGGGCAACGCCGTCATCGTTGATTTCAGGTGCAAAAACGCTGATGTCGGTGCACTCGGCGATCGCCGAAGCACGCTGAGCGACAGCCGGCCGCACCTCCTCCAGCTCTGCGTCGGCCTCCAGCCGCCAGGTGCGCAGCTGGTCCAGGTTCAGCCCTGGGTACCAAGCTCGGACGAACTCCAACGCCCACCCGGCTCCAAGCCGGGCCGCCGACGCCCTCCAAGCTTCAAAGCGGCCGACTGCAACCTCCAGCCAGTCGGCAGTCCGGCTCGGGGTGCGGGGAATCGTCTCGCCGGGCCAGAGGGCGGCCAACACCTGCGCACCGGCACGTTGGAGGCCGCGAAGCATATGATGAGCCGGCTGCAGCTGCGCTTGGACCGCCAAGAGCTGCCCCTCAAGCGTCCGATTCGCGTCCGGCGTGATGTTGGCCCCCGCCTGACGGCGCGCTTCGCGATGGGCCTCGATGGTTTGGGCGGCGAAGATGGAGTAGCCGGGAAAGTAGTCTGCACAGAGAACAAAAGCAGCACAAGTCAGAACAAAAACCAGGCGGCCAGGGGCAGGCAAGGAGCGAGGAAGGCGGCTTACCGTCGACCACGTCCTCGATGTGGCCGAAGCCTTCATCCAGCGCTTGCCGGGTCTCAGCCCAACCCGCCGCCTCAGTCTCGAACTCGGCCTTCAGGGCGGCTTCGCTATCCCGCGCTTTCTTCAGGGCCGCCTTGTGGCTCTCCTCTTGGTCAGCCAGCTTCTTGGCCAGGCGGTCACGCTCCTGGACCAAGGCGGCGTACTCGGTTTCCTTGGTGCGAAGGGCGGCCTGCGCTTCGCTGAGCTCCCTCCTCAAGTCGGCATTGGCCCCTGCAAGCACGAAAGACAAAATAAAAAACCAATGAGGAAAAATTCGTCAGGGAAGATCCGACCCGGCTGCTCAGCACTCAGCCCGAATCTCGGGGACTACACCCAGTGGGTGCGCTGACGCGCCCCCACAGGAGATACACAGGATCAAGTACTCAATTCAGCTGTTGACCAGGTCTTCGGTCTTCCGACCCAACTCCTGAGCCTAGGAGTTGAAGGCGGCAGCATGGGAGTTATGATACTCCTAGAAGATCAGACAGGAGGCGAGAATAAGGTAATTGTCAAGGAAGATCCGACCCGACTGCTCAGCAGTCGGCCTGAATCTCGGGGACTACACCCAGTGGGTGCGCTGACGCGCCCCCATGGAAGAAATCAAGAGAACAAAGCAACTAAGGATAGAAGACTCACCCGGATGGCGGCCCGCGTCGAAAGGAACTCCTGGGTGTACTGCTGCAGCAAGGCGGCCTGAGCTTGAAGCCAGCTCCGGACCTCTTGGGCTGCCAAATTCAGCTCGCCCGTCCCCCCGCTGGGAGTCCACTCGGACGTGGCGGTGCTAGCCGCCTCCAGGGCCTCCGCCGACTAGCCGGGGCCCGCGACTCGGCGCGGCTCCAGCGCAGCGGTGCCTCCCGCTGCGTGCCGGCGCATTACCGGCTGCACCTCGAGGCCGGCTCCGACCTCCGGCTCGCCCCTGGCGGGCTCCTCTGGCACCGCTGATGATTGGCCGCCCTGACCCGCTCTGGTTGGCGCTGCCGGCGGCGCCCTCTCCACGAAGACCACGGAGTCCTCCCTCCTCTCCATGAGCGGTGGGTCTTGGCCAATTTCCTCCGCCAGGGGCAATGGGGTGTCAGGGGCCACGACATGGAGGGGAATGGCGAGCAGCGGAGGCTGGTTATGTGAACCCTCCGCCTCTGTCTCCGCGGCTGCCGCCTCTGCCTGGGCCTTGGCTGCCGCGTCGGCCTGCTCCTTCGCCGCCTGGGCGGCCGCTTGTTCCTCCGCCTCCCGCTCCTCCCGCGCCTCACGGGCGTTCCGCTCCGTGGCCTCCCTGAGGTTGGCGCGGGGGTCCACGTGGCGGGAGCCTGAAGACCCTCCAGTCGGCCTGACTACGGAGCCGCCCGGACCCCGCTCAAGGGAAAGCGGCGCCCTGTCCAGCGAGCAAGGAAAGTTTAGGAAGAGTGTTCAATAGAAGAGAACAATGAAAAGCATGCGTCCAAGCATTCAATGACTTACGCTGAGACCGCCTGTGGCTGCTTCACTGCCTTGCGAAAGCAGGCCGCCTTCGCGGCCGCCTCATCTCGCTTGGTCGCCGCGGTGGAGGCCTTGGACTTCTACGGCCGGCTGCCGAAGAGGATTGACGCGGCCCGGCACTTCTGGGTGCCGCCGCTGACAGCCGGCGTGGCGGACGAGCCCGCGCCTTAATGATCAGGCGTCGGCTGGCGACGCGGGGCGACTTCGACCTCGGCATCATCCGGCCAGTCCTCGAAGCCGGCAGTGAGCCCCGTGCCTCCGGGCTCGTCGTTGTCCCCCACGACGGCGTCTTCCATGGTGGCCGCTCCCAAGTCCAGGTCGTCGGCGTCGTCCACCGTGCGGTCGGGGACGTACTGGCGCTCTATCCCTGCGGCCCCGGTCGTCGGCGGAAGGAGAGGGTTCTGCTAAGGGAGAACCGACTAATCAGAAGCCGGCCATCATGAGGCCGGCTACCAACAAAAAAGAAGAAAGAGAGGAAAACTTACCACGGGCGGAGGGTTGGCGCGAGAATACGGCGCCTTGCCGTATCACCAGTCCTCGGCGAGCTTGCAATTGGAGATATAATTCACCATGTACGACACCTCCGAATGAGGCATCTCCCTGGTGCTTAGCCAGCTTGGGTCGAAGCGGCCGCTCATCTGACACATCATGTGGGGCTGGCTTTGGAGAGGAAGTAGCCGGCGCTCCATGAAGGCGGCCACCAAGTCGGCTCCGGTCAGGCCTTCCGACTGGATCATCACCCAAAGCCGGGAGACGGCCGCGTTCCCGGCCTGAGACAGTGACCTGGACCGGAAGCTCCATGAGGGTTGCCTCCCAGCCGGCGGGCCGGCTACGTAAGCCGGCAGGTTGACGTGGTCACCTTGCTGGGCGACGTTCTTCACGTAGAAGTACGACTTCTGCCAGATCTTCACCGACTGGATCAGCGGGATGGGCAGGAACGGGTTGTTCTCGCCCGACCTCCTCATGGCGATGTAGGCCCCGCAAGGGGCGGGCACGCCTGTGACGACGGTGCCGAGTTTGCTCTGGAAGAATTCCCCCCCAGAGCTCTAGCGTGGGGAGCACCCCCAAGAAACCTTCACAGAGAAAGACGAAGGCCGACAGCAGCATCACCGCGTTGGGCGTGAGGTTATGTGGCTGAAGATTGTAGAATTCGAGGAAGGAGCGGAGGAACCTGCTCGCCGGAAGGCCGAAGCCACGCAGGAAGTGCGAGCGGAAGACGACCCACTCGCCCTCCTCCGGTGCCAGCGAAATCTCCCTCTCCGGCGCCAGGCGGACCCGCACGAAGTTGGCGTTGGGCAGGCGCCGCGTCCGACGGAGGAACTCAACGTGGTCCTCATGGACGTTGGAGCCGCCCCTCGAGCTTGACAGCGCCATGGGAGCGAGACGATGTGGCGGCGCGGCGGCGCTACGACGGGAAGCTGCGGCGGCAGCGAGAAGAAGAAGGAAGACGAGGAGGGGCGGAGTGAGGGAGAGCGTGCGAACCTCTGTCTCTCCCCCTCCTCCCCCTACTTATTGGCTCGCGTGGCGGAGCCGAGGAGGCGTGGCATGGGGGAACATGGGGATCGACTGTGCCCACTCCCCCACGTCCCGCGATTATTGCGCCCTAATGGCGTGACAAAATCGCCGCAGGAAGGCGAGCGGTCCGCATGTGCCGCAGAAGATCAGCGCTCGGGCCGAGGCCTAGGAGTGGCGGGCCCGGGCCTGCGGCGGCGTCTCGTCGCGCGCGTGCACTGGCAGGGTTTCACTGCCACGTGGCTCATGGGAGGGCCCGCGGTCAGCTCGCGGGTCGACCACGCTCCCGCCCGCAAGACACGGAGCTCTCCGAAATCGGCATACACCAGCAAAGCCGGCTCCTCAGGGTTGGAAGCTGACCAAGCTTCTCATCCCTCTGTCCGCCTCGAAGCTCGATCAGCTTCGGGGACTACTGTCGGAGTAAATAGCCATGGGTAGCCTAGCCTGCTTCCCCTGGCCCTTCTGAAAAAATTACGAGCCCGTCCGGCTCTCAAGAACCCAAGACATGGGGCCGCCTTCCCCTTGCTGGCCGTCGCCCAAGCCGGCTATCGAAAGGCGGCCCGACTTTAGCCCTCGCAAAGGAAGCCACGGGAGGGCAGGCTTCGAGAAGCCGGCCGCGAGAAGGCCGACTCCAAGAAGCCGGCTCCCACAAAGCGGTCGAGACCGTACCCTCAAAGTTTGCATCCACCTAACGGCGATATGATAGGGCACGGCTACAGTGAAGCCTGCCACCCCCGAATCCCGGAGCACGACCAGCACAGTGCGCCGTACGGGTGACCATGACCCGTCCGGCGCAGCACTGCTGCCATGTTGACCCTGATGTCAGCCACGATGGACTAACAGTACAGCCCATGGGCGGTGGGCCCCCTCGGGCATAGATACACCCAAAGGCGGCCACGCTTTCCCCAGTTGGCCCAAGACAGAGCCGGCTCCCCGCAGCCGGCTTGCCGCCTCCCTCGAAGGAGACGCCCCATTAAGGAGACAAGACGCGGTGAGGCTACAGCAATCGCCCGCCGGGCGGCGGCACTGTAGCCACGCCAACCTCGACGAGGCCCATGTCACCAAGATAGAGCAACAGTAGCTAGCCGCCGACAAGGTTCTGGACAGTGGGGCCTGCCTGTCGACCAAGGGGCTGGCAGCCGGCGGGACCCACTAGTCAGCGGGCCCCAGTAGTCGGCGCAGAAGCCGGCGAGCGCAGTCACAGACGGCTGAGCCCCGCGCCCAGTCGGATTACCATTGTACCCCCGGGGGGTAGGCCTATATAAGCCCCCCGGGGCACCCATGCAAAGGGTTCGACCCCCAGGTAGATTTAGACACGACACAAGGAGAAGAAGCAGGCCAGCCGTGCCCTTCTTCCTCCTCCCACCAAACAGCTCAAGGAGCATTGTGTAGCTACTCGTCCATCTAGTGACCATGCGGAGACCCCGCAGAGCAGCAGTAGGGGTGTTATCTCCACGGAGAGCCCCGAAGCTGGGTAAGATTCGCCGGCGTGCATGTCTTCGCCTCATCCCGTTTCCAGGCACCGGAGATGTCTTACTAGCTCCCACAATGATAAGCCACCCGTTGGCATATTTCACACCTACCACCCGACAGTCGTGGATGTGAACCGGGCGGCGGAGGCTCAACTTGAGGCGGAGCGCGCGGATGCCGCTGCGATCGAGGCCCTCCTGCAGGTGGAACCGGACGTCCTGGACTTGAACCGGGCAGCAGAGGCTCGACTCGATGCAGAGCGTGTAGATGCCGCTCTCATCGACACCCTCCTGCAGGCGGAACCGGACGTCCTGGACTTGAACCGGGCGGCGGAGGCTCGACTCAACGCGGAGCGCGCGGATGCCGCTGCCATCGAGGCCCTCCTGCAGGTGAAACCGGACGTCCTCGACTTGAACCGGGCTGTGCTCTCGTCCGTGCAAAGCGCCTGCATGCTCCACTTGAACGAGTAGCTGGAGGCCGAGGACAACCACGGTGCGGAGACACACATCGGCAGCGACGGCTAGTTCACGCCGGCAGCCAATGATGATGAGGTCGTCTCTTTCCGTGAGCAGTGATAGTTTTTCTTTATGTTGTTGTTTTTATGGATCTTTTGCTGTGTAAAAACATATATTTGTTATGCAAATCGCCTGACTTGGGCCAGTCTACCATTTCAGGCGGTTGGATGAATATCCTACGTCTCCTAACCCTTCTTTCCTTCTTCCTCACCTCTTCTTCTTCCCCAACAGACCACCGCACGGGTCGTACGGATACTCCCCAACATGCGGTTGGACAAACATACTCTATGAAATGAAAATTACGTGTCAGCGATAGGATGGCTGAGTTTGGTGTGTTCACATGCGACACCACGTGTCAGTGAGGGTGCGTTCCCTTGGTTGGGTTTGCGGCGTGCAGGAGCGACTGTGTGAGGGTGCGGTGCGACCGTGGCATGCAGGAGCTACCATGTGAGGGTGCGGTGCGACCGGGATAGCCGTGCGCAAGTGGACCTCCTTCTCATTTTGAAAACTTTAGGCAAGCTTGGCAAAAATGTGTGGCGAAGTTTGGCAATGCAAGGCCTAGACCCAAACAGGATAAGTACGTACGTACTAGGAGTACTAGTGTTAAAAAAGAAAGGCTGGGTTTTCCTTCGCGGGATTTAGTCGATACAAATCCTCGTTTCACGTGTCAATTAATGCGTATTTTTTCTCCAAAGACCAAAGAGCTAACCATCTCACTCCTCATCGCTTGATTAATGCAGCGCCATGCAAACCAACCTTCTCGCTTCCGCATGCATGCAGGGGATATTAATGTCCTTGGTTGCTAACCCCATCAATTTTGCCTCGATTAGTGCTAGTGGCCCTTTGAAAATTGTAATTTTGATATACTGGCATTATGTACAAAAAAGGAGGTAGTAACTATATTTGACTTCCTTCCCCATTGCGGTGATGTCGGCGATATTTTTTTATTTTTTTGGTGGTTTGGCGAAGTGCGTTCGATGGAGAACACCATTGAGGGAGACCACGGTAAGTCATTCGCAAGTGCCGCCTGCAAGCCGAGAAAACCGCCTTATTTGCATCCAGGAAGTCCTTTACTAGTACTACTAGGTGTAACTAATGTGGTGAGATGGCTTCTCGAAGAAGACGATGGAGAAGCGGAGTCACCGAAGAGTGAAATGATGGTCGCTTCGTCCGTGCTTTTGTGATTTGACGCCTCACTGCTTTGTGATTTGTGATAGAAGGGACAGGGGAGTAGACTTTGTGCTCTATACTGTACTACATGCGCCCAAGCATGGGAGAAAGAGGAGAGACGTTGCATTTTTCTATTCCTTCAATCAATCAATCAGGGAGCTTCGGTTCCATCTTTTTGGCTTTGGCAACACCGTCCACAATGGTTCCCACGATGCCAAAAGCTATTTTCACATTTGGCTACACATTGTGGAATGCCCTTAATCATACCACTTGGTTTTGCTCATGTGTGCTATCTATACAAATCTCAATTATATTGATCTAAAAAATTATAGAATCGAGATTAGTAAAAAAGGAGGTGATTTTGTCGCGTGGATGGCGGGGGAGGTTTCTTATTTGAGCAATGCTACATCCACGTAATGGTTTACGTAAAGTTATGAACTGATGTGATGTGGGACTATTCGATTGGATTAAAGGAGAGGATTAGGCCCACCCCACCTGAAAATCAGGGGGGCATATATAGATTAGATGGAAAGTATACGTAGCAGCTATGTAGCCCTTTGTAAGTCTAGGATTAGGCTTCTTATTTTTGGAGGACGTTGTCCTGGCGGTTTGCTAACATGCGGTCCCACGTGTCAGTGCTTTACCAAGCCGATCCGCGTCCCACATGAGGCAGAACAACAGCAGAAGCAACACGTGGTTAAGTTGAAGAAGATGAGGGAGAAGCGGATTCAGCAACGAGTGAAATGATGGATGCTTCGTCCCTCCAACTTAACTGCGGGAAAGGTGCAGCTCTGTGATTTGATGCCTCATTGCTCATTACTACGCCGGCACCATGACTGGGGTGCTTCACCCCGGCTGCTCTGCACTGTATTCCGGTATGGCATGTGGACCCGGTAGCTTGATGTCCCACAGGTCGGCAAAAGGGACTAGAAGATTTATGAAAGCGAGTGATCCACTCTTACGACGGAGGAGTAGACGACACGACGGCCCAGTGAACTGTCACTTGTACTGTATAGTACTATAGTTTTGCTGTTTCGCACGATCCATCGATACAAACCCGATTAAACAGGAAAGGGCGGGATTTTTCCCGCGCGGTAGATGATACTGGCCATACATTTCAAAGGCAATTTTAATGTATGCAAAATAAATAATTATATGTAACAATATGATATCTAGTAAAACTAAAAACACATATGATTTATTGTGTTAGAGTGTAGTAGTAGTGTTGTATTGCATAGTTGTTAGATGTAACTTGCGAGAACGTGTAGAGATGTAGTTTTGGAGGGCCTATAGAGAGAAAAACGTAATACGGTCACTGAACTTCAGAATAAGCTGATTACGGTCACTATATACGTTTTGCGGTGATTATACGGTCACTTGCTTACAGCTTAGCATTGGATTGCACTCTGTTGACCGGCGAAATAGTCTGCGTGGCGCCATGTTGACTAGTTAAATTGACCACGTTCGTTGTGGGTCCCACCTATCAGTTCACATAGGCAAAAGGTAAGATAAACACAAATTTACGCAGGCGCGACAAGGCTCCAACCCGTGCGCGGGAATCACCTGGTTGTGTATGTGTCTGTCAGGGCCTGATGTGTGCGCATGCACGTGTAGGTTGAGCACTTGAGCGTGAGAGTGTGTGTTGGTCGTCTGGTGTACTGGTGTCTGGATGCATGCGTGCGCGTGTGTGTGTGAGTGTTGCGTGTGTGCGTGGCTGCGTGTGTACGTGTGAGTGTTGTGTGCGTGCGTGGGTGCATGTGTTTGAGTGAGTGTTGCATGGATGCAGTTCATGTGCATGCGTGCGTGTGTGTATAATCACCACACCAGCTCCTGTGTGTTAAAACAGACGGCTCAGCATACCAATACAAGGCCACCTTGTCCGATGTGCCCGCGGTCATGACTTCGAACCACCGTCCAAATATTTTTTTGTCGTTTGTTTTCATTCTTACTAGCAAGATGCCCGTGTGTTGCATGTAACATCAAGATGCATTTTTATGACTTGTTTATCTTGTGAGAGAAAAGGATGAATGAGGGAAGGCGTTATTTGCAAATGTGGAGAGGTGTGTGGGTACCTTTTTGCAAAATTGCCATAGTTTCTTTCCTATCCGTCGGATATAAATCGGACGGCCTATATTGCAGGATGGCAGGCACAACATCATCACCAACTCTGTTTTTTATAAGAGTGTATTTTATGTATTTTATAAGAGTGTAGATGTAGAGTAGATACAAGTTGAGAGGTGGGCACGATGGTAGTGAGATAATGTGATGCAACACTAGAGGTGCCACGTGGAGCATTTAACTGGTCAACTAGTCATGTCATGAGCAAACACAAAGTTGTACGATGAGCCCGTGACTGCATAATAACCACTAAACGTAAATGGTGACCGTAATGAGTGGATTCTGAAGTCCAATGTATGTATCGTGCTTCGCTTCAAATAGAATGATCGTCATTGCATATATCGCGAGAGAAACATGAAACATGTGTGAATTTTCTGGGGGCTTACATTTAGAGGACCTGGAGATAGTTTTGTGTGCATATGTGAAAGGGCTGTACAGGGGGGTATGCGATGGAGAGAGAGATGCTCTTCGTTTCTCTTTATTATGAATAACTTTGTATATAGTATAAAAATATACAAATTCACAGTGCGGAATAAATATAATTGTGGGCACCATGCAATGCAAATTAGCATTCGTACTCCTCCATATAACTTTGTAATGTTGTATATATGTAGAAACTCTAAAATAATTTTTTGGCCACACTTTATTCAAAAGGAATGTTGTATGCGAAATAAACGTGAAGAGAGGGCTTTTTAGATCAATGGGGTACGTGATGTAACATGTGTGAATGTGTAGTTGATGCATTTGGCGGGGCCTAGAGAGGTATGTGTGTGTATTCCGTATTCGAGAGAGGCGTGGATAGAGGGGCCGACGGGGGGCGTGGGAGAGATAGCACGAGAAATGAGAGTGGTCTAGAGAGAGAGACGAATAAGACGTCACGACAAGAGATTCCATTCCCTTGAGTGTGTATATGCAAGGGGGGAGGGAATAGAGGCACCAGGAGAAATTTTCTGTGTGTGTGGTGTTTGTGTTGGTATGTGTGGGTGTGAGAAGATAATGAGACGTGGGGGCAGAGGGTGTGTCACCGCGTGAGGTCCGGTGGGTCGAGGTGAGGCCCTTCGTTCTGTTCCGTCCTGCGCCACATTGGTTGGCCCGTGACGTATTTAGGAAGACACATGGATGACAAGTCGTACAAGACAAAGATAGCAGAATTGTGAAGGACTCTGTGTCCACTGACAAAGCCGGCTAGGATTTGTAACCCTAGGTTCTCGGACTAAGGTAACCCCTTTATCTCTGATATTACTATTCATCCAACCTAACTTTAAGGGGCATCCTACAGAATGCTCTGCTAGAATCATATTCGTCAATTAGGAAGAGAGGTGTGAGACAATGCGTGAGAGACAGGCGTAAAGATAATGTGCATACATGAGCCACGTAGGCAGGTCCATGTGTATAGAAAGGGTCGATGAGGATTCTGCGTGTGTATGTTTGCGAGAGGAAGAGTGCTTGTGATAAAGGTTAGTGAAAACAGTTGTAAATGGTTACGAGAGGGAGGGAGGGTTATATCTAGAGCATGTGTGCGAGAAAGACACCTCGGGAGAGAGTGTGTGAGCATGTGTGAGAGACCATCGATGGAGAGTGAAACTACACGTAAAAGACTGCTCTACACATTGATTAAAGATATAAATTGTATCCAAATATTAGGATGGGATCATGATATTTGCAGTTCGCGTAAGGAGCGGTCATTGATCCATCAGACATCTAGATTCTATCGAATCTGAGCATGTCTATGTTATTATTCGACACAATTGATCCACATAGTAGTATTTTGAACTCCAGACAATGCATTGCTTTAGCAATCGAATATAAACATTAGTATAGTTCATTTTGTGTGTGTAAAGCACATTATACATACGAAAGTTACATAATGGACATTATAAATAGCTACTACCTATGAACTAGCATACATTTGAATTCAACTTAAGGTGGTTTAAAAAATCGAATTCAACATGAAGTCCATTCAATTATTTGAATTTGATATCATGGCATTTGTAAACCATACCTAAATTATGGGGGCACCAATCTTTGCTCTGATTTTGTACATAATAGCATATGTAGTCGTGTACAAAATAGATTCAAATTTAGCTCCTCCATTCCAAAATAATCGTAGTTATAGGATTTTCAAGTGTCAAAATTTCAAAAAGAAGCGGATAATTTAATGAGGTTTTCAAACATACAAGGTCAAATATAACGTTGTATATTTAGGCCAATCCTCATAGTTCAAGAGTACTCTAAACGTGAATGCTTGTGTTTCAAAATTTCGAACGAAGCGCCAAAAGAGCCTCTACTCGCCCGAAACTGCGTGAGACCAATGTTTGGTAGTACAAGGAAATTACTTTTCTAATAACTCCGACCCGTGAAACCTACCGGCCCGACATTCAAAGGTCTAAATCGGGGTAGGTTTGTAGCTTCATCTAGACGCCACGCAACCGCATCCGAAAAACATTCGTACACAATGGCCGCCTAAGCACACATGCGCGCGACCGAAATCGCTCCCGCCCACTATTTGGGACACCTGGGATTACCATCCTACCCCAGACCAACAGTAGGTCTGAAATTTAAGAGGGGGACAATGTTTGTAATTTCCCCAAATTTCAAACAAGCGCGTCCCATTTCTGTTCAAAAAAGCCAAAAACAAGCGCGTCCCAGACCGAAACATGGTTCCCCCCCCACCCGTCTGATTCCCCATTCGTACTCCATGGGCGCCAAAACTACCTCTCCACCAGCCGCGACACCCCGGCGTCCTCCGTCCGCCACCCCATCCCACCCATCAACCGCCGCCCTCCTCCATCACGCCGGAGCCGATACCCCGACATCGTCTTCCATCGCAACCTCAACCGCAACACCCTCCACGGCTAGTAGTTGAAGCCGAGGCAGAGCCGTCCGTACCCGAGCCAGTTCAACCACGCCGTCCTGCGCCTCACCGCTGCCGCTCCAACTTCACCACCCTCCACCGCACCGGAGATGTTCCTGCTACGCCGTCCTTCGCCGCCTCGGATCTTCTTCCCCTCCGCCAACATACGACCATGGCAACACAATCAACAATTCGGCCATGAGTTTGTCCAAGCCTGCACCCTCCAGAACATTGATTTTCATGGTAAAAAGAAGAAAATCGGTGCGACTTGTGGAGGTGACCACACCGGCAACCGAAAAAGGTACTCCTCTTCCCTTATTCGTGCAAATCTTACATCTTTGCTTGCACGGTATTCATCCCACAGAAGACACTAGTTGACAGATTCTTCTTGATACTAGATGTTCCTAGTAACTCGTGATGCACAAGGTTTCTCCTCATGTACTATTTCACCTTAGCTAGAGGTCCGTCGCCCCCATGAATTTCAATTTTTGGCCACTTGATTCCTAATTAACGGAAGCATTCCCCAGTGTAACAGGCGCTAGTATGCCTATTACGCCGGAGAAGCAGCGCCTTGGTGTTTATCTTAGGGGCGTCTGCGGCCTATAGCTACTGGCGCCCGATCTGGAGGTCGGCCGGGATTAAAGGGATGGCCTAGGGCGCTGCCAAGCATGGCGGTGGTGTGATGTCGATGGGAGGGCGGGGCGGTGGAGGCAGGGGTCTGGGCCGGTGGTCGCTGGCGGTTCGAGAAAGATCGTCAACAGTGACTGGCGGGAGGTAGACGAAGGCCATCTGCCCGTTCCTTATAGATCAGACGGTTCATTAAAAAATCGACTGACCTATCTATTTTCAGTCGACTATTATCTTAAATATGACCACATGTGGTGGTGTGCTGGAGGAATACTTGCATTTCCTGTGATCATATATTACAAAATCATACAGAGTAGAATCTAATTTTGTTTGCCATGCAATGTTGTAGGGCTATCCTATGTCTCCTGTCATTTATTTTTCAGCCACCTGCTATCTGCTACTTTTACAGTGCACTAGTTCTGCACACACTTCACCCTTACTCTCACTGTTGTGTTTTTATGCAAGGGTATTTCAGACTCTGCTGCCATGAGAGAAACCAAAAAGAAAAGAGAGAAGTCGCTCCAGTTTGGTGTGTGGCTAGGCAAGACACGTTTCAACGCTTTAAAGGGTGTAGTGTCAGCTGATGGGGACGGGAACGTAGCTCTGGAGTTGATGACCTCGCTCACAATGAACCACCATCCCAGGTGCTTCCTTTAACTTCGCGGCGTCATATGTGGTTGCATGTTCCATATGGTGTATAGCTTGTATTCGAAAGGCCGAAGTCGGTAAGATAAGGAAAGATATTTTTTTACATGAACCACCATCCCGTGAGCACCAGAAGACAAATAGCTAGTCAGGGCACTGGCCGAGCTAGTGACAAGCCCAGCAAAGATAGGCATCATCTGGAAGCCAACTAAAAAGCTGCGATGGTGGCGAAGCAGCCCGCCTCCCACCAGGCTCTCAGGTCCTAGATGATCATGCTCACCACTCCAGCCGGATGTCTAGCTTGTATTGCTTCCAATTTGGTTAAATTGCATCTGCTTAGCTTACACATTATACCTTTGAATATGACATGCCTTTCTGTTTTTGGTACATACTAGTACATCTGTGTATTAACCATGATCTTACATCAAACTAATGTTCTTGTGTATCCCTCATCAATCACTTATGACGAGGCAGGCAGGCAAGGGGACTACTCCTCATTTAAAGAATGCAGCGTCAGCCTCCCGACATGATTCTCAAGAAACAGAAATGCTAGATGAAGATAGTGAACGTAGCTCTATAGTTGATTACAGCATTTCCCCTACACTAGCATCGCAGGTGCTTGCTCTAACTTGGCAGCGTGATATGTGGTTGCATGTTGCATATGGTGTCTAGATTGTAATTCTTCCAATCTGGTTAAACTGCATGTTCTAGTCTGCTTAGCTTATACATTATACTTGTTAATGTGACATGCCTTCCTGTATTTACTACATAGTACATCTATCTATTAAGCATGTCCCTACATAAAACTATTGTTTTTTTGTATCCCGCATCAATCAACATGACGAGACACCTTTAGTATATGATGTGCAATATTAGTTGCATCTTTCATATGATTTATAGCATGCGCTGCTTCTAATTTGTTGAAATTCCATTTATGATGGGACGCTTTTAATTTGGCAGAGTCATATTGGTTGCATCTTTCATGTGGTGTCTAGCTTGAATTGCTTCTTATTTGCTCGAATGGTTTCTGCTTAGTTTACACAAACAGTTGTGAACATGCCATGCCGTCCTGTTTTTCGTACATATTCCATCCTGGTATCATGTGTTTGCCTTACATCAAAGTAGTGATTGTCAGTATCATGCATGAATGAGTTCTGAAGAGAGAATTTTATTGCTTTTTCTTGTCGGTTTTACTTGACAATTCAAAATCAATAAAGCGGAAAGAAGTTAGCAAGGCAGCGGATAAAGGTGCTCCTTCCGAACGGAGGGCCTCTATAGTTTCTACTCCTCCACACCCCCAAGATGATTTCCAAGACAACATATGCATAGACACTCAATAAAGCTGTGTTTATGATGAGCACGTCTCCCCTAGTGTAGCATCACCGGTGCTCCCTCTAACTTGGCACTGTTATATGTGGTTGCATGTTATGTGTGATGTCCAGCTTGTATTTCTTCTAATTTTGTTGAATTCCATCTGCTTACTTTACACATTATACTTGAATAAGACACGTGTTCCTGTTTCTGGAACATACAATATCTGTCTATCACACCATGTTCTTACATCAAACTACTACTGCTGTGTAACCTGCAACAATCACTTATCATAAGACATGTTTGACTTCGGAGTGTGATATAGGTTACACCTCACATTCTTTTCTAGCTTGTATTACTAATTTGTTGAAATGACACATATGACGAGATAGTTTTAACTTGGTAGAGTGATATTCGTTGCATCTTTCATATGGTGTCTAGCTTTCATTCCTTCTAATTTGTTGAAATGCCTTCTCCTTAGTTTACACGTCATAAGATGTGAATATGCAATGCTCTGAATATGCAATGGCACTAATGATGAGAGACCTCTAACATGGTAGTGTGATGTTGTTTGCATCTTGCATATGATTTATTTCTTGTACTGCTTCACATTTTTTTAAACGCCATTTATGATGAGACACTGTTAACTTGGCAGAGCGATATTTGTAGCATCTTTCATATGGTGTCTACCTTCCATTGCATTGCTTATAATTTGGTGAAATGTCTTCTTCTTAGTTTACACATCATAGTTCTGGTTATCTCTTCCGTCCTGTTTTTCATACATATTACATCCTCCTATCATGTGCTTGTCTAACATCAAAGTTCAGTTCGTCCGCATCACGCATCAATTTGTTCCGAAGAACTAAATTGTTATTCGTTTTTCTTGTCGGCTTGACTTAACATGGCACAGAGAAAGAGGAAGAAACACAGAATGGCAGGGAATGAGAAGCGGATGAATCCTGCAGATTCTGTTGGTACTGATGGTGCAATAGATGGTCAAAGTCCAGCAGAAAATTCTACAAACACGGCATCCCATGCTACACGAGTTGCAAAAAAAAGACAACCAAAAACAAATAGCTGCCACAAAACAAGCAGAGACAGCCCTAGTTCTTGCAACACCTACCACAGTACTACCAGCTGCACGACGTACTCGTGCGTCAACTGAGCTAGCAGCATGTTCCCAAGCTCCCTTGCCACCTGACACTACTTCCCAAGCACTCTTGACACAAGACGAGTTGGCAATATCAGATGAACCTTGTGAGATTCAATAGCAAGAAGGTAGTTGTTGGAGTCAAGTTACAGTTGCATGCTTCTTTATATGTAGTCTCACAGTTTGATGTACACTAACACTTCCTATGTTTGTTGTTGGACTAGCACCAGGCGCAAGAGGAAACAAACATCAGGGATAATGCTCGATAGGTTAACTAAATCTAGATGAGGAAGAATGGAGATCCGTTTTGAGGTGGGTGTAAAAATGCCATGTGATGCTACAGAGTCAGCCAAGTTAGTATCAGAGGCAGCGGTTGCTGTTAGGTGTCATGTACGTATCCTCCCAACATGGATTCAGTACAGGAATGACAAAGATGAAACCCAGTTCAACATCTTCCTCGACCATTTATCTATAAGTATGGTTATGTATGGAAACTAGTAATATTGTCTTGATATGTCCAATACTTTCTAGGTTGCTGATAATGAGACCCCCATAATTTTTACCAGATGAGGTTCAAGTTGGATAGCCAAGATGATGCAACTAGACAAGCTTGCACCCATCTTTTCAAGTCTGCTCTGCGACAGTATCGGTATAACTTGAGGAAAACTCACTTTGAAGGCAAGGCTAATAATGAACTTGCCCAAACATCTCTGGTGGAAAATAAATCTGATGAAGACTGGAGAGGCCTCGTTAAACACTGGTCTGATCCGAAGTATCAGGTACATTATATATATATGTCATCAGATCACATGTTGAAGTCCTATTTTCGCATGTGCCACACAAATATATCTTCTTGTAGGTGAACTGTTCAAAGAACAAGGCCAACCATACAAAAGTGAAATTCCAACAGACGACGGGGTCTTGTAGCTATATTGCACACTGCGAGGCTCTTGTAATTAGCTGCTGTTTCACTCTTTTCGTTGTACCATATTATCAGATCTATATTGACTTGTTCCAAATGCAGAGGAAAGCCCGCAAGGGCCGAAAAGTACCTGAACCAAATGCTGCGGAAATCTTCAAGGACTATCACACCAGCAAGAAGAAGGGCATGACTACACCAGTCAAAGCCGCTGTTGTAATTCCTTAATCCTCATGCCTTTTAACTACTACTTACTCTGACTTGTGCCTTGAACTGCATGGTTTGCAGCCAATGTCTATTACTCTTTTCAATTTTATACACAATTGTCTTAGGGTATCATTGCACCTTACAAGGTTTAAAAGAGAGGAGTGATGTTCCTTTGATCTTGACCCGTAATCTAGTTCCGTGCTGGACTTGCCCACACAACGTTACAATTGACTGTTTGTCTGTACTCAGTTGTTTTGTGATATGAATGACGTCATACTATGCTTACCGCATTATAAACTTCGTCTCTTTATCCTTAGCCCTCAATACACTGTGAAGAAATAGACAATACATTAGTGATGGTACATGGTCATATGTTTGGAACTTGGTTTTATTATGTACTTTGCAATAAAAACAACTAATATTTTACATGGGTTCACCAGAATAAGTTCTGTATATAGACCAAAGCTATTTTGTTTGGTTTTGCTGCCTCCTTAATATCTTCTGTTCTGGTACTACTAATGTAAAACCTCAACTTTTCAGCGAGCTATGGAAAAAATGGTGGAACCACCACCTTCTGAAGGCGGCGAGGCAACTATAACCGCAATGTCAGCTCTTGCTGCAGTGGGTCAGTACCTGTCCACTAACAGTGCCAAAAGCACGTTCCTGCGTAATACCGGGTTGGTTGTTAATGCAATATCGTCCAAACTGCCTCATGATCAAGATATGCAAGCTCAAACCAATGTTGTATCTGCGCTCCAAACACATGTCCATTCCCTAACAGAGACCCTTTGTGAAACAAGGAGAAACATTGCTCAATGTCGTCAAGATATGCATGGTTTTGAAACCAGACTATCAAACATTTGCTATGTTGTTCAGGAGCCTAGGGGAAATGAAGGCGAGGGTTATGGTGCTCCATCGGACAATACAGCATGAAAACGTAACAGTCAGGTCAAATGAACTAAGCTTCTGAACTTCTGGTGGTGCATTTATCTGCTAGACTGTTAAGTTTTATGCCAACCTTCCTTTTGTTATATAGTTGTAATTTGTTTTGGTGCGATACAAAATTTATTCTTAACGTGTAGCCACCGCCTAAAGAAAACAACAAGCCATTTTTGTATAGTGTAGGGTGTTCCCTATATTTGCACTGGTGGCGATCTTTGATGCCGAGTGGATGTAATCTATGCAATCGCCTTAATAGCCTAGCTTTAGTTTCGGCCTTATTTATTTCCTAGTCTTCTTTTTCACTGGTTTGCTAGTGGTCGCAACTACCATGGGCCATATACGGGTCGTAGGATCCATGGGTCTCCTACGGGCCGTTGATAAATGGGCCTGTAATAGGTGGGCCTCGGGCCGTCGGATAAATGGGTCTACATGGGCCATAATCGGACGTAATTGGTATCGGCCCAGCACGGTAACAGGCCGTTAACAGGCCGTAGGACAGCAAAGGCTTAATTCTGTCACAGGCATAACGGGTCGTTAATGGGACATAATATATGACGGGCCAGAAACGGCGCAACGGGTTAACAGGCCCGAAACAGGCCGACTCTTGCCATGGGCCGAATTTGGCCCATTAGGGTAACAGGCCAGTAACGGGCCGACTCTTACCATGGGCCAAATTTGGCCCATTAGTGGAACAGGCCAGTAATGGGCCGACTCTTGCCATGGGCCGAATTTGGCCCATTAGGGGAACAGGCCAGTAACGGGCCAGAAGTAATCGAGGGCCGAAAAGGAGCCCAAGAACGTATGGGCCGTCAATAGGCCGAAAGCTAACACAGGCTGGAAACGGCCCATGTAAATCACGGTCCGTTAACCGGTATAAATAAAATTACTGTTCATTATGGGCTAGAGTCACCGTGGGCTTGTAATGGGCCGAAAGATACGAAGGCCTCATATGGGCCGAAAGACGTCGTGGGCCATACATGGGCCGAAAGTGAAATGGGCTGGTATTATATTCGACAGCCCACATGATGTTGTTGGGCCAATTTCCTTTAGGGCCTAACTGGCCATGAGTTAACGGGCCGTAAAATGGGCTATTTGCGAAGAGACCGTTAACAGGCTTTTCATGGGCCAGCCCGTTAACTTTTGACCAAGTCAAACGGGCCGGCTTTGTAAGCTAAATGGGCCACTGTTGGGTCGTGCCACGTGTCGACATATCATAGGCACCTCTCTGACCCACTTACGAGCTGACACATGTTTCCTCTAGCCAATGATGATTTTACACGTGGAAAATCCCCATTGGTCGGCGCTGTTACGGGTTATCGGATCCAAAACCCGACCTGATAGCTTAACGGCATTCCGTTATGGTGGATGCCATGTGTCGGTCACCCTTGACGAAAGCACTTCTGTGACGCGCGATTTATCGTCATGGAAGTGGACACTTCCGTGATGATAATTTTGGTAATGTCATGGAACACTTCTACGATAGCACAGGTATGACTATCTTGATTCTGTCATAAATTTGTCATGGATGTACATGCATGAAAAAAAAGCGACCTACTGTGAAAAACACGTATCATCCCGGAAGGGTATATTTTTGTAGTGAAAGCAGCATAAAGGATGTGATGCAGGTAGAGGACAAGAATCATTGAGTGGAGCTGGAATAAATATGTAGGATGCAAATGGCAAAGTGTCTTCTCAGCATTGAAATCGGTAACACGGAGTTGTTTCGGTTTAGCGGAGAAGAACAAATCGGTGAGGCCGAATTCAACACAGAGAGAAAACAATTGTCATCTCATATCGCTAGGCAAATAAGATCTCACAAAGATATGCAAGGAATTAACTTAAATATTTGCAATGAATTGGATGCAGGGAATGCAGAACATAACAGAGAAAATAAAGAAATCTAGATGAAGTTTTTTTTGAAAAAAGAAACAAACATGCAACCGACTAATGCAGGAACACAAAAAGCACTAGAGAACTTCCTATAGAATTGGTCGGCAGCAAAGTCACCTATGTTAGAGTATATTGACTGAGGAGTCAAGTGAGAACACTTGATTGTAGGTCATACTCATCGTTTAAGCTCAAAATGGGGTTGACATTTTTAGTTTAAGCATTTTGATGTATTCACATCTTGTTTAGCTGCTTTGACCCATGACTTGTGATAAAGCTCCTCTAAGATGGAATGACATACCTTGGGTGGTGGTGTTGAACTTGATCATGTAGTTGAACTTGTGTTGGATGCTCAAGGTTGATGTAGCTCTTTAATGGTTGGAAGCACCACTTGAAGTTTGAGTTCATCTACCTACATGGGTTATTCTTGCAAGGAAGAGCGCTTGTGTATCAAAAATGACAATCTTGAAATTTGATACCAAATTAAATTTGATATAGAAAAATTGTCGAAGGATATGTTGAAAGGTTTCATGCTTCCTTGTCTTCAACCACCATATTGTAGCGACTTGGTGAAGTAGAGATTGCTCAAGATATGAGTGAGTTGCAATCTCATAGATTTAGATTTATCCAAGTACCTACAAGGGTTATATAGCATGCAAGGGTGCAAATATATCCAAGACATATGATCACCATCATAAGAGAAATATCAAGGATTAGTCAAAGGCTCATGCCTTGCATGGATCCAAATGGAGTTTCTACTCCAAGTTTGAAGCATCAATGATGTTCAATTCACCTCTAAAACGGCAAAATGCTTTCTCATCAAGCGGTTTGGTGAATATATCCACCAATTTCTTATCGGTACGAACATGCTTAAGATCAATGTCCCCTTTATCAACATGATCTCGAATGAAATGATGACGAACTTCAATATGCTTAGTTCAAGAATGTTGCACGTGATTATGAGCAATCTTAATGGCACTTTCATTGTCACACAGCAATGGAACATGTTTCACATAGATCTCATAATCCTTAGGAGTTTGGGTCATCCAAAGTAATTGAGCGCAACATGAACTGGCGGCAATGTGTTTGTAACACCCTCGATGCGGCTATATCTCCCACGTGTCTAAGCACGACTTAGAGGCATAACCGCATTGAAGGCAATGTCGCAAGAGGGGTAATCTTTACACATCCCATGTACTGAATAAGAAAGAGGTACATAGTTGGATTACAATCGCCACTTCACACAATACATGAATAAAGCATTACATCAACCAGATACAATAAAGGTACGACTACGGAACCAAAATAAAGAAGACTATACCTAATGCAACAGATCCTCGATCGCCCCAACTGGGCTCCACTGCTGATCAACTGAAACGAAACAACACAACGAACATGATCTTCCTCAAGCTACTCCTTGAGCTCGGTTGCTTCACCTGCACGGTATCATCGGCACCTGCAAACTGGGTTCGGAAGTAATCCGTGAGTCACGGGGACTCAACAATCTCACACGCTCATGATCAAGACTATTTAAGCTTATGAGTAGGGAAAATGTATGAGGTGGAGCTGCAGCAAGCACTAGCATATATGGTGGCTAACTTACGTAAAAAAGAGCGAGAAGAGATAGAAAGGCACGGCCGTGAACTAGAAGTGATCAAGAAGTGATCCTGAAACTACTTACATTCAAGCATAACTCCAACACCGTGTTCACTTCCTGGACTCCGCCGGAAAGAGACCATCACGGCTACATACGCGGTTGATGCATTTTAATTAAGTTAAGTTTCAGGTTTTCTACAACCGGACATTAACAAATTCCCATCTTCCCATAACCGCGGGCATGGCTTTCGAAAGTTCAAAACCCTGCAAGGGTGTCCCAACTTAGCCCATCACAAGCTCTCACGGTCAATGAAGGATATTCCTGTTGGAAATATGCCCTAGAGGCAATAATAAAAGCATTATTATTATATTTCCTTATTCATGATGATTGTCTTTATTCATGCTATAATTGTATTATCCGGAAATCGTAATACATGTGTGAATAACAAACACCAACATGTCCCTGGTAAGCCTCTAGTTGACTAGCTCGTTGACCAACAGATAGTCATGGTTTCCTGACTATGGACATTGGATGTCATTGATAACGAGATCACATCATTAGGAGAACGATGTGATGGACAAGACCCAATCCTAAACATGGCACAAGATCGTATAGTTCGTTTGCTAGAGTTTTTCCAATGTCAAGTATCTTTTCCTTAGACCATGAGATCGTGTAACTCCCGGATACCGTAGGAGTGCTTTGGGTATACCAAACGTCACAACGTAACTGGGTGACTATAAAGGTAGACTACGGGTATCTCCGAAAGTGTCTGTTGGGTTGACATGGATCAAGACTGGGATTTGTCACTCCGTATGACGGAGAGGTATCACTGGGCCCACTCGGTAATGCATCATCATAATGAGCTCAAAGTGACCAAGTGTCTGGTCACGGGATCATGCATTACGGTACGAGTAAAGTGACTTGCCGGTAACGAGATTGAACGAGGTATTGGGATACCGACGATTGAATCTCGGGCAAGTAACATATCGATTGGCAAAAGGAATTGTATACGGGGTTGATTGAATCCTCGACATCGTGGTTCATCCGATGAGATCATCATGGAGCATGTGGGAGCCAACATGGGTATCCAGATCCCGCTGTTGGTTATTGACCGGAGAGTCGTCTCGGTCATGTCTGCTTGTCTCCCGAACCCGTAGGGTCTACACACTTAAGGTTCGGTGACGCTAGGGTTGTGAAGATATGTATATGCAGTAACCCGAATATTGTTCGGAGTCCCGGATGAGATCCCGGACGTCACGAGGAGTTCCGGAATGGTCCGGAGGTAAAGAATTATATATAGGAAGTGCTGTTTCGGCCATCGGGACAAGTTTCGGGGTCACCGGTATTGTACCGGGACCACCGGAAGGGTCCCGGGGGTCCACCGGGTGGGGCCACCTATCCCGGAGGGCCCCATGGGCTGATGTGGGAAGGGACCCAGCCCATAGTGGGCTGGGGCGCCACCCCCCAAGGGCCCATGCGCCTAGGGTTGGGGGGGAACCCTAAAGGGGGGCGCCCCCTTGCTTGGGGGGCAAGCCCCCCACCCCTTGGCCGCCGCCCCCCTAGGAGATCCCATCTCCTAGGGCCGACCACCCCCCTTGGCACCCCTATATATAGTTGAGGAGAGGGAGGACTTAACACCACAGCCCCTGGCGCCTCCCTCTCTCCCCGTTACGTCTCTCTCTCGTAGTATAGGCGAAGCCCTGCTACTGTGACGCCCTGCATCCACCACCACGCCGTCGTGCTGCTGGATCTTCATCAACCTCTCCTTCCCCCTTGCTGGATCAAGAAGGAGGAGACGTCTCCCGTGCCGTACGTGTGTTGAACGCGGAGGTGCCGTCCGTTCGGCACTTGGTCATCAGTGATTTGGATCATGTCGTGTACGACTACATCATCACCGTTCTTTGAACGCTTCCGCACGCGATCTACAAAGGTATGTAGATGCATCCGATGACTCATTGCTAGATGAACTCCTAGATGGATCTTGGTGAAACGAGTAGGAAATTTTTTGTTTTCTGCAACGTTCCCCAAAGTGGCATCATGAGCTAGGTCTATGCGTAGTTCTTCTTGCGCGAGTAGAACACAATTTGTTGTGGGCGTAGATTTGTCAACTTTCTTGCCGCTACTAGTCTTTTCTTGCTTCAGCGGCATTGTGGGATGAAGCGGCCCGGACCAACCTTACACGTATGCTTACGTGAGACCAGTTCCACCGACTAACATGCACTAGTTGCATAAGGTGGCTGGCGGGTGTCTGTCTCTCCCACTATAGTTGGAGCGGATTCGATGAACAGGGTCCTTATGAAGGGTAAATAGAAGTTGACAAATCACGTTGTGGCTTTAACGTAGGTAAGAAGACGTTCTTCCTAGAACCCTAATTCAGCCACGTAAAACTTGCAACAACAATTAGAGGACGTCTAACTTGTTTTTGCAGCAAGTGGTTTATGATATGATATGGCCAAAGTTGTGATGAATGATGAATGATCTATATGTGATGTATGAGATGTTCATGCTATTGTAATAGGAATCACGACTTGCATGTCGATGAGTATGACAACCGGCAGGAGCCATAGGAGTTGTCTTTATTTTTTGTATGACCTGCGTGTCATTGAGAAACGCCATGTAAATTACTTTACTTTATTGCTAAACGCGTTAGCCATAGTAGTAGAAGTAATAGTTGGCGAGCAACTTCATGGAGACACGATGATGGAGATCATGATGATGGAGATCATGGTGTCAAGCCGGTGACAAGATGATCATGGAGCCCCAAGATGGAGATCAAAGGAGCTATGTGATATTGGCCATATCATGTCACGTTTATTATTTGATTGCATGTGATGTTTATCATGTTTTGCATCTTGTTTACTTAGAACGACGGTAGTAAATAAGATGATCCCTCATACAATTTCAAGAAGTGTTCTCCCCTAACTGTGCACCGTTGCTAAAGTTCGTCGTTTCGAAGCACGCCGTGATGATCGGGTGTGATAGATCCTTACGTTCACATACAATGGGTGTAAGACAGTTTTACACATGCAAAACACTTAGGGTTAACTTGACGAGCCTAGCATGTACAGACATGGCCTCAGAACACAGAAGACCGAAAGGTCGAGCATGAGTCGTATAGAAGATACGATCAACAAGAGGATGTTCACCGACGTTGACTAGTCCGTCTCACGTGATGATCGGACACGGCCTTGTTAACTCGGATCATGTAATACTTAGATGACTAGAGGGATGTCTAATCTAAGTGGGAGTTCATTAATTATTTGATTAGATGAACTTAATTATCATGAACTTAGTCTAAAATATTTTACTATATGTCTTGTAGATCAAATGGCCCACGTAGTCCTCAACTTCAACGCGTTCCTAGAGAAAACCAAGCTGAAAGACGATGGCAGCAACTATACGGACTGGGTCCGGAACCTGAGGATCATCCTCATAGCTGCCAAGAAAGATTATGTCCTACAAGCACCGCTAGGTGATCCACCCGTCCCACAGAACCAAGACGTTATGAACGCTTGGCAGACACGTGCTGATGACTACTCCCTCGTTCAATGCGGCATGCTTTACAGCTTAGAGCCGGGGCTCCAAAAGCGTTTTGAGAGACATGGAGCATATGAGATGTTCGAAGAGCTGAAAATGGTTTTTCAAGCTCATGCCCGGATCGAGAGATATGAAGTCTCTGATAAGTTCTTCAGCTGTAAGATGGAGGAAAATAGTTCTGTCAGTGAGCACATACTC
Organism: Triticum urartu; assembly: GCF_003073215.2. NCBI lineage: Eukaryota > Viridiplantae > Streptophyta > Magnoliopsida > Poales > Poaceae > Triticum > Triticum urartu. The sequence goes on along the minus strand of NC_053024.1, from coordinate 265,866,234 downwards.
ACTATGTCTGGGTTGCATAACCGCCTGTCTCAGCTGGGAGTTAATCTCCCGGATGATGCGGTCATTGACAGAATCCTCCAGTCGCTCCCAGCAAGCTACAAGAGCTTTGTGATGAACTTCAACATGCAGGGGATGCAAAAGACCATTCCTGAGTTGTTCTCAATGATGAAATCAGCGGAGGTAGAAGTCAAGAAGGAACATCAAGTGTTGATGGTCAATAAAACCACTAAGTTCAAGAAAGGCAAGGGTAAAAAGAACTTCAAGAAGGACGGCAAGGAGGTTGCCGCGCCCGGCAAGCAAGCTGCCGGGAAGAAGCCAAAGAATGGACCCAAGCCCGAGACTGAGTGCTTTTATTGCAAAGGGAAGGGTCACTGGAAGCGGAACTGCCCCAAATACTTAGCGGACAAGAAGGCCGGCAACACCAAAGGTATATTTGATATACATGTAATTGATGTGTACCTTACCAGTACTCGTAGTAGCTCCTGGGTATTTGATACCGGTGCCGTTGCTCACATTTGTAACTCACAGCAGGAGCTGCGGAATAAACGGAGACTGGCGAAGGACGAGGTGACGATGCGCGTCGGGAATGGTTCCAAGGTCGATGTGATCGCCGTCGGCACGCTACCTCTACATTTACCTACGGGATTAGTTATAAACCTCAATAATTGTTATTTAATGCCAAGTTTGAGCATGAACATTGTATCAGGATCTCGTTTAATACGAGATGGCTACTCATTTAAATCCGAGAATAATGGTTGTTCTATTTATATGAGAGATATGTTTTATGGTCATGCTCCTATGGTGAATGGTTTATTCTTTATGAATCTCGAACGTAATAGTACACATGTTCATAATGTGAATACCAAAAGATGTAAGGTTGATAATGATAGTCCCACATACTTGTGGCACTGCCGCCTTGGTCACATAGGTGTCAAACGCATGAAGAAGCTCCATGCAGATGGACTTTTAGAGTCTCTTGATTATGAATCATTTGACACGTGCGAACCATGCCTCATGGGTAAGATGACCAAGACTCCATTCTCAGGAACAATGGAGCGAGCAACCAACTTATTGGAAATCATACATACTGATGTATGCGGTCCAATGAGTGTTGAGGCTCGCGGTGGCTATCGTTATGTTCTCACCCTCACTGATGACTTGAGTAGATATGGGTATATCTACTTAATGAAACACAAGTCTGGAACCTTTGAAAAGTTCAAGGAATTTCAGAGTGAGGTTGAAAATCAACGTGACAGGAAAATCAAGTTTCTACGATCAGATCGTGGAGGAGAATACTTGAGTCACGAATTTGGCACACACTTAAGAAAATGTGGAATAGTTTCACAACTCACGCCGCCTGGAACACCTCAGCGTAACGGTGTGTCCGAACGTCGTAATCGCACTCTATTAGATATGGTACGATCTATGATGTCTCTTACCGATTTACCGCTATCCTTTTGGGGCTATGCTTTAGAGACTGCCGCATTCACTTTAAATAGGGCTCCGTCGAAATCCGTTGAGACGACACCGTATGAATTATGGTTTGGGAAGAAACCTAGGCTGTCGTTTCTGAAAGTTTGGGGATGCGATGCTTATGTCAAGAAACTTCAACCTGAAAAGCTCGAACCCAAGTCAGAAAAATGCGCCTTCATAGGATACCCAAAAGAAACTATTGGGTACACCTTCTACCTGAGATCCGAAGGCAAGATCTTTGTTGCCAAGAATGGGTCCTTTCTAGAGAAAGAGTTTCTCTCGAAAGAAGTAAGTGGGAGGAAAGTAGAACTTGATGAAGTATTACCTCTTGAACCGGAAAATGGCGCAACTCAAGAAAATGTTCCTGAGGTACCTGCATCGACTAGAGAGGAAGTTAATGATAATGATCAAGATACTTCTGATCAAGCTCCTACTGAAATTCGAAGGTCCACAAGGACACGTTCCGCACCAGAGTGGTACGGCAACCCTGTCTTGGAAATCATGGTGTTAGACAACGGTGAACCTTCGAACTATGAAGAAGCGATGGCGGGCCCGGATTCCGACAAATGGCTAGAAGCCATGAAATCCGAGATAGGATCCATGTATGAAAATTAAGTATGGACTTTGACTGACTTGCCCGTTGAACGGCGAGCCATAGAAAATAAATGGATCTTTAAGAAGAAGACAGACGCGGATGGTAATGTGACCATCTATAAAGCTCGACTTGTCGCTAAGGGTTATCAACAAATTCAAGGGGTTGACTACGATGAGACTTTCTCACTGGTAGCGAAGCTAAAGTCCGTCCGAATCATGTTAGAAATTGCCGCATTCTACGATTATGAGATATGGCAAATGGACGTCAAAACGGCATTCCTTAATGGTTTCCTTAAGGAAGAATTGTATATGATGCAGTCGGAAGGTTTTGTCGATCCTAAGAATGCTGACAAGGTGTGCAAGCTCCAACGCTTGATTTATGGGCTGGTGCAAGCATCTCGGAGTTGGAACATTCGCTTTGATGAGATGATCAAAGCGTTTGGGTTTACACAGACTTATGGAGATGCCTGCGTTTACAAGAAAGTGAGTGGGAGCTCTGTAGCATTTCTCATATTATATGTAGATGACATACTATTGATGGGAAATGATATAGAACTCTTGGACAGCATCAAGGTCTACTTGAATAAGAGTTTTTCAATGAAGGACCTTGGAGAAGCTGCTTATATATTAGGCATCAAAATCTATAGAGATAGATCGAGACGCCTCATAGGTCTTTCACAAAGCACATACCTTGATAAGATATTGAAGAAGTTCAATATGGATCAATCTAAGAAGGGGTTCTTGCCTGTGTTACAAGGTATGAAATTGAGCTCAGCTCAATGTCCGACCACGGCAGAAGATATAGAAGAGATGAGCGTCATCCCCTATGCATCAGCCATAGGTTCTATTATGTATGCCATGCTGTGTACCAGACCTGATGTAAACCTTGCCGTAAGTTTGGTAGGAAGGTACCAAAGTAATCCCGGCAAGGAACACTGGACAGCGGTCAAGAATATCCTGAAGTACCTGAAAAGGACTAAGGAAATGTTTCTCGTTTATGGAGGTGACGAAGAGCTCGTCGTAAAGGGTTACGTCGATGCTAGCTTCGACACAGATCTGGATGACTCTAAGTCACAAACCGGATACGTGTATATTTTGAATGGTGGGGCAGTAAGCTGGTGCAGTTGCAAGCAAAGCGTCGTGGCGGGATCTACATGTGAAGCGGAGTACATGGCAGCCTCGGAGGCAGCACATGAAGCAATATGGGTGAAGGAGTTCATCACCGACCTAGGAGTCATACCCAATGCGTCGGGGCCAATCAAACTTTTCTGTGACAACACTGGAGCTATTGCACTTGCCAAGGAGCCCAGGTTTCACAAGAAGACAAGGCACATCAAGCGTCGCTTCAACTCCATTCGTGAAAATGTTCAAGATGGAGACATAGATATTTGTAAAGTACATACGGACCTGAATGTAGCAGATCCATTGACTAAACCTCTCCCTAGAGCAAAACATGATCAACACCAGAATTCCATGGGTGTACGATTCATCACAATGTAACTAGATTATTGACTCTAGTGCAAGTGGGAGACTGTTGGAAATATGCCCTAGAGGCAATAATAAAAGCATTATTATTATATTTCCTTATTCATGATGGTTGTCTTTATTCATGCTATAATTGTATTATCCGGAAATCGTAATACATGTGTGAATAACAGACACCAACATGTCCCTGGTAAGCATCTAGCAAGCAAAGATAGAAGTGATTTCGAGGGTATGGTCATCTTGCCTGCAAAGTTCTCAGAGTTGTCTTGATCCTCGTAAGCGTACTCAACAGGCTCCTCGTTCACGAACTCGTCTCCCGGCTCTACCCAAACAAGAACAACAAGCAAAAAGGAGCACAATAAACCACGTGAAATGCTCAAGCAACATGATGCAAGCATGGTATGATATGCGGGATGCGGTATGTGATGCATATGCATGGTTTGCAGAGGAATGCTTGAACCTGGCCTCAACTTGTGAAACCAAGAGTTCCACTGGAAAGGTGAGTTGATTTCGGTTGAAATCGATATAAAGATCACCGAAATCGGATGCACGGTTTGGAAATGGCAAGCAAAACAAATATGGCACCGGTCTGCGATAATCAGGAAGTGACCAACTAAATGCATCAAGTTAAATATGCTACAGCACTCAAACATAGCAACAAAATACATGGCAGGGATCCACTCATGATGCTTGACAATAGATGAACACTGAGCTACGGCTAATTCACTCATTAACAGGTTCAAACAAGCATGGCAAAAGTGCAAATGATAGCAGGTTTCAGACTTAGTGAAATTAACACAAGTCTAGAATTTAACATCAGGAAGCATACTTTAGAGCATGATAACTACATGTTACAGGAACATATCATGGCAAAGCAAGGCATGGCATGAAGCTACTCAAAGCATATAACAAAAGTCCCTTAGTGAACATGAGACAAAAGGGATCAGAGAATACACTTGCAAGCATGTGAACATAGCAAAAACATAAACAAATTCAGACTTAGTGAAAAACTGGAGCATGCAAAACAAATTAGCAAGTAGGCATGTTTTACGAGCTTGATGCACTCACTACGAGGCATTGCATGACAAACTAAGCATACACCCAGCAAGAAGACATGACATAGAAGCTAGACATGGCAAGAACAACATCATAGCATGCAGGGATCAACAACAACAAGCTTGGCAAAATTGCTAACCAAGTTAACAATCTGCCAGGAACATTTTATAGCAAAAGTAGAGCTTGATTGACTCAAGCTAGGGTGCTCCATAATTGCAAACAAAGACATGGATGGAAATAGCACAACATTATCTACAAAACATCCTTGGGGAAACCTGAGGGCTGGTTTTAGTTATACGGACTACTTATCTGAGTGTGCCTTGAGAACGAGATATGTGCAGCTCCTATCAGGATTTGTCGGCACATTCGGGCGGTGTTACTGGACTTGTTTTACCATTGTCGAGGATGTCTTGTTACCTGGATGCCGAGTTTATCGGAATGTCTTGGGAGAAGGAATATCCTTCGTTGACCGTGAGAGCTTGTGATGGGCTAAGTTGGGACTCCCCTGCAGGGATTTGAGCTTTCGAAAGCCATGCCCGTGGTTATGGGTAGATGGGAATTTGTTAATGTCTGGTTGTAGATAACCTGAAACTTAATTTAATTAAAATGCATCAACCGCGTGTGTTACCGTGATGGTCTCTTCTCGGCGGAGTCCGGGAAGTGAACATGGTGTTGGAGTAATGCTTGACGTAGGTTGTTCTAGGACCACTTCTTGATCATGGTTGTTCGACCGTGCCTTTGCCTTCTCTCCTCGCTCTCATTTGCGTATGTTAGCCACCATATATGCTAGTCGCTTGCTGCAGCTCCACATCATACCTTTGCCTTTGCTATAAGCTTAAATAGTCTTGATCGAGGGTGTGTGTCGGGGAAACTGATCCACGAACACCTATGGGACACGGCGACCGAGCCCCTTTCGGTTCGGCAGGGACGGAGATCGCACGAAGAGCAGATCGAGGTGAAGCACACGAGCAGTTTACCCAGGTTCGGGCCGCACGGGATGCGTAAAACCCTACTCCTGCTTTGTGGTTTGTATTGAGTTCTTCCTCGGGAGCGCTGGGTGCTACAGTACACACCAGCAGCTAACGAGACCGAGCGTGAGTGTTCTATGGCCTTCCGAACCCCCCTCTACGTTGCGCATGGGCCTCCTTTTATATGCTCAAGGGGTCACCGACAGGTGGCAACATAGACGAGGGCAAAAATGGAAAGGGGCGGTTGGTACAGCTACTTGTACCGTGTATCATACCTAACCCTGACGGCAGGGCACAAGGGCATTAAATGCCCATCTGCATCGCCCCAAATAGTGCAAAAAGTGCCCGCCAGGGACGCCACCGCTCGCCACGATGGCAATCTTGCCAGCGCCGCTTACCACCCCGCACCGCTGGCTGCACAGCCTCCCGCCACGTACGCCTGGAAGGGCCCCAGAGCGACATGTTGGTGGAAGTGCTGGAGCGCGTGTACAGAGTGGTGGCTTGCCGCGGCAAGCGCCTTGCCGCGGTCGTTGTCTTGTCGCGTCCGGGAGCTTGTCGCTCACCGGGCCTTGCCGGGGTGCGTGGCGCGTCGCGGCAAGTTCCTTGAGATGCCTTGGTTGGCCTTCCCGGCAAGCTCCTCTTGCCGGGGTCTTGTCTTCTTGGTCTTGGATACTTTATTCTTGAATGGCTCCAAAGGAACCACGGAGGACCTTGGCGGTCGCCCGGCAAGCCTTGCCGCGGGAGGCTGCGACTGCTCGTGCACAAGTTCGGGATACTAGGGTACCCCTACTCTAGTACACCGATAGGAGCCCCCGGGCCTGGGCCATACACGGTGCCGAGCGCTGTTGGGCCAGGCCCAAAACAGGGCACGAGCACGCGCGGCCTGGGTTACGCCGTATCTCACTCCGTATCCACCGCGCCCTCCCCAAACGGCACGCGTTGATTGCGGCGTCGTGGGAGAGATCGTGGGTGGTTTCTTTATTCGGAAATGCGGAACGTCCGCCCCCTCCCTCTTTATAAGCAGGGGAAACAGGGGCAGTTCGCCCATTCGCCAGTTGCTGCTTCAATCTCGGAGATCTCCGCCGCTCCCTCGTCTTCCCAAAGCTGAAAGAGAGTAGCGCCCCGCCCCCCATCGCCACCAGTGCCACCAACGCCGTCAGCCTCCTCCACCACTTCCGCCATGGCTCCGAAAGCTGACAAGGGGAAGGCTGTGAAGACGACCGAGGCGCAGCGGCTGGCGGCGCTGCGGAAGGAGCGGGCAATCTTCCCCCCCAGGCACGGCGCGAGGGAGTTGAGGGAGGATTACTACCTCTTCTGGTCGACGGAGACGCGTGCGCATCTGCGCACGAAGGTACTTCCGGCCGCCGCTTGGAAAATGGCTCCAAATGGATACCCTTTTTTCGCCTTGTTCTTATACTGCGGGCTCTGCCCGCCTTTCTCTGAATTCTTCTACAATATCATGAACACCTACGGGTTCCACCTCCTTGATTTCACCCCCAATGCCGTTCTGACCATGGCAGTTTTCGCACATCTCTGCGAAAACTTTGTCGGAGTCCACCCAAATGTAGCCCTTTTCCGCCACTTGTTTATGCCCCGAGTAGAGAGAGGAGAGCCTTTATCCGGCGGAATCGCCTGGATCTCGAGGGCCGGCAAGAAGGAGACTTATTTGGAGGGAGAATTCCGCGGCAAGTGGGAGGAATGGAGAGCAGACTGGTGCTGGATTGTCGAGGAGAACCCGCAGCCATTTACCGCCCGGCGCCAAGCCCCAGTAGCACGCGGCAGCGATTGAAGTGACGTGGCCCCGGAAGACGCTAGGCTGAAGATTGCCGTCACCAGGATCCAACGCCTCAGGCTTGCCGGGCTTACTTTAGGCGCTGTTGGCGCAGATTTTCTTCACCGCCGCATCGCCCCCCTGCAAGAACGGGGGAGACCCGCCTGGGAGTTCAAGAATGCGGCGGATATCATGAGGCTGCGTCCGGGCCTCAATTTCAACTTCACTGTTCTGGAGCTCAACGCGATGCTCCAGGAGCTGTTCAAGTATGACCCTCAGCATCCCGAAGTGTTCAGGTTGCCGCAGGGCGTCGTTCCGCTGTGTAACAATTCCTCGCTCGACCGCATCCGTGCAATGATGCCGTTGTGCGATTCGCATGGAATTGATGCAACTTGGCAAGAGCCTGAAGACGACATCGTGCAGGAGTTCTTCGATGGCTTGGTAGAAGTGCCGATCCGCTCCGACGAGAAGGATAGCCTCACCCGCGACACCACCGAGGCGGAGCTACAACGCATCGCTACCAGGCTAGAAGAGGCGGCGGCAGCCGCAGCCGCGGGCGAGTTTGGATTCACCATGGAGGAGGCAGATGCAGCAGAGGCGGCAAGCCGTACCGAGCGAGAGGGGCTTGCCGGAGGAGGGGAGCCTGCCGGGCATGACGCCGAGCCGAGCGAGCCCGCCGAGGATACGAGCGGCTCGTTGGAGATGGACTCTTCTTCCTCCTCATCTTCTGACAGCTTGCCGCAAGCAGAGCCCCCAGCTCCACCAAGAAGGCGTCTCCGCAAGGCCGAGGACGTAGTGGAGCGGCGGGAGAGCCAACAGTCGCCGCGCCGCGTGACGCGCTCCACCGCAGCAAGCACTGTTGCCGCGGGAGCACCCCAAGCTGCTGCGGCAACTGGAGCGGGGTCCACCCGGACCACCGCTTCTGCTCCTGCCGCTTCTCACGACGCGAAGGCAGCCGGAGCGGGGTCGTCTCAGGCCACCGCCACTGCTCCCGCTAAGCGGCCAAGGGAACCTACTCATCCTCGCGCCGGACGAGAGCTGGACTTCGACTTCTCCGCGTTCGGCTCCGACGAGGAAGAAGAAGAAGAGTAAGATTCTCTTGTTGTACTTGCAGTTCTTCAATTCTTGCTGTTTTGTCTTGTATCTCATTTGCTTTGCTCTGAACTCATTCCTTTTCAGGACGCTGGCCCAGAGAGCGGCAAAGAGAGCCAAGGTCCCGGTGATTGTCATCGAGGACGAACCCACCGCGACAGCAGGGGGTGCGCCTGAGACCACCTTGCCGGACACGGCAACTATTCTCTAGAGCAGCCCCCAACGTAGGTGTATGGTTCACTTTCTGCTGTTAGGGGCGCATGGATAATTTTTCTTCGTTGACATCTGACTGTTGGTTTATGTAGGAGCAGAGCAGCCCCACCAGGAGCGCCCGGAGACAGCCCCCGGCATGCCATCTGCTTCGACTACGCCGCCAAGGGAGAGTTCTTCGGCAAGGGAGAGGTCTCCGGGAAGGGAGAGTTCTCCGGCAAGCGAGAAGTCTCCGGCAAGGGAGAGCTCTCCGGCAAGGGACAGCACCAGCGGGCCCCTGGAGGTGGAGACCACGACTGGAGAGCCCGGCACAGGTAATCCTCTTGCTTCAAAACTTCCCTTGGGTTCTTCTTCTTTTAATCTTCTTTTTGGGTTTTTGCTTGACTTTTCACCATTTTCCAGCCGTCAGGCCCATCTGCTGCGGATCCGATGGAGACCGAGGTTGCCGCCGACGATGCTACCGCCACCGAGGAAGCAGCCGGCGCTGACGATCCCGCCGGCGACGAGGCCGCCAAGGCTGCCGCCGCAGCCGCAGGCGGGGAGTTTGGCGATCGTACTGACGGCCCTAGGGCCGCAGGAGCGCCAGGCGCGACGCTGACCGCCGACCCCTCCGCCACTGCCGCAGCGCCAGGCTCCGAAGAGCCCCAGCCAGGCGTCTACTTGAAGGCCGGCGATGGCGTCTTCATCAACCTCCCCTGGGCGTCGAGCTCCAGGGCACCGGTCAAAGGAGAAAGCTTTGACGGAGAAGAGCTCGCCTCCGCTGGGCTGTCGCTAGTTGATGCGCCGAGCAGCAACAGCGGCGAGCCTATGGAGGAGCGGCTGCTGCGGAAGCTGTTGTCGCTCTACCGCGTGCGACAAGCCAAGCTGGAATCCTGCGAGGCGCTTGTCGCGAAGGCAGGAGTGGACATCGAGAAGCGCGCGGAGGAGCTCGGTGGTTTTCACAAGGAAGCCCTCCGGTCTCTGGCAGAGGAGCGGGAGCGACTCACCGAAGAGCAAAAGGCCTTCTTCCTCGAGAAGGCCGAAGTTGAAGAGCAACAGCGGCTTGCCGCTGAGAAGCTGTCTGCGCAGGAGGGCGAGCTGGCGCAGCGGAAAGTTAACCTCGACAGTCACGAGGAGGAGCTTGCCGCGCATGAGCAAACATTTGGCGGAGCCCTCAAGCAAGCGAAAGATGCTGCCGCAGCTGCCGAGGCCGCCAAGAAGGAGCTGGAGACAAAGGTGGCCCAGCTGGAGGCCAATCTCAAGGCGAGCGGTGAGGAGCTTTCCGCGCTCAAGCTTGAGCGGGAGAAGGACGCCCAGAGCCAGTCAGAGCTGCAGGCCAGCCTCGCCGAGAAGGGCAAGGAGCTTAGCGCCGCCAAGGACTCCAACGCAGATCTTGAGTCGAAGCTGACTGCTTTGACCAAGACGCTGGACAGCGCTAAGGAGCAGGAGGCGGCCTTGAAGAAGGAGATCAAGGCCGACAAGGCACTGCTGGAGAGTGCTACCGCCACCCAGAATGCTTTTAGGGAGACGGTGGAGCACTGGACGGAGAGTCTTGTGAATGCTGCCATAGATATCGACAAGGAGCTGGCGCAGCTGGGGATGGAGGATCTCGGGTATCCCTCTGACGAGAACCTCCAACCCAGCGCCAAGCTCACTTTGTTCTTCAAAGGCGTGGTTACGGCTCTCCAGCGACTCCGGGAAAGGATCCCAAAGCAGCTGGCCGACGAGTCGCGCAAGATCTGCGCGGGAGCTCTTCAAAAGGTGCTGATGAAGGTGGCCTTCCGCAACCCAGGCCTCAACTTCTCCAACGTCCTCAAGACCTTGCCGCCGGATGCTGATCTGGAGGCGCTCAAGGCCCTTGTCTCAGCCATTGTGGACAAGGTGAGCGGGATCAAGAGGATTGAAGGCGGGCGCGTAGACTAGGCCACCCGTTTGCTTCTTTTCTTGTCGCTGTTGGTCATGTCATGAAAACCATCTGTTAGGGCCGCGACAAGCTAGCTTGTAATATAACTTTATTCCGGGTACCGTTTGCAATGTTATTTCCTTTACTTGATTCCTTGCTTTGTATGTTTTTGCCCTACGCTTTTAGGGAACTTGCCGGCGCAGGCACCTTAGCCGCGAGCGCTGAGTGCGGGACGTCAGCAGCCTGCTGGCGGTGCCGCTGCCGACAAGAAACCTTGTCGCAACTAGTCGCAGCTCACTAAAGTTGCTGAGCGGACTCGAAGAAAAGTAAGGGTGCAACTAGCTACGAGTTGGTTCCTCCGCGCATAGGTTTTCCATACAAAGCACGGTCGTTCAAGGAAGATAACTTAAAGAATTTAAAAAATCTGATTGCTCAAACTTTGGCAACTTAGCTTTTCTGTCGTTTGCTTCCCGGCAAGGTGAAACTTTCTTGAACGACGCCTGGTCCATACCATCATCTTCTCCTTTCCCCCCGGCAAACTTGTGGGCGAGGGAACCTTCCTTTCCTTGAGAAAAAAGAAAGAGGAGAAAATAAAGATATGGAGCCTTATGGCTCGTTGTTGCTTACCGGGGGTAGGTGCTGCACAAAATGTCAGATAACACATGCAAAAAATAGAAAGCATGAAATTGACAAGATGTGCGGAGCACATGAGCTTTACTTATGCACGGGGTCTGCGCCCGGCTTTGTACAAAGGATTACATGCAACAGCGGCAAGACTTGTACAAAAGGTGGTTGCCGGAACAGGTTCCGGCAACCGCGCCTTACGGGTAAAACTTACGAAGATGCTCAATGTTCCAGGAGTTGCTCACCGGAATGCCATCTTCGGTCTCAAGGCGGACAGCGCCAGGCCTAGTGACTCGTTTCACCCGGTAAGGGCCTTCCCACTTTGGTGTCAACTTGTTGGAATTCTTGGCGGACTGAACACGCCGAAGAACAAGGTCGCCTTCCTCGAGACTTCTGGCATTAACTTTGCGGCTATGGTAGCGGCGCAAAGCTTGCTGGTAGCGAGCAGCTCGCACAGCAGCCTGAAGACGGTCCTCCTCAAGGAACAGCGCGTCATCTTGTCGCAGCTGCTCTTGCTCAAGCTCATCATAAGCGAGCACTCGAGGCGACCCGTATACGAGTTCCGTGGGGAGAACTGCCTCTGCTCCATAGACTAGAGCGAAAGGTGTCTGGCCAGTGGCTCGATTTGGCGTCGTCCTGATCGACCAAAGAGCCACCGGCAGCTCCTCGATCCAGTTTATTCCGCACTTGTGCAGCCTGTCAAAAGTTCTGGTCTTGAGCGCACGCAGCACTTCAGCATTTGCCCTCTCCGCTTGACTGTTGCTTCTCGGGTGAGCAACAGAAGCGAAGCAGACCTTGGCGCCAAGATCTTGGACGTACTGCATGAAGGTGCGGCTCATGAATTGCGTACCGTTGTCAGTGATCAACCTGTTAGGGATCCCGAAGCGGCAAACAATCGACCTGAAGAACTTGACTGCTGACTGTGCTGTCACCTTCCTCACTGGTTCCACTTCCAGCCACTTTGTGAACTTGTCGATTGCAACGTACAAGTACTCAAAGCCCCCGACTGCTCGGGGAAAGGGGCCGAGGATGTCGAGCCCCCAAACCGAAAATGGCCAGGATAAAGGGATCGTCTGGAGAGCTTGAGCTGGCTGGTGTATCTGCTTGGAATGGAACTGGCACGCTTCACACTTGGTTACTTGTGCAGTTGCATCCTGGAGGGCTGTCGGCCAAAAGAAACCTTGCCGGAATGCTTTACCAGCAAGTGCTCTTGCGCCAATGTGGTGACCACATATGCCTCCATGTATCTCTGCCAACAGCTTCTGTCCATCTTCCCGGGTAATACACTTCAATTTCACGCCGTTGAGTCTTCTTCTGTATAGTGTGTTGTCAACAAACTGGTATATACTTGACTGCCGGGCTACTCTTTCCGCTTCTTCTTGCTCTTCGGGGAGTTCTCCTGTCTGAAGGAATCGGACAATCTGCTGTGCCCATGCTGGAGCTTGTGGCTCGACAACAAGGACTAAAGGCAAATCTGCTGCTGCGGGAACATCCGCTTCTACGGCAAGAACCTGCGGCTCAGCCGGAGCTTGACGTTCCCTGGCAAGCTTGCTGGAGCAAAACTTGTCGGGAGCGTCTGCTTCAACGGAACAAACCCTAGGGCTTGCTGGAGCAGACTGCTCCTCAGCACTCGTGGTGTTGATCTTGGGGACCTTCTTGGCGGCGGCTTCAGGAAGCTCTGCCGGCAAATAGTCACCAGAAATCAACTTCCTCTTCTTGCTCTGTCCAGTTGATGGCATTACGGACGGTCGAGTCAGCTTGAGCACAAAGATCCCTGGTTCCATAGGTAACTTAAGTGTGGCGCACTTTGACAGGCCATCGGCAATGTCATTCTGAGCTCTTGGAACATGCTCCATCTGCAGGCCGTCAAAGTGCTCTTCTAGCTTTCTCACTTCGTCGACGTAGGCTTCCATCAACGGACTCTGATAGCTCTTGTTCACTTGGCGGACGACAAGCTGCGAGTCACCCCTGACAATGAGCTTCTTGATCCCAAGGTCTGCCGCGATTCTGAGACCGGCAAGCAAGCCTTCATACTCTGCAGTATTGTTTGTTGCTTGCTCCTTGGGAAAGTGCATCTGGACTACATACTTGAGGTGCTCTCCGGTGGGTGCGACAAGAAGCACGCCAGCGCCGGCGCCTTGCAGCGAAAAGGCACCATCAAAGTACATCAGCCACTCTTTGCTTGCCTCTTTGACGGGGATGCTTGTTTCTGGGATTTCCTCATCTGGTGTTGGCGTCCACTCTGCTATGAATTCTGCCAATGCTCTGCTTTGGATAGTTGAAGTGCTTTCAAACTTGAGGCCAAAGCTTGACAGTTCCAGTGCCCACTCGACAATCCTGCCTGTTGCTTCTGGATTCTGCAGTATCCTTTTCAGCGGAAAGCGAGTGACAACTGTGATCTCATGTGCTTGGAAGTAGTGGCGCAGCTTTCTCGAGGCCATAAGAAGGCCGAAAAGCAATTTCTGCACACCAGAGTACCTTGACCTAGCCCCCTACAGAAGGGAACTGACAAAGTAAACTGGGCGCTGCACCATTCTCTTATGCATTTCCTCGCGCGTCTGCGCAGATCCATCCTTGTCAGGACCAGAGCTTGTCAGGGAAGCCCCCTGTTTGTCACTGGATGTGCTTGCCGTGGTTGCTGGCTCGTCATCTGCCTCCCTCTCCGCAACTAACGCAGCACTAACCACTTGATTGGTTGCCGCTATATACAGCAGCAACTTCTCTTGTGGCTTAGGTGCGACAAGTGTTGGAGCGGAGGACAGGTATATCTTCAAGTCCTGCAGCGCAGCCTCCGCTTCCGGAGTCCATTTCATTGGACCTGCCTTTTTCAATATTTTGAAAAACGGCAGGGCGCGCTCAGCAGACCGAGAGATAAACTTGCTGAGAGCAGCCACGCAACCGGCAAGTCTTCATACATCCTTGATGTGCTTTGGTGCTTCAATCTGCTCAATGGCCTTGATCTTGTCGGGATTGGCTTCAATTCCCCGCTGAGACACGAAGAACCCGAGAAGCTTGCCGGAGGAGACTCCAAACACACACTTCTCGGGGTTGAGCTTGAGGTTGATCTTGCGCAGATTTGCAAAGGTCTCGTCTAAATCTTGAATCAGAGTTGCCTTGTCCTTGCTCTTGACCACTATGTCATCCATGTAGGCTTCCACATTTCTGTGTATTTGTGGCTCAAGAGCGACATGGACTACCCTTGCAAATGTTGAACCAGCATTCTTTAAACCAAAAGGCATCCGTATGAAACAGTACGTGCCACATGGAGTAATGAATGCGGTTTTCTCCTCATCTTCTTCTGCCATGAAGATTTGATGGTATCCGGAATATGCGTCAAGAAATGAAAGCAAGTCACATCCGGCCGTGGAGTCAACAATCTGGTCAATGCGCGGCAAGGGAAATGGGTCTTTGGGACAAGCTTTATTTATATCAGTAAAGTCGATACAAAGCCTCCATTTCCCGTTTGCCTTGCGCACGACTACAGGATTGGCCAACCACATAGGATGGAGCACTCCTCTGACAAGGCCTGCTGCTTCCAACTTCTTGATCTCTTCGGCGATGAATTCTTGGCGCTCCACTACTTGCTTCCTGATCTTCTGCTTGACGGGCCGTGCATGAGGACAAACGGCAAGATGGTGCTCAATTACTTTCCTAGGAACACCAGGGATGTCAGACGGTTGCCACGCAAACACGTCGACGTTCGCCCGCAGGAAAGCAATGAGCGCGCTTTCCTATTTAGGGTCGAGAGTGGCACTGATGGTGAAGGTACCACCAGTGCCGTCCTCCTTGGCGGACACCTTCTTGGTCTCTGGTGGAGCTGCCATTGCCTTCTTACACTTGCCGGTGGAGCTTGATGGTGCGTCCTCGACGGCAGCGCAGCACTCCGAAGAGGTGCGCTTGCCGGAGTGGGCATCAGAGCTCTTGCTGGACTTGGTCTTCTTCTTCCCCCCGGGAGCTTCAGCGGCAAGTGACTTGCGGTCTGTTGCGGCTGCCGCTTCCCGGTAGATCTTGTCGGCACAGATAAGAGCATCCTTCTTGTCACTAGGGACAGAGATGACGCTTATCGGGCCTAGCATCTTCAACATGTTGTATGCGAAGTGAGAGGCTGCCATGAACTTGGCGAGTGCTGGATGGCCGAGTATCCCATTGTAAGGCAATGGAAAATCGGCAACGTCAAAAGTGACCCTCTCAGTCCTGAAGTTCAACTCGCTGCCAAATGTCACCGGCAGCGTGACCTTCCCCTTCGGCTTGCTCCTTCCTGGGCTGATTCCTTGGAATGTGCCGGTCTCTTCAAGCTCGCTGTCAGGGATCTGGAGTTTCTGGAGTACAGCGGAGGAGATCAGGTTCAAGCCGGCCCCGCCATCAACTACCATCTTAGTGACCTTGAGGTTGCGGATAGTTGGTGAAACCAACATCGGCAATCACCCAACCGCAGTTGTGCGATCAGGGTGGTCCTCAATATCAAAGATGATAGGCGTGCTGGACCATTTTAGAAGCTTGCGTGACTCGACAGGTGGTTCCGCCACATTGACTTCCCGCACCCACTGCTTGAGTTGGCGGTGTGAAGTATGCAGAGAAGCACCGCCGTCAATGCACAAGACCTCTGTGGCTTTCTGGAACTCCTGCTCACTGGTCTCGACATCATCCATGTCTTCGTCATCGTCATCATCTTCATCCTTGTCGCGGCCGCGGGGAGGTCTGTCTCCTCGCCGCTGCTTGGCCTTGCCACGGCGTCCTCTCCGGCCGGCATGCTTCTTGCCGGATTCTCCAGCGCTTCCTTGGGCCCTCTCCTTGTCGCGTCGCTCGTATTCAGCCTTCTGCTGCTGGACAAGCTGCTCGACCTTCTTGCAACTCTGGAGGTCATGGCCCTTGGTGCGGTGGATCTTGCAGTACTGCTTGTCGGTGCCGTCCTGCTTGTCAGCGACCGCCACAGCCAGGCAGTTGGCGCATGCGGCAATCTCCTTGCTGGAGCTACCAACTTTGGCTTTCTTGGCGCCACCTCCGTTGCCGGACTGCTCAACGACTAGCACATCTTTACCTTTCTTCTTCCTGTTGTTCCGCCGCCAGTTTTTCTTTGCCGGGGCAGCATCCTCGCTGTCAAATCCTCCTGCTCCTGTATTCTCTCCGGGGAGTTTCCTCCCTTCCTCAGCACGTGCACACTTGTTGGCCAGGGCATACAGCTCAATAACGTCTCTGATCTTGCACATCGCCATCTCCTCCCTCATCCTGCGGTTACGCACGTTCTGATGGAACACGCTGATGACCGTGGCAGGGTGGACATCTAGAATGGTGCGCTGTACACGGCTGAATCTCTGAATGTACTTGCGCAGGGGCTCTCCTTCCTTCTAGGCGAGCAGGTGAAGGTCACTCTCTTGGCCATGAGGTTTGTGGCCACCTGTAAAGGCGCCGACAAACTGATGGCACAGGTCTGCCCAGGAGGATATGGAGTTGTCCGGCAAATGCATGAGCCAGGACCTGACGTTGGGCTTGAGCACCAGTGGGAAGTAGTTGGCAAGGATCTTGTCGTCCCGTCCCCCAGCAGCTTGCACCGCGATGGTGTAGATGCTGAGGAACTCCAACGGATGCGACTTGCCGTCATACTTCTCTGGTACGTCTGGCTTGAACTTCTTCTTGCTGGGCCACTGGACTTGCCGCAGCTCACGAGTAAACGCAGGGCAACCTACCGCGTACGGCAAGTCGCCTGGTACCCCTGGCGCATGCATGTCGACAGAAGGCCCAGCGCGCTGGTCTGATTGACGCCGCGCTTCTCTTCGGCGCTCGATGCGAGTACGAGCGTCTTCTTGCTGTCGTTCGTGAAGAACTTGGCGCTGATCGCGACGAGCTCGTGGATCTGATGACGCGGTGGAGTCACTGTCGTGGTGGATCCGGCGAGTCAGCGATCTTGGCCTTCGGGGCGGAGAGTGTACAGTGGTTGCACCCCCACCGGTCTTGTCGCCACCGGCCCGTGCCTGGCCGACTTGCCGCGGCTGCGATGTACTCGGCTGCCGCGGAGTGTCGCCGTTGGCGAAGCCGATGAGACTTTGAATGGTGGCCCTCCAGTCGTCGATCTTGTCTGGCGCTGGAGGGTAGTTTAGGAGCAGTTGAGCTCGCGCCAAAGCTTCTGCTGAAGTGACGGGCGGCGGTGGTGAACGGTGCGAGGAGCGGGATATGCTCGGACTTCTAACTATGTTAGAAGGAGCAGTATCTCGTCCTGGCGACCGTGCCTCGCTCATGCCAGCATGTTGACGTGCATGCTGGTCCTGAGCACTCCGAGATCCGCCAGCTCAATCTTGGTCCAGCAAACGCATGGTACCGTGAGTACCATGACGCTGTCGGTCCCGCGCCTCCTGAGATGGGCGCGGTGCATGTACGGACGCCGAGGTCTTGGAGTGCGCCCGGTCGTTGTGGGAGCCGGCTACGCCGCCGATGGGCAGCGCAGCCTTGTCCTTGGACCTGGCAGCACCGTGGGCTCCCTCGTCAACGCCCGTTCTTCCGCCGGCGTCTACCCACCAGCCGTTTGCTCCGGCGGTGGTGGGTTCGGCGCGGACGGAGCAGCCGCCTCCGAAGCCTTCTTCTTCGACGGCATGTCGATGAAGATGATGAAGATCTAGCTCGTGTGAACGCCGGATCAGGTTCACACAACCTCGACGCCCCCTACCTGGCGCGCCAAAGATGTCGGGGAAACAGATCCACGAACACCTATGGGACACGGCGGACCGAGCCCCTTTCGGTTCGGCGGGGGCGGAGATCGCACGAAGAGCAGATCGAGGCAAAGCACACGAGCAGTTTACCCAGGTTCGTGCCGCATGGATGCGTAAAACCCTACTCCTGCTTTGTGGTTTGTATTGAGTTCTTGCTCGGGAGCGCTGGGTGCTACAGTACACACCAGCAGCTAACGAGACCGAGCGTGAGTGTTCTCTGGCCTTCCGAACCCCCCTCTACGTTGCGCATGGGCCTCCTTTTATATGCTCAAGGGGTCACCGACAGGTGGCAACATAGACGAGGGCAAAAATGGAAAAGGGGCGGTTGGTACAGCTACTTGTACAGTGTATCATACCTAACCCTGACGGAAGGGGACAAGGGCATTAAATGCCCGTCTGCATCACCCCAAATAGTGCAAAAAGTGACCGCCAGGGACGCCACCGCTCACCACGATGGCAATCTTGCCAGCGCCGCTTACCACCCCGCACCGCTGGCTGCACAGCCTCCCGCCACGTACGCCTGGAAGGGCCCCAGAGCGACACGTTGGTGGAAGTGCTGGAGCGCGTGTACAGAGTGGTGGCTTGCCGCGGCAAGCGCCTTGCCGCGGTCGTTGTCTTATCGCGTCCGGGAGCTTGTCACTCACCGGGCCTTGCCGGGGCGCGTGGTGCGTCGCGGCAAGTTCCTTGAGATGCCTTGGTTGGCCTTCCCGGCAAGCTCCTCTTGCCGGGGTCTTGTCTTCTTGGTCTTGGATACTTTGTTCTTGAATGGCTCCAAAGGAACCACGGAGGACCTTGGCGGTCGCCCGGCAAGCCTTGCCGCGGGAGGCTGCTACTGCTCGTGCACAAGTTCGGGATACTAGGGTACCCCTACTCTAGTACACCGACAGTGTGAGATTGCTGAGTCCCCGTGACTCACAGATTCCTTCCAAAACCAGATGCAGGGACCGATGATTCCGCTCCAGGTGACACATTTGAGCTCAAGTGGGAGTTCGATGAAGACTCTCGTCGTTACTACGTTTCTTTCCCAGATGATCAGTAGTGGTGCCCAGTTGGGGCGATCAGGGACTTTGTCGCATTTGGGGGTTGATCTTTATTTTGGTACCGTAGTCGGACCCTGAGTGTATTGGATGAATGTAATGACTTATTCATGTATTTGTGTGACGTGGCGAGTGTAAGCCAACTATGTACTTTTCCCCTTTATTTATTTACATGGGTTGTTGTGAAGATTACCTCACTTGCGACATTGCTTTCAATGCGGTTATGCCTCTAAGTCGTGCTTCAACACGTAGGAGATATAGCCGCATCGAGGGCGTTACAAGTTGGTAATCAGAGCCTTCCCCGACCTTAGGAGCCCCCTGCTTGATCGAATCGCTGGCGTTGTTGAGTCTAGAAAAATGTTTTGAGTCATTTAGGATTATATATATCAGAGAGATAAGAATTCTTTTTACTCCTCAGTCCCTTCGTCGCTCTGGTGAGGCATCTTGATGTAGAGTTTTGACTCTTTTTAGGATCACACGGGTATCTTGGAATCGTTCCGATGGTTTTGTGACGAGAACATTGTTCTTGGTGCCTCCTGACATTTAGGGGTTTTGGCAATTTCCCGGGGAGTTGAGCTCTGAGGTGTTGTCGTCACAATTTTATCGTTGAGATTCTGGAATACCTGAGTTTCGCCGACATCGAAAATCTCTTTTATGTAGTTGTTGGTGAGATAACCTCGACGCCACTCAGTACTAGGGCGGGAGTTCGGGAGTATTGCCATAACTCGTATAACGAATGCTTTTCGAAGGTTGAGGTAAATGATTTCCGAAGTTTTTCTTGGTTATGTGTTGAAGGATGGATACAGCTGGATGTAAGATTTGCTAGCTTTGGGTGAGATATTATGCTTCCCCTATATCCCCAACACCTGATTGCATAACCGGAAAGGTTCGGGAGTTTCATAGGTGGGAATTCTTGTAGCTCTAGTACTTCTTCCGCGGATATTTGGTTTGGGATTGGGTAATCCTCACCAAGTATTTGTTCTTGTCCGTACCTTGTTGTTTTATTCTTCTACCTCAATTCTAAGTGGCTTCTCAATTTATGGAAATGTGACCATTTCAATTGGAATGCATTCGTTCATTTTGTTCGGATGTGAAGACTATATGTTGCAATTTCAATATGTTCGATTCAGCTTGATTATCTATCTATCAAGATGCTAACGGATGTCACCCTCTTCAGGATGGCTCCTCCAACGCGCACGACTCCGAATACTGATCTGCCACCACCACCTCCACCTCCGGAGGCATGGCAAGCTGTGATGGCCGCTACCAATGCAAACACACAACTGATCATGCAGCTCTTGCAAGAGCGCACTCAAGGGAATCATGGCCATGGCAACAATCAGAATCAATTTGCTACACTCAACCAGTTCCTCGCTAACCAGCCAAAGACGTTCAGCAACTGTGTTGAGGCAACAGACGCTGATGATTGGCTCATGGATATCTACAAGCATTTCGAGTGGAGCAACGTCAGGCCTGAGGACTTTGTCAAGTTTGCCTCCTTCCAACTCAAAGACCAAGCTGCAGAATGGTTTCAGCAATCAAAGATTCTAGAGGAGGCCGTGTGATTACCTGGGATGCATTCCGTCAAGACTTCAAAGCTCATCACATTCCTCAGAGTGTTGGTGAGAGCAAGCATGAGGAATTCCGCAACCTAAAGCAAGGCTCTTTGTCTGTTTACCAGTACAACATCATGTTTCAGAAGCTCGCCCGTTTCGCTAAGCAAGACGTCCCTGACGAGAAGAGCATGATATACCAGTTCAAGGGTGGTCTCAGAGAAGAAGTCCAGCTAGCTCTCGTCCTCTTTGAGCCCAAGAAGTACGATGAGTTTTACAACATGGCACTAAAACAAGAGGCTGCCCAACTAAAGTGCGATGCTTCCAAGAAGCGAGTCAGAGATGCTACTCCTTCTTCCTCAACTCAACTGGCTAAGCAGCAAAAGTATTGGCTGCCTCCTCCTCCTCCGTTCCGTCAGCCTTATCAGCAGAAGAGCAAACGTGGCAGTGGATCTTTCCCCCCCCCCCAACCCTGGCTTTCAGAACAAGACTTCGTCTCAAGCTCCAACATCAAGTGCTCCGTATCACCGTCCGCTTTCAAAGGTCACGTGCAACAAGTGCCAACAGAAGGGTCACTATGCCAATAAATGCTTCAATCAGAGGCGTCTTCCTCCTCCTCCTCCTTTGAGATCTGCAAGTACAGTTGTGGTCAAGCATAACCCCAAGCAAGCCAAGGTCAACATGGTGAATGTAGCTCAGGCAGAGGACTCGTCAGATGTCATCACGGGTAACCTTCCTGTTAACGATATTCCAGCAAAAGTTCTTTTTGACACTGGTGCATCGCATTGTTTCATCTCGAGAACTTTTGCATCCAATCATGATTTTGTTACTCAAGTGTTGCCGAGACCGTTGGCTATTGTCTCCCCGGCCCGTCAAATGACTTCTCGAGTATGCGTTCTGTATGTTTCAATCACATTGGGTGACTATAAGTTCTTGTCTTCTCCTATTGTTCTGGGCGACTCGGATATTGATCTTATTCGTGGAATGGATTGGCTTTCTAATCACAAGGCTCACCTTGATTGTGCTGCCAGGCAGATTCAATTGACTCATTCGTCTGAGGATGTAATTGTCTTTGCTGCAAGGGATAATACCATCCGTCTGTTTTCTCTCAAATTCCGGTCGTTTGCGAATATCAAGACGTCTTTCCAGAAGAGCTCCTAGGAATGCCTCCGCACCGGCAAGTTGAATTTCTCATCGAACTTGAGCCTGGCACGGAACCTGTTTGCAAACGTCCTTACAAGATGGGACCGAAAGAGTTGAAGGAATTGAAGAAATAGCTCGATCATCAAGAGCGTTTGGGCCTCATCCGACCTAGTTCTTCTCCGTGGGGTTGTGGAGTTCTTTTTGTGAATAAGAAGGATGGAACGGACCGACTTTGTGTCAACTATCGTCCATTGAACAAGAAGACTATAAAGAACAAGTACCCACTTCCCAACATCAATGAGCTTTTCGAACAACTCAAAGGTGCTAAAGTTTTCTCCAAGATTGATCTCCGTATGGGCTATCACCAGATTCGCATTCGTGAAGAGGATATCCCCATGACAGTATTCAGAACAAGCTATGGTTCATATGAATACACTGTTGTGTCTTTCGGCCTCGTCAACGCTCCTCCAACATTCTCTCGCATGATGAACTTCATCTTCAACCCCTTCAAAAATGAGTTAGTCTTGGTCTACCTCGATGACATTTTGGTTTTTTCCAAGAACAAGGAAGATCATGCCAAGCACTTGCGTTTTGTGCTCGATAAGCTCAGAGAACATCAGTTCTATGCCAAGTTTTCAAAGTGCGAGTTTTGGCTCGATGAGGTTTTCTACCTTGGGCATGTCATCTATATCAAGGGCATAGTGGTTAATCCTGAGAAGGTGTATGCAATTGTGAATTGGGAACCACCTCAGAATGTGAAGCAACTCCGCAGCTTCCTTGGGCTCGCAAGCTATTGCAGAAGGTTCGTTGAGAACTTTTCACAGATCGCGAAGCCTCTTTCCAACCTCTTGCAGAAGCATGTGAAGTACGTCTGGTCTCCTGATTGTGACATCACTTTCAACACCCTAAAAGAGAAGTTAGTCACTGCTCCAGTTCTAACTCCTCCTGATGAATCCAAACCGTTTGAGGTCTTCTGTGATGCTTCTCTTCAAGGTCTTGGTGCAGTGTTGATGCAAGAGAAGAAAGTTGTGGCTTATACCTCTTGCCAGTTGAATCCCAACGAGAAGAACTACCCCACTCATGACCTCGAGTTGGCGGTAGTTGTCCATGCTCTTTTAACTTGGATACATCTCTTATTGGGACGAAAAGTGGACATCTTCACTGATCATAAGAGTCTCAAGTACATCTTCACTCAGCCAAATCTCAACCTCAGGCAGACTCTTTGGGTCAAAATGATTCAAGAGTATAATCCGAGTATCGAATATACTCCAGGCAAGGCCAACGTAATTGCTGACGCATTGAGCAGGAAGGCTTACTGCAACAGTTTGATTCTCAAGCCTTACCAACCCGAGCTTTGTGAAGCTTTCCGCAAACTCAATCTGCAAGTTGTTCCTCAAGGTTTCCTTGCCAACCTCCAAGTCTCTCCTACTTTGGAAGATCATATTCGTGAAGCTCAACTTCTTGATGCTATGGTGAAGAAGGTGAAGATTGGGGTTGCCAAGAGTCAACCCAAGTACAAGTGCTATCGTCTTGATGACAAAGATACACTATTCTTCGAGGATCGCATTCTTGTGCCTAAAGGTGACCTTCGTAAAGTCATTATGAACGAGGCTCACAATTCACTCCTCTCTATTCACCCTGGAAGTAAAAAGATGTACCATGACCTCAAGCAGTCGTATTGGTGGACTCGAATGAAGAGTGAGATTTCTCAGTTCGTGAATGAATGTGATGTCTGCAGAAGAGTGAAAGCAGGACACCAATGACCAGCTGGTCTCCTCCAACCTCTTGCCATTCCAGAATGGAAGTTTGACCACATTGAGATGGACTTCGTGACTGGCTTTCCAAAGTCCAAGCGTGGCAATGATGCTATCTTCGTTGTCATCGACAAACTCACTAAAGTGGCTCATTTTCTGCCTATCAAAGAATCCATCACAACAGCTCAATTGGTAGAGCTATATACCTCTCGGATTGTCTCTCTGCACGGCATTCCACAGTTGATTTCTTCAGATCGTGGCAGCATCTTCACCTCCAAGTTTTGGGATTCTTTTCAGAAGGCCATGGGCACCAACATGCGTTTCAGCACAACTTTTCATCCTCAAACTAGTGGCCAAGTCGAGCGAGTAAAGCAGATTCTTGAAGATATGCTCAGGGCTTGCGTTATCTCCTTTGGTATGAAGTGGGAAGATTGTCTTCCATATGCCGAGTTCTCCTACAACAACAGCTTTCAAGCGAGTTCGAGCAAGGCCCCATTCAAAATTCTCTATGGTAGGAAGTGGGATCTGTAGCATTAGGGGTAGTCTTCTTTATTTTTGTTCCGTAGTTGTGCCTTGATTGTATCTGGTTGATGTAATGCCTTATTTATGTATTTGTGTGATGTGGCGATTGTAATCCAACTATGCACCTCTTTCTTATTTAGTACATGGGATGTGTAAAGACTACCCCTCTTGCGACATTGCCTTCAATGCGGTTATGCCTCTAAGTCGTGCTTCGACACGTGGGAGATATAGCCGCATCGAGGGTGTTACAGTATTCTGCTTCGGCGGTAGATAAGGATACCGAGTTTTGTTTCTTGGGGGACCAAGACACAAGAGATCTAGCAAGAAATTGATAAGTACCCAAAGTGGACTTCCCATCAACCTTGTCACCGGCATAGTCCGAGTCAGAATAGCAAACAAGACCAAAAGAAGACCTCTTAGGATACCAAATGCCAAAATTTGGTGTATGAATTAAGTATCTCACTATCCTTTTCACGGCCTTAAGATGTCATTCTTTAGGGGGCGCTTGATCTCGTGCACACATGCACACACTTAGCATAATATCGGTACGGGAGGCACATAGATATAACAATGAACCAATCGTAGAGCAATAAACCTTTTGGTCAACCGGTTTGCCATCCTTAGTCAAGTCAAGATGTCCACTAGTAGGCATGGGTGTATTCATACCTTTACATTCTTGCATGTTGAACTTCTTGAATAAGTCATTGGTATACTTTGTTTGGGAAACAAGGTACCCACCTTAGTTTGCTTGATTTGCAACCCAAGAAAGAACTTGAGTTCACTCATCATAGACATCTCAAACTTCTCCGACGTTAGCTTTCCAAACTTTTCACTAAAATGAGGGTTAGTCGAACCAAATATGATATCATAAACATAAATTTGGCACACAAATAATTCACCATTAACCCTTTTAGTAAAAAGAGTGGAATCATTTTTTCTAGTCTCAAAGCCTTTTTCAATAAGAAACTTGGTAAAGCATTTATACCACGCTCTAGGAGCTTGTTTAAGACCATAAAGAGCTTTGTGAAGTTTGTAAACATGGTCAGGTTTCTTAGGATTAACAAAGTCGGGAGGTTGTTTCACATCAACTTCCTCCTCAATTTCACCATTTAGAAAATCTCTTTTAATGTCCATTTGGTACAAGGTAATATCATGGTGATTAGCATAGGCAAGTAAGATGCGGATGGACTCAAGTCTAGCAACGGGGGCATATGTCTCACCATAGTCCATAACTTCGACTTGAGTGTAGCCTTGGGTGATGAGACATGCTTTGTTGCGAACGACTTGTCCATCTTCGTCTTACTTGTTGCGAAACACCCATTTGGTACCGATGATGTTGTGGTTGTTGTTGGGGTTCTCGACTAGTGTCCACACTTGGTTGCTATTTATCCAATTCTTCTCAAAGTTGTGTAACTCTTCGTGCATGGCATTTATCCAATTCGGATCTTCCAATTCTTCTTCAACCTTCATGGGTTCAATGCTAGAGATGAATGAATAATTTCACAAAAATTAGCCACACGAGTTTTAGAACGAGTGATTCTCCAGTTTGGATATCATTGAAGATTTGATCGACGGATGGTCTTGTGAAACTCTTGCTCGAACTCGTGAGAGCTTTTGTTTAGGTCTGGGTGGACCATCTTCTTCACCATCTTGTTCTTCCTCTTGGCCTTCTTCGTTGTTGACGTTGTCGTTCTCTTGTCGTGGTGGAGAAGGAGGTTGATGAGGTTCATCTTGGTGTACTTCCTCATTTTCTTCATCTTGGTGTGTACCACTTGTGGATGACTCCATGTCAACTCTTGGCTCACCTTGTCGTGAGGTAGAAGCTTCCACTTGGACGGACAAGGCACTTTCCTTCACCTCCGTTGGATGAATCTTGCCAATAGACAAGTCTTGAATTGCTTCTGAAGGGTCTTTATCTCCTACATCAATTGGCAATTTCTCTACTTGTGAGTCATTAGATTCATCAAACTTCACATCTACCATCTCTTCAACCTTTTGGGTGAAATTGTTGTAGACATAGTAGGTGTGAGAGTTTGAGCCATAACCAAGTAGGAAACCCTGATGAGATTTAGGAGAAAATTTAGAACGATGATGCTTATTAAGAATATAACACTTTGAGCCGAATACTCGAAAGTATCCAACTTGGTGTTTGTTACTGGTGAGAAGCTTGTATGCCGTCTTGCCGAGTAGCTTGTCAAGATACAAGCGATTTGTTGCGTGACAAGCTGTCTCAACGACTTCCGCCCAAAAGTGTTTTGGCGTCTTGTACTCATCAAGCATCATTCTCGCCTCTCAATAAGAGTCTGGTTCTTCCTCTCAACAACTCTGTTTCGTTGAGGCATGTACGTAGCCGACAACTCGTGTGAAATCCCTTCTTCGTCAACAAAGGTATCCACATTTGCATTCTTGAACTCCGTTCCGTTGTCGCTGCGAACCTTCTTGATCTTCACTTCAAGTTGATTTTGGGCCTTCCAAGCAAAGTTCTTGAAGATCTTTTGGACCTGCGATTTATCATCAAGAAAGAATACCCACGTAAATCTTGAAAAATCATCGACTATGACTAGACCAAATGAGTTTCCAACGAGACTTTTATAGACATTGGGACCAAAGAGATCCATATGAAGTAGCTCGAGTGGTCTTCTCATGGTCATGCTGTTCTTCATGGGGTGGCTTCCTCAAACTTGTTTTCCTGCTTGACAGGCAGTGCACAATCTATCCTTGTCAAATATAATATCTTTCACTCCAAGTATATGATCACCTTTAATAAGCTTATCAAGATTTCTCATGCCCACATGACCTAACCTTCTATGCCACAACCAGCCTTTAAAGGACTTAGCAATTAAGCAAATTCTAGGTTGAGCCTTTTTAGTGAAGTCAACAATGTAAAGATCACCTCTAAGAATACCAGTAAAGACCATTTTATGATTATCTCTATGAAACACTTGGCAATCTACTTCAGTAAATAGGACATTGAAACCAAAGTTAGCAAGTCTAGATACGAAAAGTAGATTATAGCCAAGATATTCAACAAGCATAACATTTTTTATGGAGCTATCATGTGAGATGGCCACCTTACCAAGGCCAACCACCTTACCTTATGAGTTATCACCAAAGGTGACATACTTTCGAGGGTCGTCATTTTTAGCAAGCTCACAAAACATATCCTTGTCTACGGTGATGTGATCAATACATCCACTATCAAGAACCCATTCCTTTCCTCCAGCCATGTAGCCGTGGAGATTAGCCATAAGACCAAAATGTTTCATAGACTCATCGAGATCAAAGTCACTATCATCATCCTCATCATAGTATCCATGTTCAACATCGTCTTGTGATTGATCCATTCCTATAGAGAGTGATTCATTAGATAAATGATCATCACAATGTTCATCTTTATGAATTCTAATGGCTTCGGAGATGATATTGCTAATGATTCCAACATCTCCTTTGGCACGCATGAGGTTACTAAGATCAAATAAACAATCACCAAACTTAGGATCATTGGATTTCATATTACTCAAGGCAATAGACTTATGAAGAATCTAATCTAAGTTTTGAAAGGAATAGTTTGGAAATCGTTCCTCAAGAAATCTCCATATGGTGTAGGCACAATCAAGAGCAGGCAAGCAACTAAACACATTTTAAGGCAAACCTCTAGTAATAAGATTGACAGTACTAAGGTTGGGAATCATGTCAATAGACTCATCAAGGGCAGGATGCAAAGGGCCAACAAGGGGTGCACAAGGGCTAGTAATGTACTTGTTCAAGTGATATTCATTTAAAATGTCAAGCATCTCATTTTTTCCACTCATGAAAGAACTCTCCATCAAGTATAGGCACTCTATGTCTAAGACTCCCCAACGTAGACACATCCATTTTCTTCCAATGGTGATTAAACCAAAGGAATGGAAACCAATGCTTTGATACCAGTTGTAGGATCGAGAAGAGGTGTCTAGAGGGGGTGATTAGACCCTCAACAAAGAAAAGTAGCAGTTTTAAATTTCTTTAAGTTAAGGTGGAGTTTTATCACAAGTTTAAACATTCACAATACATTTCAAGCAAGCATGGCAAGAGTATATGAGCAGCGGAAAGTAAAGCATGCAAGTTGCAAGAAAGTAAAGGGATGGGATTCGAATGTGCAAGCGCAAGCGCAATTGGAGACACGGAGATTTCTAGTGTGGTTCCGATAGGTGGTGCTATCGTACATCTACGTTGATGGAGACTTCAACCCACGAAGGGTAACGGTTGTGTGATTCCACGAAGGCCTCCACCCACAAGGGTCCACGAAGAAGCAACCTTGTCTATCCCACCATAGCCATCGCCCACGAAGGACTTGCCTCACTTGGGCAGATCTTCACAAAGTAGGCGATCTCTTTGCACTTACAAACTCCTTGGTTCAACTCCACAATCTTGACGGAGGCTCCCAAGTGACACCTAACCAATCTAGGAGACGCCACTCTCCAAAAGGTAATGGATCGTGTGTTAATGATGAACTCCTTGCTCTTGTGCTTCAAATGATAGTCTCCCCAACACTCAACTCTCTCTCATATATTTGGATTTGGTGGAAAGATGATTTGAGTGGAAAGCAACTTGGGGAAGGCTAGAGATCAAGATTCTTGTGGTTGGATTGGTATATCTTTGTCTCAACACATGAGTAGGTGATCCTCTCTCCGAAAATGAATGCTGGAAGTGTAGGAACGTTCTGATGGCTTTCTCCATGAATGAAGAATGCATGGAGGGGTATATATAGCCTCCACACAAAAACTAGCCATTACACACAATTCACCAAACTCGGTGGGACCGAATCGAGAAACTCGGTCAGACCGATTTAGTTCAAAATGTGAACGTTAGGATTTTCGGTGGGACCGATATGATCAACTCGGTGGGACCGATGTGCTAGGATTAGGGTAAAACCTCAACTCGGTTTGACCGATTACACAAACTCGGTGGGACCGATTTTCGTAATAAGCAAAACAAAGAGTTGGTCAAGCAAACTCGGTGGGACCGATTGCTTATCTCGGTGGGACCGAAATAATTGCAAAAGACAACAGAGAGTTTGCAAGCCCATCTCGGTGCGACCAAGATCCCATCGGTGTGACCGAACTGATTGATCGAACTAATTAGGGTTTCTAGCAGTGGCTATGTCAAGTGAATTCGGTGGCGTCGGATAGATCAAATTGGTGGGGTCGAGTTTGACTTTAGGTTTAGGACATATGTGGAAATGAGAAAGTGGTTGGGGGCTTTGGAGCATATCAATAAGCACTTTGAGCAAGCAAGCCATTAAGCAACACCTCATCCCTTTTGATAGCATTGGCTTTTCCTATGGACTCAACGTGATCTTGGATCACTAAAATGAAAATGTAGAGTCTTGAGCTTTTGCTAGTCTTTGTCCTTAGCTTCTTGAAGGGGTTCCACATCCTCTTGTCCATGCCACTCCACTGTTGAACTCATCTGAAATATAGTAGATAGAAGTATTAGTCCAACAAGAGATATTTTGACATTCACAAAAATATTTGCCTTTTTATTCGCCCTTCTTTCATTCGTATTTTTGTTTGCTTTTTTGCTTGTGTGCTAGATTGGTTTCTTGCCACCATGTCTGAATATGGGGAGGTTATCATTGAAAATTTTGGGGATCTTTCTCGCATAAAACTTGAGGAAAAATTTGTGTCTTGTTCTTTAGATCGTGAAACTGAAACTCCCCCTAGTTATAAGGCAAAAACTTTTCATGTGGGAGACGGTAATATTATTGGGAAAAGTGTTATTCAAGAATTCTTTGATTGTACAGAAGCTATGCCTATTAATAAGAGATCTATCCTTCTTGATACAAATTCCTATGCGGATTCTATTGCCATGCCTATTGATAAATTAGAAAGAAAATCCGTTCACATCCACCCCGCTTTGCAAAAGATATTTTATGAACTTCCCAATATTCATCATCCTAAGGATGAAAAGATTGCCACTATCATTCTTATGCGGGAATTTGATTTCATAATACAAGAAGCTAGGGAAATTTTTATTTTCTGCAATAAAGATATTGAACATCCTCCAATTGAAGAAATTCTTCATGATAAAAAACTTTGTGTAGCTTGGAATCTAGAGATTATCGGTCTTACAGTGACAATCTTAGAAGAAGAGTCCCATACTCAGAAATTACTCAAGCCCTTTACCTTGATACTTATGAGAAATTTGATTGGGTAACTCGGGGAATTTATGTAGGATTTAATGATGCTTGGTTGGAAGAGATGACTAGGGAACCCATTAAAAACGAGATATGTATGTTGTATGATGATATTTATGGTGATGATCTAGGCCATGGGTTTATGAATGTCAAAATCACTAATAATAGTCCTTTTCATGAATTAAGCTCACCCAGTAGAAGGGAAAGAGAAGAGAAGAGAGATTTGCTAAGAAAAGTTTTGTAAGATTTGGTTAAGAAGGAGTTGCATGACAATACCTAGATCTATGTTTGATGCCTAGCTAGGAGACAACCCAATTTTATTTTATGCTTTTTTGTTTTTGTTTCTATTCTTGAATAAATACACATTATTACCTCTGTAATAATTGTGTTTTGGTGTTTTAATTAGTGTTTGATCCAAACAAGACCTTTGGGATACTTTGGTATATCGTTGATTTGGTTTTGCTGAAAAACAAAAACGTTCGCGTCCAGTAACAGAATTGTTCAAATTCACTAGAGCGTTAACAAATTCTGAAATTTTGTACACAAGCTTGATATATGAATTTCTGATGTTGTCCTAATTTTTCAGAATTTTTGGAGTTACAGAAGTATGACTAATATTCAAATTACTACGGATTGCTCTATTTTTGACAGATTATGTTTTCTATGTGTTGTTTGCTTATTTTGATGAATCCATGGGTAGTATAGGGGGTATGAACCATGGAGAAGTTCGAATATAGTAGATATTACACCAATATAAATTTAGAATGAGTTCACAACAGTACCTAAAGTGGTGATTTATTTTATTATACTAACGGATGTCATGAGTTTTCTGTTGAGTTTTGTGTTATGAAGTTTTCAAGTTTTGGGCAAAGATTTGATGGACTATGGAATAAGGAGTGGCAAGAGCCTAAGCTTGGGGATGCCCAAGCCACCTCAAGGTAATATTCAAGGACAACCAAGCATATAAGCTTGGGGATGCCCCGGATGGCATCCTGTCTTTCATCTTCTTTCCATCGGTAAATTTACTTGAGGCTATATTTTTATTCACCACATGATATGTGTTTTTCTTGGAGCGTCTTGTATGATTTGAGTATTTGCGTTTTAGTTTTCCACATTCATACTTTCTGTACATAACTTTTGAGAGGTACACACATGAATCTTGAATTTATTATAATGCTCTATGTGCTTCACTTATATTTTTTGAGCTAGGCAATTTGCTATAGTGATTCACTTATATCTTTTTCGAGCACGGCGGTGGTTTTATTTTATAGATATTATTGAACTCTCATGTTTCACCTATATTATTTAGAGAGTCTCTAAACAGCATGGTAATTTGTCTAGGTTGCGAAGTTAGTCCTAATATGATGGGCATCCAAGAGGGATATAATAAAAACTTTCATATAAAGAGCATTGAATACTCTGAGAAATTTGATTCCTTATGATTGTTTTGAGATACAAAGATGGTGATATTAGAGTCATGCTACTGAGTAATTTTGCATTGGTAGAAATACTTGTGATAAAGTTTGTGATTCTTGTAGCATGAACGTATGGTGAACCGTTATGTGATGAAGTCGGAGCATGATTTATTCATTGATTGTCTTCCTTAGGAGTGGCGGTCAGGGAAGAGCGATGGTCTTTTCCTACCAATCTATTCCCCTAGGAGCATGCGTGTAGTACTTTGTTTCGATAGCTAACAAATTTTTGGAATAAGTATGTGAGTTCTTTATAACTAATGTTGAGTCCATGGATTATACGCACTCTCACCCTTCCACCATTGCTAGCCTCTCAAGTACCACGCAACTTTCGTCGATGCATTACACCCACCATATACCCTTACTCAAACCATATGTACCTATTATGGCATTTCCATAGCCATTCTAAGATATATTGCCATGCAATTTCCACTATTCCGTTTTATTATGACACGCATCATCATTGTCATACTGCTTTGCATGATCATGTAGTTGGCATAGTATTTGTGGCAAGGCTATCGTTCATATTTTTTATACATGTCACTCTTGATCATTGAACATCCCGGTACACCGCCAGAGGCATTCATATAGAGTCATATTTTGTTCTAGCATCGAGTTGTAATTCTTGAGTTGTAAGTAAATAAAAGTGTGATTATCATCATTATTAGAGCATTGTCCCATGTGAGGAAAGGATGATGGAAGCTGTGATTCCCTCATAAGTTGGGATGAGTCTTCGGACTTTACAGAAAAAATAGAAGTCCAAAGAATCCCAAACAAAAAAACAAAAAAATGAAAATGAATAAATTAATAAAAAATGAGAGAAAAAGAGAGAAGGGACAATATTATTATCCTTTTTCCACACTTTAGCTTCAAAGTAGCGCCATGATCTTCATGATAGAGAGTCTCCTATGATGTCACTTTCATATACTAGTGGGAATTTTTCATTATAAGAACTTGGCTTGTATATTCCAATGATGGGCTTCCTCAAATTTCCCTAGCTATTTGTGAGCAAGCAAGTTGGATGCACACCCACTTAGTTTCTTTTTGAGCATTCAAACACTTATAGCTCTAGGTCATCCATTACATGGCAATCCCTACTCACTCACATTAATATCTATTGACGGGCATCTCCATATCCCGTTAATATGCCTAGTTGATGTGAGACTTTCTCCTTCTTTTTTGTCTTCTCCACAACCACCATATTCTATGCCACCTATAGTGCTATATCCATGGCTCACTCTCATGTATTGTGTGAAAGTTGAAAAAGTTTGAGAACACCAAAAGTATGAAACAATTGCTTGGCCTGTCATCAGGGTTGTGCATGATATAATACTTTGTGTGATGAAGATGGAGCATAGCCAGACTATATTATTTTGTAGGGATAACTTTCTTTGGTCATGTCATTTTCAGAAGACATGATTGCTTTATTAGTATGCTTGAAGTATTATGGTTTTTTACATCAATATTAAAATTTTGTTTTGAATCTTATGGATCTGAATATCATGCCACAACAACGAAGATTACATGGATAAATATGTTAGGTAGCATTTCACATCAAAAATTCTGTTTTTATCATTTACCTACTCGAGGACGAGCATGAATTAAGCTTGGGGATGCTTGATACGTCTCCAACGTATCTATTATTTTTTATTGTTCCACATTA
The DNA here is from genome assembly GCF_003073215.2 of Triticum urartu. Taxonomy (NCBI): domain Eukaryota; kingdom Viridiplantae; phylum Streptophyta; class Magnoliopsida; order Poales; family Poaceae; genus Triticum; species Triticum urartu. The sequence goes on along the minus strand of NC_053024.1, from coordinate 265,833,056 downwards.
TATGCTTTGGATGTTCTTATGCATTAATATGCTATTTTATATTATTTTTGGGACTAACCTATTAACCAAGAGCCCGGTGCCAGTTTCTATTTTTTTCCTTCTTTTTGAGTTTTACAGAAAAGGAATATCAAACGGAGTCCAAACGGAAGAAAACTTTATGATGTTTTTTCTTGGACGAGAAGACATCCACAGAGCTTGGAGAGGGGGTCATAAGATCTCCGAGGAAGCCACAAGCCTGCTAGGCACGCCACAGGGGGGTGCCCTGAGGTCTTGTGCGCCCCTCGGGACTCCTCCAACCCTAAATCTTACACTATAAATTCCCAAATATTCCCAAACCACCAGAAGCATCCAACAAAATACTTTTCCACTGTCGCAAGCCTCTTTTCTCAAACCCTAGTTCATCTCTTGTGTTCAATCTTTGCACCGGAACCTTAGATTGGTGCCTGTGGGTGACTAGTTGTGTTGATTACATCTTGTAGTTGATTACTATATGGTTTATTTGGTGGAAGATTATATGTTCAGATCCATTATGCTATTTAATACCCCTTTGATCTTGAGCATGATTATCATTTGTGAGTAGTTACTTTTGTTCTTGAGGTCACGGGAGAAATCTTGTTGCAAGTAATCATGTGAACTTGATATGTGTTCGATATTTTGATAATATGTATGTTGTGATTCCCTTAGTGGTGACATTTGAACGTGGACTACATGGCACTTCACCTTATTAGGGACTAAGGGAATGCATTCTGGAATAGTTATTATGTGATGGGTTGCTAGAGTGATAGAAGCTTAAACCCTAGTTTATGCGCTATTCCATAAGGGACCGATTTGGATCCAAAAGTTTAATGCTATGGTTAGATTTTATCTTAATACTTTTCTCATAGTTGCAGATGCTTGCGAGGGGGTTAATCATAAGTAGGAGGCTTGTTCAAGTAAGAACATCACCTAAGCACCGATCCACTCACACATCAAATTATCAAAGTAGCGAACACAAATGGAACCAACATGATGAAAGTGACTAGATGAAATTCCCATGTACCCTCAAGAACACTTTGCCTATTATAAGCGACCGTTTTGGCCTGTCCTTTGCCACAAAATATCTTGCTGCACTTTATTTACCATTATCGTTACTTGATCGTTACAAATATCTTGCTATCAAAGTATCTGTTGCCAACAATTCCAGTGCTTGGAGAAAAGCACCTTGCTGAAAACCACTTGTTATTTCTTTTTTGCTTCTCGTTGGGTTTGACACTCTTACTCGAAATGACTATGCTTGATCCCCTATACTTGTGGGTCATCATGTAGCTATGCTGCATCATCCCTTTTTGGGGAAACACAGACACGGTCTAGCCACGTCAAACTCATTTCCACATATGCAATAATTGTCGGACAGTGGGTCAAAACCTCTGACAATAGGACCTACATGTAAAAGACCAACTTGTTAAAAACCTAAATATTAGAATGGTTCCTGCAATGGCACAATAATGTGCTATTAGACAAAGGACCATGCATGTGCAAACCTCGATTGTAAACCCCAATGTTTCCCATTGTTTCCCTGCAACATATATAAGGTAGTTATTGATCAGGTTAAGTGAGGTTTGGCATACTATCAGTAAAATATGTTGATGAAAAAACAAACACATTACCAATTCAGCAGATTAATTTGAGCCCCATGGACAAGCCATTTATCCAAACCAAGCATGATTAAGAGCAAGGAAATATAGAAATTGTATATGTTTCTCATGTATTTAGTATAGCAAAATTATTTATTCCTCACATCCATGACAATACAAAATTGTACTAACAACAATTGAACATCACATTGCGGAATTAAACAAAACAGTTAACTTAACACCACAACAAATGAAACCAACATTAACTAAGCACCACATTGCACAGTACATAACATACTAAAACATCAGACAATTAACTAAACAAATGATGCTTAACAACTTTGAAATATAGCAATTGTATTTATTTCTCATGTATTTAGTACAACCAAATTTGATTTATTACTCACATAGAAGACAATAAAAAAATGCACCCAAAACAATTGAATATCGCATTGCAGAATTGAACCAAATTGTTAACTGAACACCACAACAACCGAACCAAACATTAACTAAGCAACACATTGCATAATATATAACATACTAGAAGATCTGACAGTTAACCAAACCAAGCATGCTTAACAACTTGGAAATATAGCAATTGTATTGGTTTCATATGTATTTTGTACAACCAAATTCGAGTTATTTCTCACATGTAAGACAATACAAAATTGTACCACAAGAATTGAACATCACATTTTGCAGAATTGAACCAAATAGTTAAGTAAACACATTAACAAATTAGACAAACAGTTAATAAGTGAGCACCACACACTAGTACAGTGACCTCCTATACAGATGGTTTTTAACCCCTTTCCGCGATGGCATTTAAAACTATCGGCATTCTGGGATCGGGGGTACCCAGACTTGCCTGCTTGCGGCCCAGCACGCAGCCCCATCGATGGCCCAGTACAGCCCAGCTACAAGACCCCCATGACAAGACCCTCGTGAGGGCCCCCGGCCTTGCGAGGCGAATGACGTCAAGACTTCCCGAGGGGCAGCATCCCAAGCCTACCTCCCAAGGAGCGGAGACTTCTATGCAGGTACCCGGCCTCATGAGGCTCTCGATGACGTGGTCCATGAAGACCAAGGCTAGGCGGGCGCTAGCGGGCGCATAGGAGGATAGTTTCCTCTTTGGTGCTAAGGAAGCAAGGACGTACGCGGGTTCCCAAGGAATGCCCAAAGGTTTCCATTCCGGTGCAACAATACCAAGACCGTTGGCTCAGCAGGACTGATGACATCGCCGAGCCCACCACTGCGTCACGACCAGAAGCTTTGCATGCGAAGACATCCTTTCATCAGGATAAGATGTACTACTTGTCCCCTTTCAAATTGGCCATTGTGGGAACCCTTCCCGCCTATGCTATGAGGGAAGAGGACCAAGGCCACTATAAGTATAGGCTAGTCTCCACCATAGAGATGGATCAGATCCATTCCACCTTCACTCCCAGAGCCCTCGCGAGGCAGCTCATCAACTATAGTGGTTCATCGTCAACCTCCTCATGAGGCCAATCCACCACAAAGCAGGAGTAGGGTTTTACACCGCGAGATGGCCCGAACCTGGGTAAATCTCTGTGTTGATCTTCTTCCCCGCTCACACGAACTCGATGAGGCCAAGGTCGTGGGGCGATGAGCTTGACGCTGGAGCTGGATTAGATCTTTGCACATGCCCCAGAGTTCAAACCTTGTTTGGGTCCGCGGAGCCCCGATTCTGACATTAGGCGCACCAGGTAGGGGCATGTCGGATCTTCGTTTCTTCATCAACCACACTCCGTCCTCGCTCCACGGCGCCCATTGCAAAAATTCGCCGAGCATGCACTGAGCGTTGGGCCGCTCGCATCGCCCAAGTGACGCCCCTCAGCCGTGGTACTCCTCGCCACCCCATTCCCCGCATGGATAACGCCGGCACTGGTACTGCTACTCATCGGTCGGCAGCATGGCCCATCGCTACCACTCTTCACACAGCGCGGCAGCTCCTCCATCGTGCCCTCCTTCAACCCCACCACGGCATCATCCCCCACACCCATCGTGGGCTGACGGACGCGCAAGCCATGCTCCTTGTAGCGCGTGAGTTGTTGTGCTATCGTCCGGCCAATGGTGACTACGGCGCTTGGCTTGACCGGGTCGCTGAGCTGTGTGATGCCGCTTGCGGGGGCATGGAGCCTTTTCGCCCTCCACCTGTGTCGCGGCCTCCGCCCCGGGCCCATGGCTACTCTTGATCCGTCTTCTCGTCCTTCTGGATAAGACCTGGAGGGGCCCCACAGCGGCGAGGATGGAAATGGGATTTCCCCTCTGGCCCAGGATGTGCTCCCCCGGGTGTCGAATAGGGAAGGTGGCCATCCGCAGGAGGCGCCATGGCAGGCCACCTCCTAGACGGCATGGGCCAGCAATGGCTATGGCGGTCGACAAGACGGAGGAACCAGGGGCTGATTTCAGGCACATGCGCATGGGCAAGGAAGTAGATGATATCACCAATCGGGCAAAGCGCTACGAACCCCTGAAGCCCGAGAGTCTTCCGAAGGAGAACTCCTCGGACCAACGATTGGGCTGACATTTGGTGTCAGGTAGCCCAGACATCAGGAGCCAAGCTGCCTATGAAGGAGTTGCCTCCCGCACCGCTTGCTGGCGCCCCGGCCGAGGCTCAGCTTCAGGAGCCCGCTTGCTCCTATCATTGGAGCTTCAGCAGGCGGTTGGGCCAAGGATTTCAACACACACTCGCTCTGCAGCGCTTTACTGGAGGATGAAGAGGATGCGGGATGCGTGGATCATCAGACCACTGCTTGTTGCACGCAGGACAGCGAGCTGCACCATAGGGCATGTCGGGCCCACCCCCTCGGGCGGCTGGCGACAACCACTACCTTTGTGTCACCACCGAACAAGTTCACCAATTGGGCAGAAGGGAGGCCCGCGCGCACCCTCCCCACCGGCTCGGCCGTCAAGATCGTCAAGGCCTCATGAGGCCAGGGGCCCACGTGAGCCAATGCGGCACCCCCGACCGCATCATTAACAACAACGACCTCTAGTTACAATCACTCTCTTCAAAAAATATTGTGCTAACTTTGGAACACGGTTGGATCACGCTTCAGTGGCGCACCCATGGAGCAATGGCTAGGCCAAGTGCGCCAGGGCAGACCAACCGCGCAACAGCGCCCCGAACGCAAGTGTAGCATAAGAGAGCTCTAGAGGCTCGAGGGGCCCGCGAGGCCAGGAGGGCCCACGAGGGTTCGAGGCCTCCTGAGTCATCATCGCCTGACGTTAGGGGCCCCGAGGCCAGAGGACTTAGGAGGAATCTGGAAGCTCGCGGCAGGAGCTGGCTAAGAAAAGTTACGGCCCGTGTGGCGGTTCATTCACGCCGCCCACTGGTGCCCGCGAGGTCGGAGACCCCGTCCTGAAGTAGGTCCTCTCCGGAGAGGGCATCCATGGGGTTTCTCCCAAGCGGGAGCTCCCGTTCAGGGTCATCCGCGCCGCCAGGCTTGTCGCCGCATGCTTGGAGACAAGGGGCGGGGTTCTTGTCGAGGAGGCATGGAACACCCTGCACCTCACCAACCTCTACCTGTTACACTGTCACTTAATAATGAGCGGGGTTGTACATGCCTTGGAGTCTCCCTGTGCGCCACCCGCCCGGCCTCACAGGGGCTCCCACCCACGCCCAAGTGGAAGCCCCATGCTCCGTGTTGGCGGACGGAACGATCGAACAATGACCATGCCCACGTCCAAGTGGAAGCCCCATGCTCCACGCTGCCGGACGACGCGGTCAAACAGCGACTATGCCCATGCCCAAGTGGAGGCCCCATCCTTCACACTAGTGGGAAGACTTGTATATGCACCGAACGCGGTTGTTTTTTTTGCCCCCTTTTGTAGCCAGAATTGCCACTTCTCAAAATGAAATTTGAAGTTCTTGCTTATTTATTCACAAGGGGATGGGGTTTTTCTCCAGTATTTTCTATCCCTTGAGTTTTTTAAGAGCAGCAATGGCTACCTGGTGCTCGCCTCCCAATCTTCCCACGAGCGGGGGCTGGGCCGGTGCCTACATTTAAGTCAGCCCAAGCACGGCCATTCAGCCATGGGCCTGCCTCTATGCACACCTCGCCAAGGCCTTGGTACGTGAGTCCTCACGCAACTCTCTCAAGTGAGCCAGTAGGCCCACATTGCTTGAGGTCCCTGGCAAGCATCCGTCCCTTGTTTTGGCTGGGCATTGCGACCCAGTGTAACATTAATGATCCACCACTGCTCAGGGGTTGCGGGTGCACGATAAGCAAAGGGAAGGCGGCCTAAGGGAGAACGTCGTTACTTCATGCATCATAAGGGCATTTCTTCCAAAGTACTTTTGCATCCCCGCGGGTTCATGTTCAAAATCTTGACATGCAAACAGGGAAAAGCACAACCTAAGGGGACGCGTTGTCGCCATCGCTGCCATCAGCTCCACGCCCCTCGACCTCAGGCTAGCCCCCGCCGCCTATGGTAGTGAACTCCACAATCAGGTCGTCCACATGGTCCTCCACCCAGTCTCCCGGGGTGCCATGAATCACCTCAGGAACGGGGCTGTCACGGCCTAAAAGTTGAAGTCGGGGTCGAAGTGAAGAACATGACTGAAGACGCATGAGGACGCTCATGCAAGAAGATTGCGCCTCTTCTCTTCAACGAGCTGGTGTACCTTCTCAGCCCCTCCTTCGAGACGCTCCACGATCCTGGTGAAGAAGCCGAGGTAGCAGGCGTCGTCAGGAACAAGCATGCTAGAGACGCTCTCGTCACAGATACTGCCTTGAGCCCAGCGGGCCTCTGCTCAAGGGACTGGAACATCTGGGAGCGTGTGCACTGTAGTCCCCGAGCTCGGTTTGCCTCATTCGACGCCCACTCCATGAGGGAAATGACATCCGACACCTGCTCATAGAGGGAGGACAGCTCTACTTCAGCTGCGGCCTGGGCATCCAGCACGGCCTTCTCGCGCCGCTCGGCTTTGGATTACTTCTTCTTGAGCCCGTTGGCCTCGCCCTTGAGCTTGTCGCGCCATTTGCAGAAACAGGACTCCTGAAGCTTCAGCTTCGCACGATAGTCCTTGGAAAGGGCCCGGCGGACCTTCGCGACCCTCTCGCCGACCTCCTCCTGGACACTGGCTTCCGGGAGGCTAGAGCGGCCTCGACGGTCATCACTTGATGCTTCATCGCCTCCAGCCGATCGTGCTCCAGGTCCTGCTCCAACGTCAACAGCTCCAACGCCTCCCCTATGGTGCGGAGCTCCACTTTGTGGCTCGGCAACCCTTTCATAGGGACAAGCACGGTGACCCCGCGATCTTGGTCTTGCCGCTCCAACGTCGAGATGGAGGCCAGAAGTTCCTGCTCGCGCCTTTCGGTGGCCTCATGCCACCGATCCGCGGCCTCGCGCTGCCGTTCCATGGCCTTGGCCTCCTCGAAGGTGCGGTCACAGGCCACTTTGGCCACGGCGGAGGACCTTTGTGTGTGTGGCTTCATGCATGAGGTGGCTCAAGTTCACAGCCAGTTCAAGCCGGCGCCACTCATGCGCCAGGTGATGATGTTTGGCCTCGAGGTAGTAGTCGATGTTGCCAAGCTCGACCTCGAGCCGGTCCAGCACACCCCTCGCATCCTGAAGAAGGTCGTGCCGGACGACACCACGACCGTGCGCGAGCTCCAATGCTTGCGCACGGACCTGCTTCGCGCCCCTTGCTACCTCTTGAGCTTGCGTTGGATTTTCCCTTGAAGAGGAAATGGTGACACATCAAAGTAGAGTAAGTATTTCCCTCAGCTTTTGAGAACCAAGGTATCAATCCAGTAGGAGACAACGCACAAGCCACCGAATACCTGCACAAACCAAACACCCACGTGCACCCAACGCAATAAAGGTGTTGTCAATCTCTTCACGGTTATTTGCAAAGTGAGATCTGATATAGATGGATAAACGGTAAAGTAATATTTTTGGTATTTTTGGTTTATAGATCGGAATGTAAAATATTGCAAAGAAAGTAAATAGGAAACTAAAATTGTAGGTCGGAAACTTATATGATGGAATGTAGAAGATTATATGATGGAAAATAGACCTGGGGCCATAGGTTTCACTAGAGGCTTCTCTCAAGATAGAAAATAATACGGTGGGTGAACAAATTACTGCCAAAAAATTGATAGAAAAGCACAAAGTAATGATGATATCTAAGGCAATGATCATGAATATAGGCATCACGTCCGTGTCAACTAGACCGAAATGATTTTGCATCTACTACTATTACTCCACACATGGACCGACTCCTGCCTGCATCTAGAGTATTAAGTTCATAATGTCGGATTCAGGGTTCCGCAGACCCATGAGAGGTTTGAATTCTGGGGTGCGTGCGAAGAACTCTCCCCTCCTAGTCTACTTGCTCAATGATTCCACGGCCTAGCTCGACGAACCCAAGGGACAAGAGACATAGCAGTTTATCCTGGTTCGGGCCACCTTGAGGCGTAATACCCTACTCCAGCTTTGTGGTGGATTGCCTCATGGGGCTGAGGATGAACTAGTACAGTTGTGGAACAACCTCAGGAGGTGATGTGTTCTTGAGCTCGATGAGCTAGTGGATGAGAGGATAATCTCCCCCGTGGTGGTGGCTAAGTCCTATTTATAGGGTCCTCTTCCCAAATATAGGAGGGAAGGGATCCCACAACGGCCAAATTCAAAGGAAGAAAACTAGTACAAGCTATCATGACAAAAGTGGTCTTCACCTGCAAAAGGCTTTGGTGGTGACACTGTAGTGGGCTCCGCGATGACCTCCGTCCTGCCGTCCTGGCGGTCTTGGTCTTGTTGCACGGGTATAGAAACCTTTGCTTGATTCCTCGGGACTCCGCGCATGTGCTTGCCTCCTTGGCACCAAAGGGGAAACTGGTACACTGCGCCCGCTGGCGCCCGCCTGGCCTTGGTCGTCATGGCTCACGTCATTTGAACCTTGCGAGGTGCACCTAGCCTAGATATCTCCGCTCCTTGGGAGCCAACCTGGTGAGGCCGCCCCCTAGGGAGGTCTTCGTGTCATCCGCCTCGTGAGGCTTGGCCCCTCGCGAGGGTCTTGGATTGTTGTTGTTGAAGCTGGGCCATACCAGGCCATCGATGGAGCCACGTCATGGGCTGCAGGCAGGCAAGTCTGGGTACCCCCATTCCCAGGACACCGACAGTAGCCCCGGGGCCCAAGGCGTGCTCGTGCTTGGCCTCGAGGCGAAGCTAAAGGGCAAGGGCGGTGCTCGCGGGCCCCAACCGCCTGCGGCCTCGGTTGATGCTTGGCGATTGATGGGACGTGGGCACCTCCGCTTACCCACACTGCCATGACAACTGTCCTCGCCTGGTAAAAATGCTGGTGCCCGCTGGAGGGCTTTCATTGCCTTCCCTTCGTCTTGCTCCAGATCCCCTTTCTCCTTCTCGTCTAGAGAGCCTCCAGATCCACCGAAACTCTCCCCCAAGCCCACAGCCGATGGCCACTGATAAGGTGAAGGCCATGCTCTCACCCTCCTGGTTTGAGCCAGCCATGATCACGTCTACAACCACAGAGAAGAACCTCACCGCCGCGCTCCTAGTGATGGCGGGTAGCAGCAATGAGGGAGGAGAGACATCGCTCCGGGCTAGCTCCGTCAAACCGGAGGCCTTGGCGGGTACCTTCTATCCCTTCTTCTTGCACAATATCTTCGCGGGGCTGGTTCCCCTTTCTACGGCTTCTTCTATGCCGTCCTCCGCCACTACAATTGGCACGCCCTCCATCTTCATCCCAACTCTATCCTCCTCCTTTCGATCTTTGCCTTCTACTGCGAGGCGTTCATAGGGGTGATGTCGTCAGTGGCGCTGCTCCGCCATTTCTTCTACCTCCAGGTCAAGGAGGGCTAGTGTTCGGGGTGCGCCAACATCGTCGCGGCCAACGGCAGAAACGCGATTTCATGATCTAGGAAGAAGGTGGAGGACTTCAGGAACAAGTGGGTCCTCATGGATGCCAAGCGCTCCAACCCTCGGCTGGGGCTGCCGACCGGACTGCCAGCGCTTCACGAGGGATGGAATCACGAGAAGCTCACGATCCCCGGGTAGGGCAGTTGATGGAGAAGATGGTGGCCAATCTAAAGCCAGACAATCTAAAGGCGGAGAAGCTGGCTAGGCCCATGATTGTTAAGGAGTTCCTGACACAGCGTCTGGCTCCGCTCCAGGCGCGCTTGCGCCCCTTGTGGAAGCACATGGAAGAAGGAGGCGACCTCCGTCTACGCCCAGACGACTTGCCCGAAGAGGAGCTAAACAAGATCATGCGCCTCCTGGTCGGGAAGGACCAAGGTTGCCCGCCAGACTCTCATCTTCCGCTATACCGCCGCCTGGATGGGGAAGAGATCGCCGCCACCATGCATGTCTTCAACGAGCACAGGCTCGTACCACTGGTGCCCACCGGGCCCCCAGGCTCCCCAGTGACATTGTCCTCTGGCGAGTCCGACCAGGAGGAGAGGTCGGACTCAGAGGTGACCCGGGAGGGGCGGGGGAGACTTCTCCTCTACGCCAGACCGATCTCCTCCGCACCCTTCCCGACGACGACGTAACCAGCGAGCACCCGGTGAGGGACTCGCCGCACTCCACCGGGGTCACAATGAGGTCTAAGGGCACCCTCCGAAGAAGCCAAAGGCAGGGGTCTCGAAGAAGAGTAGATCGGCGCTGATCCCCCGAGGCGATGCTTCCGCTTCGTCGCCAGCCGACGCCGCTATAGATCCGGGCGTCGTGCCCTTGTCTACCCTTGGGGCTCGCGCGCCGGTGCCTCAGCCCGCGAAGCCTGTGGGCATGATGCTTCAAAAGAGGGTGAGGGATTACATCGTGCTGGACCAGTAAGTGCTCCGCCTTGATCTTTAGTTCCCTGTTCTTGACATAATATCTTGATGTCTTCCTCTTGTACGGTTAGGCCAATGCCGGTGGTGAAGAAGAAGGAGACGGCTGCGATCCTCGAGACCCAGCAGCCTGCCGTGGCCGCGCCACCTCTGGCACAGAAGGATGGTGGTGGCTCTCGCGCTTCCATGGCCGGGTCATCCTCGCGAGACTCAGAGGCCTGACCTCAGGAGAAGGCGGTCTCTGCAGCCAGGCCGGCTCCGGAGGCGCTTGCCCTCAGCTCACCTGCTGAGGTCCCGAAGGCTCCGGAGCCTCCAGCCCCCTCTGATGTTGCTAACATGCCGATCCTGGCACCGGCGCTATCTCCTTCCCCTTCCATCATGCCGCTGAGCCGTGATTCTCCTGTTTCGCCTAGTGCTCTGGAGGAGGCTCTTTCCGCGCTGACCCAACTTCAAAACGATCTAAAAAGCACCGATCGTCGCCTGGCGTCGGGGCGCCTGGAGTTGATCTCGGGATGGCTGTGATCTGACGCGTCCGTCAGGCCGGCATGGAGCCAAGCCTTGGCAGCCTCCAAGGAAGGTAAACAGGTTGCATGCCTGGCTGCGGCCGCCCGCGATGTGTCGTTGAAGGATGCTGAGGCTGCGAAGGAGCGCTACCGGGTGGCGGAGGCCGAGCTGGAGACCCTGTGCAACAAGCGTGCCGCTGAGGCTCGTCAGCGTGAGGTGCGGGAGGAGGAGCTGAAAGCTCGAGAAGACGCGATCACCGGTCATGACACCAAGCTGGAGCAATCAGCGCAGGAGTAGGCCGTGGAGCGCGAGCGCCTAGAGAAGCTAAAGGAGGAGGTGGAGGTGGAGAAGGCCCAGCTGGAGGCCAAGGCAAAAGTTCTTTCCAAAGACCGTGTTGCTTTTGATTCCCTCGAGGAGTGGCCCCGCAAGGCACTGCGGGATCTCTACGAGAGGGGGTTCAAGAAGCCATTGGTGACTGCTGAGGAGGGGCCCGCCGAGCTGCTCCCGCAGCTTGTCGTGGCGCTCGAGGGCGTCGTTCTTGGGGTCGACCCCATGGTGGAAGGAGAGGCCCACGTGCTCCGCCTCTACCGTGTCCCGTGTCTTCAACGACCTCCATCTTCGCGACCCAACTTCGACTTCGAAGCCTTGCTTGAGCCTGTGGACCTGGAGCGCTACGCTGCCGCTGCCGAAGCCGTCAAGAGCCAGGTGGAGAGGCCTGTCAGGACCCCAATTCTAAGTCACACCGATCTAGCCTGTAACACCACATATCACTTTGCGGCCTCACGCACGGTATCCCCACGGGTGTCGCCTTACCATGGCCTGGGACCGTTTACGCCTTTTGGCTCACGTATATGATAGTGTTGCTAGCATCCATATGACAGAGAACCCGGGCTGACATGATTAGTCGTGAACCCAAAGTGGCACTAACTTACGGGGACAGGCATACATGAATCAACATTGAGCATGTCGGTCAGCAGCGTGTGAATCCGGGCTGTAGCACTAGGCTAACAGGACTCCGGGAACCCGGGCTGTAACAGGCTAGGCAGGACTCCGGATGTCACCGCATGACATTTCCCCGAAGGGACAGACACAGGAACAAAGTGAAACACATGTCGGCCAGTCAAGTGTTCCGGAGCAGTAGTGCGGGGCTAGCAGGACTGCGGTGAACCGGGCTATAGCGGACTACTATGGCTCATGGAAGCACAAGACTACATTTCCCCATAAGAGAGGCTACCAAGGATAAACAACTATGTTGTCGGATCCCACACATACCAAGCATTTCAATCATACACACAATATGCTCGACATGTGTAAATACAACATGGCATCACAACATAACTCTACGACTCAAGTATTTATTCATTAGGCTCCAAAGAGCCAAAAATTACAAACATGGGTCTCATGACCCCAACATACAGAGCATACAAACAACAAGCACATGCGGAAGCTTAACTTGTCTGAGTATAGACAACTACAAATGAAGAAAGCTGAGAAGCCTGACTATCTACCAGATCCTGCCGAGGGCACAACATCGTAGCTAAGGTATCAAGCTAAACATCAAAGTCCACACGAAACTACTAGCGAGACTGATGTCTCTCTGCAAAACATGAAATAGGAAAACGTCAGTACAAATGTACCCAGCAAGACTTACATCAGAACTAGCTACATATGCATCAGTATCAACAAAGGGGGTGGTGGAGTTTGACTGCAGCAAGCCATCTTTGACTCAGTGGCTACCCTAAACTATGACTGCAAGTAACTCTTTTGAGGTGGCGCACACGAGTCCACATATTCACCATATCAATACACCACTATGGATCCGCTCCCGTCTCCCTACGAGAACGCCATCCATAGCACTCACACTTATCTTGCGCATTTTAGAGTATCCACTTTCACTTGTCTATGCAAGGGGTCCAAGTTTCCATATCCAAGGAATCCGGCTATTCGAATAGATAATGATAACCCTGCAGGGGTGTACTTCTTCACACACGCTCTCACCACTTACCACCATGTACACGTCGTGTACCTCGGCAACCTTCAAGCGGAAGCCTAGCGAGGGAGTTGGCCATGACCTGACTAACCACACAAGTCTCTCGTCCAGGTTTATCGCCTATTCGGGGTCCATCGACAAGGAGATCCGGCCGGGGTGTCGCTCACGGCCCCAAACGATGTGTACAGGGTTCCCAAGCCCACCATCCGGTTGCCACTTGGTACACCGGGCCACTGTGCCTAGTCTGTCCCAAGCCCACCTATACCGGGTGCCACTTGGTAGACTACTAACACTACCTACAAACACCAGAAACTAGTTGCAACTCCTGGACAGAGATCGAGTTGATTAATAAGTCGAGAGGGGTCGAGTTAACGGAACCCAATGTGTGGTAGTAACTATTCATGGACCACAAACACAGAACTCAGTTCCTAAGAACGGCTGCAATGAGACAACCCACCATGTACTCCTACATGGCCTCTCACCGCTACCTTTACCAAATCATGTTCACACACTTAGCTCTCAACGGTAGGACATGTTCACCACATTCCAATTCATCCCCGATGAATCGGACCTAACTCAACTCTAAGCAGTAGCAGGCATGACAAACAAGCATGAATGAGTAGGCACATTAGGGCTCAAGCAACTCCTACTCATGCTAGTGGGTTTCATCTATTTACTGTGGCAATGACAGGTCATGCAGGGGAAAGGGGTTCAGCTACCGTAGCATGTAACAGTTGAAACGTTGTTGTCCTAATGCAGTAAAAGACAGCAGGAGTGAGAGAGTGGGATTGTATCGGAATGAACAAAGGGGTTTTGCTTGCCTGGCACTTCTAAAGACATTATAGTTCGTCATCGGTGTCATCGAACTCATCGTCGGAACATCGTCTATTGAGAGGGGACAAGTATCGGCAACACAGAAGGAAATACAATCAATGCAATGCACAATATGATGCATGATCAGGACAAGGCAAAATGCTGGTGTTTGGGCTAATGCATCTAGCAACCAGATTAAATGAAGTTGGTTTGAACCAAAGGTTCAAATTCAAACTCCATATGTGAAATTCAAATACCATTTAATTGATTTGACCTGATCAGCAGGTATAAGCTGTTCAAACATGCATGAAAATAGTACATATGGATAGATTGGATTTTTCTGATAATTTTTCATATATAAATTATTTCATTCTGAGCTACGGTTAATTTTCTATGAATTTTATAAGTTTAAGCAAATTTGTGAAAATAAATAAATCATTTAAATTCCAGAAATAGCTACAGCGTCAGCATTGTGTAATGCTGACCTCAGCAAGTCAACAGGCGCCAGCCCAGGTCAAACCTGACGGCTAGGACCCACATGTCAGTGAAACAACTAACTAACAGAGTTAGTTAGTGTTAGGTTAGCACTAACCTAGGTTAAGTAGGGGCCTGGGCCCACATGCCAATGGCTCATCTAATTAACTAGGTTAATTTAACACTAATTAAACCGACACTAATTAATTAGGGGCCTGGGCCCACCTTTCGTTGACCCATGGGAGTCAAACCCCAGGTCAAACGAGGTCAACCCATCGGTGGCTTGACGCCGGCGACGATAGACGCGGAGGAGGGGCTCGAAAATGGGCCACAGGGCATCATTTTGGCCGCGGTCTGTTGCGTTCGAACGCACGAAGTGCTGCGCGTCGAGTGGTGGCAGCGGTAGGTGCTGGGGTGGTCGGAAAAGTGGCCGGCGATGAGGTTCAGCGGCGGCAGCAGCTCGGGCATCCTCAGGGTGGAGCTACAAAGCACGGGAGGAGGCGCTGCGGGTGTCTACGGTCTCATGGGATCGTGCTTTGCATGATGGTGTGCTCGGGCACGAGCTGCGGTGGCTGTGGCCACGACGGCGACGTGCGGTGGCGGCGACGAGCTTCGGCCGTGGTGGAAGACGGAGCTAGCGGACGGGAACGGAGGGGGCGAGCACAGGGGGAGAATCAGGAGCTCACGGAGAGTGCAGAGGTGGCCTCAGCGTGCTCGGGGAAGCACCGGAGCGGGCGGGGCGGTGAGAGGGATCTCCGGTGGCCGGCGACAAAGATGATGAAGATGGCATCGATGCGGGGCCTCCGGCGGGGCGTGGCTGGAAGGAGAGGATGAGGGAGGCATGGCGATGCTCGTGGACACGTGGGGGAGGCGAGGGGAGCACGGAGGCTGCGGCATTACGGCGGCGCGGCTGCGGCTGCGCTCGGGCGCGAGAGGGAGAGAGAGCAGAGGAGGGGGTAGAGGTTGGGAGAGAGTGAGAGGGTTCCAGGGGGTGCGTGGCGCTGCAAGAGACGTCCCGGGGAAGGAGGAGGCAGCCAGGCAGGGAGGAGGTGGTCGGCGTGTGGTTGCGCGCGCCGGGCACGTGCCCCTGCCAACTGGCGCGAGGAGGAAGGCGACAGAGGGCTGTGGTGGTGGGCTGGGCCAGCCACTTGGGCCGCCAAGTAAGCCCAGGTGAGGTTCCTTCTCTCTCTCTTTCTGTTTCAGTTTTCTATTTTTCTGTAATCTTTGTGGCTTTTCTAAAAATACCTAGACCATTTCAAAAATCACCAAACTGCACATTCCCACTGTATAGAATATATCCAACATGGAACATTTTAGTTTAGGATTACCTGGGCATTTAAAATATTTACTAAGATTTAAATGCCCAAATTCAAATAACATATGATTTAATCCAGTGACCTTTGGATGACCTAGAAATTTGTGCACCATTTTTGTCAGAGGTTCTAGACCACGACAAAGATGATGAACATTTTAGAAGGGCATTTTGGGTTCATTGAAAATGATTTTAGTAACCCTAGTTGGTTTAAGGTGGGGGTGCTGGGGGTTCTGACATCCCCATTTCAAGTTTCCGAGGAATTTAAACATGATGCAACACCAGATGCTTTCACTAAGCAGTACTAGAAGCTAGGGATGTGACAACTCATCCCCACTAAACAATAATCTCGTCCCGAGATTCCAGACATGAGGTAAGATGAAGGGGGAATGCAAACTAACACAATCTTCATGATCCAGGGTGCACTCCATAAGAACGTTGATTCGATCACCATCATGGTCTCGAAGTCTTGCTCCAGGAACTCCCACCAACATGACAATGAGAGGGAAAAGAAACTCTAGAAGGATCGATCTTCTCGAAGATCGAGCAACTCAGGATTAACTCACGGAATGAGACATAGATACATCTCACGAGCTGAGACGCGAAGCACACATCAGGAGTGATGGAAAGAGGTAGATGACAAGGTTCTACTGGTAGGCAAAAATCCCATGCTGAAGAGGGTGGGGCAAGATATCAAGATAGCTATGAAATAATCACCATGATTCTATAATGGGGCACCTTAGGGTAGGTGACTTGTAGAATTATTCCCTTAAGTGGAAAAAAAGAATTACTTTTGATCCATAGATCATTGAAACTCTTCATACCAGCCTAAGGCAATCACAATCGATCATTTGAAGAGTCGGAAAAGGATGGCATACTCAGACTAGAATGGATGATGTGGACTACCTTGTTGAAGACAACACAATGAGTGATTTTTGCTTATCATTGGAGATGGATGGGCCCATGGTAAGCCCACTTTGAAGATAATCCTGAGTAGTAATTACCGACAAGGCAACCCATGGTAGAATTGGCACAATGGGGTGCAAGCTGGAAACAAAATGCAAATGTTGGGGATTTTCCAACCATCATATCTCCCTGAGATTTAGATCTGGTTGGTAACAGGATACTTCAGACTCGGCATGTCTGAAAAGAAGAGTTGCAACACAAATTGATGAGATGATGTTGCGAGATTCTCGGGAGATGAACTACGATAGCAAGCTCCAAAACATGAGCTGGTTCTGCTACAAACTTGTGAACACGTTGTCCCAGACAAGCATGATCACATGGTAGTCTTGCAATAAAATACTACCGAGTTCTGGTAGGGAACCATCATTAATGATATCGAAGTCTTCGTGCGGAAGTCTAAAGTAATGACCTTAGAACAGACTCCTTTGTCTTGAACAAATCAATCAGTGGCTTGGTGTGCTAGGAATTACGTATGGAATGGAGGTGGCCAAACCTATCAAACCATAGAATACTTCGCGCATACATGACTGACTTGGGATGATTCCATAGGAAGCAAAACAAACTTTCTCAAAGTCACGAAGGCAACTTGCACCAAATGCACGTGAATTAGAGGAAGTCACTTCTTTCATCCAAGCATGAGCTTCATGAACGGAACACGAAGGCATTGCTTACGAAGTTCCCAACACTAGGTTGATGTTCAACATGAATCATGGAGGAGACAAAATGCTGCTGATGGGCTCAATAGCGACTCGTCGGAATTTCCATATCACTGGACTTCCACAATCACGTGAACACAGTGATAGCATTGGTCAGACCAAAAGATGTAATGGTGTATGCTCGAGGGATCAACCACGAGTAAGACAACATTAGGAACATTGTTGGTTCTGATTTGACTTGACGATAGCCCATACTCAAGTCAAAGTTTTCACAAGGCAATAGATCCAACAACTGATCATGAGGACCAATCAATGGAAATATCATCTTTCTTCAACACACACACAGAAGATATCCCTTAGAGAGGAACTAATTTAAGCAAAGCTTCTACTTTCCAAGTTGTTGTCTAGCTCAACCAACTAGCTCAGGGATATCCAACACAGATTCTTGGAGAAGGGGTGATTTATAAGAAAACCAACTTGATCACGAACTCAACATAGCGGTCAGGTGACCACCAGGTAATACTTCCAAGAAGATCTTCGGAAAATCACGAACCACCGATATGTTACTAAGCTCGAGAACAACCTTGCTTTTCAGGGCAAGATGATATGATCAAAAGAGTGAGGGATTGACATAATGTTAACTCATTGATCGAGGAGTGCACCGGAAATAAGGACTAGATAGCACGATCAATCTTAGGATGATGATTTAATAACCAACACGCTAAGAATGAAAATATTGTCCATTAACTACCAAGCAACAGAGTTGCCAGGATTATTGATTTCACACATCATGACTCACTTGCCAGCATTACAGTTACAATAACACAGAAGCCGAGGAATGAACAATGATGGCAAGAAGTATCACGGCGTCAAAAATTCATAAGAGATGGTGCAACTCCTATGATATTCTTAACATGAATAGGGTAATACTCCACGGTAGAACAGAACAAAAGCTGGTTTGGCATTTGATCTGCGGAATACAACTACTTTCACCCAATCCTAGAAATGGATAAGGTACTGAAGTTTGTTTCTCCTAGTCATTCCAGAACAGAATGGCTTGACGGACCACAAGAATAATGGGCATCAATGAACACGAGTGCACGACTACTCCTGACTATCAATTGATAGATGGGGGTCAGAATACAACTAAAGAGAGACAACGCAAAGGCATATAACTTTCTGAGTTGTGGATGCATAGATTAGTATGTCGAGCAAAGCTCAACATTTCTTCCGGATAACCCATGTAGAAAGGTAGAACTAGCAGATTCACGATGTAGAATGGAGAACTCATCAAGAGCACTCTCATTGTGATCTTTTGGTTCAAAAGAACTTCTGCCATAAGCAGTTCATGGTATTGGAAGAAATAAATAGCACAGACCTCGAGGACTATCACAAAGGTTACTAATATCCTAAAGGAACGAGCAAACACTATCTACATGAAGTAAGTAGAGTGAACCTCGGGTTCAAGAACCTAGGAATAGAATACCTACTATTAAGTAGCATCACGGGATGCTTTCGAGAATGATGGCCAGAATCATCACACTAGAACACCAAACATGGACGGAGTACCAGGTGGTTCTCTAAGATGCCTAGGGTCATAATAATAGGTCCAACATATACGTCGAGGCAATGGAGTACCTCAACACATTGATTAGTGTGCTTAATCTGGCCCAAAGGAATAATGGGATGGGAAGAAGGGATTTGCAAATGCATCAGACTAATTAGAAACCTGGGATGACTCGGACAACATAACGGCTGTAAATGCTCAGAAAAAGATTTGAGACATTCACAAGGATTTGCATAGTCACTTAACAACATCATAACACGGCTCTGGTTCAGCTGACAACATACTAAAGTAGTAGAAACTGAATTGAGGCCTGGAACCAACAATCCTATAAGTCTCTACCATAGCAACTCGTCATCCTAATAGATATATGAGAAGGCCTAGTTCTTAATCCCCGTAGAAAAAGAAGAGGATGACTCAGATCAGAAGGGCATAAGGTATAAGGAGTAAAAGGAGCCTTACGTTCCCTTCCATAATCAATTCCCTTATATAACTAAAGCATTTCTAGACACAACTTCGACTAGTTTGGCTTGGTAATCCTACAGGCAGTCAGGCTCTGATACCAAAGCTGTCAGGAGCCCGATTCTAAGTCACACCGATCTAGCCTGTAACACCTCATATCACTTTGCTGCCTCACGCACGGTATCCCCACGGGTGTCACCTTACCATGGCCCGGGACCGTTTGCGCCTTTTGGCTCACGTATATGATAGTGTCGCTAGCATCCATATGACAGAGAACCCGGGCTGACATGACTAGTCATGAACCCAAAGTGGCACTAACTTACGGGGACAGGCATACATGAATCAACATTGAGCATGTCGGTCAGCAGCGTGCGAATCTGGGCTGTAGCACTAGGCTAACAGGACTCCGGGAACCCGGGCTATAGCAGGCTAGGCAGGACTCCGGATGTCACCGCGTGACATTTCCCCGAAGGGACAAACACAGGAACGAAGTGAAATACATGCCGGCCAGTCAAGTGTTTCAGAGCAGTAGTGCGGGGCTAGCAGGACTCCGGTGAACCGGGCTGTAGCGGACTAGTATGGCTCATGGAAGCACAAGACTACATTTCCCCATAAGAGAGGCTACCAAGGATAAACAACTATGTTGTCGGATCCCACACATACCAAGCATTTCAATCATACACACAATATGCTCGACATGTGTAAATACAACATGGCATCACAACATAACTCTACGACTCAAGTATTTATTCATTAGGCTCCGAAGAGCCAAAAATTACAAACATGGGTCTCATGACCCCAACATACAGAGCATACAAACAACAAGCACATGCGGAAGCTTAACTTGTCTGAGTATAGACAACTACAAATGAAGAAGGCTGAGAAGCCTGACTATTTACCAGATCCTGCCGAGGGCACAAGATCATAGCTGAGGTATCAAGCTAAACGTCAAAGTCCACACGGAACTACTAGCGAGACTGACGTCTCTCTGCAAAACATAAAATAGGCAAACATGAGTACAAATGTACCCAGTAAGACTTACATCAGAAATAGCTACATATGCATCAGTGTCAACAAAGGGGGTGGTGGAGTTTGACTGCAGCAAGCCAACTTTGACTCAGTGGCTATCCTAAACTATGACTGCAAGTAACTCTTTTGAGGTGGCGCACACGAGTCCACATATTCACCATATCACTACACCACAATGGATCCGCTCCCGTCTCCCTACGAGAACGCCATCCATAGCACTCACGCTTATCTTGGGCATTTTAGGGTATCCACTTTCATTTGTCTATGAACTATGCAAGGGGTCCAAGTTTCCATATCCGAGGAATCCGGCTATTCAAATAGATAATGATAACCCTGCAGGGGTGTACTTCTTCACACACGCTCGCGCCACTTACCACCATGTACACGTCGTGTACCTCCGCAACCTTCAAGCGGAAGCCTGGCGAGGGAGTCGGCCACGACCTGACTAACCACACAAGTCTCTCGTCCAGGTTTATCGCCTATTCGGGTTCCATCCGCAAGGAGATCCGGCCGGGGTGTCTCTCACGGCCCCAAACGATGTGTACAGGGTTCCCAAGCCCACCATCTGGGTGCCACTTGGTACACCGGGCCACTGTGCCTAGTCTGTCCCAAGCCCACCTGTATCGGGTGCCACTTGGTAGACTACTAACACAACCTACAAACACCAGAAACTAGTTGCAACTCCTGGACAGAGATTGAGTTGATTAATAAGTCAAGAGGGGTAGTAACTGTTCATGGATCACAAACACAAAACTCAGTTGCTAAGAATGGCTGCAATGAGACAACCCACCATGTACTCCTACATGGCCTCTCACCGCTACCTTTACCAAATCGTGTTCACACACTTAGCTCTCAACGGTAGGACATGTTCACCACATTCCAATTCATCCCCGATGAATTGGACCCAACTCAACTCTAAGTAGTAGCAGGCATGACAAACAAGCATGAATGAGTAGGCACATCAGGGCTCAAACAACTCCTACTCATGCTAGTGGGTTTCATCTATTTACTGTGGCAATGACAGGTCATGTAGGGGAAAGGGGTTCAGCTACCGCAGCATGTAACAGTTGAAACGTTGTTGTCCTAATGTAGTAAAAGAGAGCAGGAGCGAGAGAGTGGGATTGTATCGGAATGAACAAAGGGGTTTTGCTTGCCTGGCACTTCTGAAGACAGTATAGTTTGTCATCGGTGTCATTGAACTCATCGTCGGAACGTCGTCTATTGAGAGGGGACAAATACCGGCAACATAGAAGGAAATACAATCAATGCAATGCACAATATGATGCATGATCAAGACATGGCAAAATGCTGGTGTTTGGGCTAATGCATCTAGCAACCAGATTAAATGAAGTTGGTTTGAACCAAAGGATCAAATTCAAACTCCATATGTGAAATTCAAATGCCATTTAATTGATTTGACCTGATCAGCAGGTATAAGTTGTTCAAACATACATGAAAATAGTTCAAATGGATAGACTGGATTTTTTTGATAATTTTTCATAATAAATTATTTCATTCTGAGCTACGGTTGATTTTCTATGAATTTTATAAGTTTAGGCAAATTTCTGAAAATAAATAAATTATTTAAATTCCAGAAATAGCTACAGCGTCAGCATTGCGTCATGCTGACCTCAGTAGGTCAACAGGCGCCAGCCCAGGTCAAACCTGATGGCTGGGACCCACATGTCAGTGAAACAACTAAATAAACAGAGTTAGTTAGTGTTAGGTTAGCACCAACCTAGGTTAAGCAGGTGCCTGGGCCCACATGCTAGTGGCTCATCTAATTAACTCGGTTAATTTAACACTAATTAAACGTACACTAATTAAGCAGGGGCCTGGGCCTACCTTTCGTTGACCCAGGGGAGTCAAACCCCAGGTCAAACGAGGTCAACTTGCCGGCGGCTCGACGCCGGTGACGATAGACGTGGCGGAGGGGCTCGGAAATGGGCCACAGGGCATCATTTTGGCCGTGGTCTATTGCGTTCGAATGCATGCAGTGGCGCGCATCGAGTGGTGGCAGCGGTAGGTGCTGGGGTGGCCGGAAAAGCGGCCGGCGACGAGGTTCAGCGGCGGCAGCAGTTCGGGCATCCTCGGGGTGGCGCTACAGAGCACGGGAGGAGGCGCTGCGGGTGTTTACGGGCTCATGGGATCGTGCTGAGCACGATGGTGTGCTCGAGCACGAGCTGCGGTGGCTGTGGCCACGACGGAGACGTGCGGTGGCGGTGGCGAGCTTCGGCCATGGTGGAAGACGGAGCTAGCGGACGGGAATGGAGGGGGCGAGCACAAGGGGAGAATCAGGAGCTCACGGAGAGTGCAGAGGTGGCCTTAGTGTGCTCTGGGAAGCACCGGAGCGGGCGAGGCGGCGAGAGGGATCTCCGGTGGCCGGTGATGAAGATGATGAAGATAGCGTCGATCCAGGGCCTCCGGCGGGGCGTAGCTAGATGGAGAGGATGAGGGAGGCGTGGCGATGCTCGTGGACACGTCGGGGAGGCAAGGGGAGCACGGAGGCTGCGGAGTTACGGCGGCGCGGCTGCGGCTGCGCTCGGGCGCGAGAGGGAGAGAGAGCAGAGGAGGGGGAAGAGGTCGGGAGAGAGTGAGAGGGTTCCAGGGGGTGCGTGGCGCTGCGAGAGACTTCCAGGCGAAGGAGGAGGTAGCCAGGCAGGGAGGAGGTGGCCGGCGTGTGGCTGCGCGCGCCGGGCACGTGCCCATGCCTACTGGTGCGAGGAGGAAGGCGATTGAGGGCTGCGGTGGTGGGCTGGGCCGGCCACTTGGGCCGCCAGGTTAGCCCAGGTGAGGTTCCTTCTCTCTCTTTTTCTGTTTCAGTTTTCTATTTTTCTGTAATCTTTGTGGCTTTTCTAAAAATACCTAGACCCTTTCAAATATCACCAAACTGCACATTCCCACTGTATAGAATATATCCAACATGGAACATTTCAGTTTAGGATTACTTGGGCATTTAAAATATTTACTAAAATTTAAATGCCCAAATTCAAATAACATATGATTTAATCCAATGACCTTTGGATGACATAGAAATTTGTGCACCATTTTTGTCAGAGGTTCTAGACCACAACAAAGATGATGAACATTTTAGAAGGGCATTTTGGGTTCATTGAAAATGATTTTAGTAACCCTAGTTGGTTTAAGGGGGGTGCTGGGGGTTCTGACATCCCCATTTCCAGTTTCTGGGGAATTTAAACATGATGCAACACCAGATGCTAGCACTAAGTAGTACCAGAAGCTAGGGATGTGACAAGGCCCTGCTGCGGAAGTTCGTCGCCATCGACCCCGCGCCTGCGGCCGATGATGCCGCCGAACCTGTGGCCATGGCTGAAGGCAAAGGCGACGGTGACGTTGTCGATGATGGGGCACCCTCACGGGCAACGGTGACGCTCAAGGCTGAAGAAGAAGCTTGTTGGTGGCGTTCCCCTTCATCTTATCTCCTGTAACATGTATCGTGCCTCGTGGAGGCGTTAAAACTTATGTGTTCTGCACCTTTTAAGAGACAACGTTTCTTGTATTAATTTGCTAGGATTTTGTGATTTCCTTCCCATTTGCTTTAATGTTCTGTGTCGGGAGGGCCTGGCCCCATGCGTACCTCAGCCGCCATTGGGTCGTCCGAATCACCAAGACGAGACCAAGGGGTGAAGGGCTACGTGACCAGTTAGGCTCCTGAGTCGCAATGCTCAGGAGTCCCCTTTGACGTACAAACAGCCCTCGGGAAGGAGATGCGAGAGTAGGCCTTAGCATTTTGCATCGGCTGGGCCCGGCCCCGCGCATACCTCAGCCGTCGTGGGTCGTCTGGATTGCTAGGACGAGACCAAGGAGTGAGGGGCTACGTGGCCAATTAGGCTTCTGAGTCGCGATACCCAGGAGTCCCCCTTGACGTACGAACATACCTCCATACCTTTCCTCACTGAGGTCCCGCTCAGGAGGGGCGTGCGACGACCAGGTCCAAGGGACCTGGCAGGGTGGCATACGCTAGGCATGACCTGAGCATAGCCCCCGTGCCCAACCCCCTCGCGCGACTCTCCCGAGGGGAAGTGTTGCGATGAGGCTGGACACTGAGCCTGGCGGCTCCCTGAGGTTGATGCGGCCATGGGGCCGCCCCCAATTGTTTATCACCAGCGCGGAGCATGGCACTTCTGCACTTGCATGGGCATAGATGCTCCTCGACCATGTCGACTGCCAGCATGGAGCATGGTGCTTCCACTGGTGCGTGGGTAGGGGCTCCCTCTGAGTGGAGCCCCCGGGGCATGTACAGCCCTGCCCTGACACGTGGCTTGCACGGTAGGGCTAGAGGAGGTGTGTCTGGGCACTCATGAGCCAGCGCGGGACTCACGAGGCCCTACCTCAAGGCGGGTTGCGCCTGAATTTGATTCTTGACACTTGTGATGGCCCTGCGAGATGATTAGACAACCTGCACTGAATGAATCTCTTGAGGTTATCACATGAGAAGGCCAAACACCAACGACCCCAGGAGGTGACGTGAATGGGACCGGCCCTCCAGAAAGAGCTCGGTCATTGGGTTTATCGACGCTGCAGGGATGGACTCGAGCACAGACGCCATGGCAGTCTTCTGATGCGAAAATCCTAAAGAAAGACAACCGGCGTGTGGCTCCCGTGGCGACAAGGCACCGGGCCATGCGCCCTGGCTCGTCCGCCCGCGATTAGCTCATGCGAGAAAAAGGCACCAAGGGCGATGGGAGGTGACGTACACAGGAGCTGGTCCGCGAGCCAGGGCTCAGACTCTTAGGTTTAGCAATGCTGCAGGGACGGACCCGAGCATAGACCACATGCCAGTCCTTAACCATGGCGCGGTTGTGGATGGGTTTGCAAGGGCGTACGACGTTCATGGTATCGAAGTACTGGATAGGCATATAATAATCATAAAGCAACTCATGTGAGGAGGTAAGGCTAGTCCTGATAGATGCAAGATGGCACATGCCATAGGGACAGACCCACGTGACCTGGGGATGATGCAGCCCGAGGGGCGCCCCCAATGAAGCAAATCAAGGATACAAAAGGATGCATGCCGCAGGGACAGGCCCATGCGACCTTGGGATAGTGCAGCCCGAGGGGTGCCCCCAACTGAATAAACCGGAAAATGTCACTTGGCATCGTTGTTGAAGAGATGTTGAATTAGCTGAAGATGCTTGCTGAAGAGGTTGCTCCTCACGAGCCGCCTGGGTCCAGGACCTCGGGACGCTCGTGAAGAACCGTCGACATCTTCGCCAGGACCGCCTGGTGCCTGGCCTCCTGAACCGCCAGAACGCTCCGCAGGTGATGCTGGAAGGTAACGTCCGCATTCGGCAGGACGAAAGGCATGCGAACAAAGCTGTGAGGGGGCCCTCACACTGACCAACGTGAGATGGCCAGAAGAGCTCCTGGGATGCGGCTCTCTTGAGCCCTGGAATGTTGACGCAGATGCGTAGCTCGTTGTCCTCGCCAAGGAAAGGAGCCCCGCCAGGTGGTGGGAGGCAGTTGCCGTGGATGGCTCTCGCCTCTTGAAGCTCCTCGGTCGCCTTGCTGGTGAACTCCTGAGCACCTGGAACCCCATACCTTGTGCTCTCGTGAGGGGAGCATGCGATGAAGCATGCCTCCATGTGGTGCCCGAGCGCCTCCCTCGTGACATTGTCTAAGTTAGAGGCCCTCCAGAAGAGAGCCTCTGAGCCTAGCCCGAGGGGCGCTGGGCGTGCCTTCCTATGCGAGAGAGGGAGGCGACCCATCCATGGGTGCAGGTCCTGAGGTGGTGCCGCTGGAGACACCGCTCTCCTGAGGCTCTTGGCAGATCAGTTGCTTCTTCTTCTTGGGGACAACCTCAGGAGGGTAGATAGCGCCTTCATTGTATGGGTCTTCGACCGCTGCAGCCTGGTAGGCGCGCTCGAGAGAGCACACCGCATCCTTCTCCTCGCAAGTGATCGTGATGATGTCACGGTTCCTTGGCATCTTGAGGACATTATAGCCATGATGGGTCACCACCATGAACTTGGCCAAGGCTGGATATCCAAGGATGGCATTGTATGGAAGGCGGATGTGGGCGACATCAAAGTCGGTGAGCTCGGTGCGGTAGTTGTCGCGTTGGCCCAAGGTGACAGGGAGGCGGATCTGCCCTATTGGGGTGGTGGAGCCATCGGTCACTCCAGAGAAAGGCTTGGTGGGCTGTAGCTGATCATATGGTACTTGGAGGCGGTCGAGCATTTCGATGGAAAGAACATTGAGCCCCGCACAGCCATCGATGAGGGTCTTGGTGATAAGGACATTGCTAATGACGGGCAAACAAAACATCGAGAGGGTGCCGGCAGTTGCCGCGCACTTGAGTTGGTCGAACGAGATGAAGGTGATGGTGCATTTGGACCACCTGAGCGGACGTGTGGCCTCGAGCCTGGGGAGGGCCGCGTTCACCTCGCGAGTGAACTGCTTGAAGATGCGCTGAGAGGCTGGGGCCTGAGCGCCGCCCAAAGTGCAGGCGATGGCTCGTGGCTCCTGGAAGCCCCCAGCCCCCTCATCCTGGTGGTGGTCATCATTCCTTCTTGGTGGTCGTGGCAGCGGAGGGAGGCCAATGTTGCCGTGACGACGTCCTCACGAGGCTGGTCTCTCCAGGCGCCCTCGCGAGGCTGGCTCTGCCAGTGGTGCTCATGAGGCTGACCTCGCCACTCTGGGTGGGGGCCGCGGTCGTCCTAGCGTCCTCCACTTCGACCTCCTCCATGGTCGTAGCCTCGATCATTGCACTCGAGGCGTCGACCAAGGCACTCGTTGCGTATGGCCCTGAGCTCCTGACAGTCATTGGTGTTATGGATGTGTACATTGTAGAAGACACAGAACGGACGGCTGCCCTTGGATGACTCTGGGTAGTTGCGGCCGCGCTTAATCTCTGGTTCACCCACGAGCACGACCCCCCCCCTTGTGCTTCACGTCCTTGGCCTTGGTCCTCTTGTCTTCTGGGTCGGCTGTTGGGAGCTCGAGGAGGGAGAGGCACCCTTCCTCAGCTCTTGCGCACTTGGTTGCCATGTTGAACATCTCTTGAGCCGTGCACAGGTCCTCATGGATGGAGAGCTCCTCTTCATCTTGACATCACTGACGCCATTGGACAACGCCGAGATGATGGCCTTGTCTGAAACCTTGGGGATCTTGAGGCAAACATTGTTGAACCACCGGATGTACTTCTGCAGGGTTTCCCCTGGCTGCTGCTTAATGCGTCACAGGTCACCCACGGCACGCGGGCAGTCGCGAGCGCCCTGGAAGTTGGCGACGAAGCGCTCGCACATCTCACCCTAGGACGAGATCGATCCTGTAGGGGCAGGTTTAGGAGCCGTGAGCACGCGCCATCCTTGAGAGCCAGGGGAAACCAGTTCGCCATGACCTTCTCATCGCCGTTGGCCGCCTCTATGCTCAGCTCATAGAGCTGTAGGAACTCCGCAGGGTCAAGGGTGTCGTCGTAGCGTGGAGGCAGGTCGGGCTTGAACTTGCCCAGCGTGACGACGCTGCATAGCTCGGCAGTGAAGGCTCGGCAACCCGCGGTGGTCACGGGAGCCCGTCCTGGAGGTGGAGCCTGGTCTTGGTGCTCACGCGCCGCCACCGCAGGCGGCGCGCGGTCTTGACGTGGTGGCGCAGGGAGCGCTAGAGTATCTTCTTGCGGTCGCTGGACCTCCTGGCAACTTTATCCTTCGCGCGCTGGCGCCCTATGCGGCAGGTCGACCAATGGAAGAGAGGCTTCAACGCACCCCTACCTGGTGCGGCAAATGTCAGATTTAGGGTTCCACAGACCCTTGAGAGGTTCGAACTCTGGGGTGCGTGTGAAGAACTCTCCTCCATTCTCTTTACACATCGCAGGACGGGTGTCATCTATGGGTTTCTTCTGTAGGAAATGGCTGCCATGTGGCGAATGGCTACCACTTAATCACTCTGTGGCTTCACACTGCATCGATCGACGATGTGGGTGGTTCTGCCTTCGTGTGCCCCAGCAGGCCTTGCCGGGGTGCCTTAGTTGTCTGCTTCCGGGGGTGGCGTCGCCCCTTGCCGGGATCGCCTGCCCGGCAAGGGAGGCTTCTCTCTTGATGATATCTTGCTTCCTTCACTTGATCTTGGTCCCTCTGATCTGCATATTGGTCCTTTGAATCTCTCATGTCCTTGTACTCTGACCTGGGCCGGTGCTTCAATCTTGTTCCCGTGCCTATGCGCAGTCTGGGCAACAGACCCAGGGTTTGTTACACCGACAGAAGCCCCCGGACCTACCCCGAATGTGCTGCCAAGCGACTTCGGGGTAGGGCTTATTAGGTGCATAGGCGAGGGTTGCTGAAGAGGTTGGTCTCTTGAAGTCTTCTTTGCTTCTTCATTAGCTTTGATTTCGGGCCAGTTTCCGGTTTTCCGGCGCGTCGCGTAAAGCCAATAGTGGTGGGACCGCTCCAGTAATGGCACGTGAATGACTTTAACGCACAGGGTAGAAACTGCCAATTCACTCTTCCCACCATGCCCTTATCCTTGGCCACGTATCATGCATGCATTGTGTAGGGTAGGTAATAGAGGTGCGTGGCACGGGAGAGCATCATAGAGAGGGCCCGATCATCTTGAATTGGCGGAGGAGGGCAGTGGTCGCCCGTTGATGGGGCAACTGCCCTCCTTGTTCTGCCTATAAAAGGGAAGAACAAATTCATTCATCTTCTACTTCTGTTGATCATCTTGTGGGAGAGGGCTTGTGGCCAGCCCCTGAGATCCACTTTGAAGCCTTCCTTGGATCTGAAAAGGGGACTCAGGTGGCACGGCGACAACACCGGGGGTGGAAACCCCGGCGTGCTTGCCGCTGGGTCGCCTGTGTCCTTGACTTCAGTGGGAGGGGACGCGAATGAAGCCATGTTATGGCACAAAGCAGGCTTGGCGCGTGGTAGTTGATGGCTCCCTATTTTTCTCCCTTTTGCGGCACTGGGGAGGAACCATGGGAGAGATTCTCCGCTACTAGGGGCGAATCTGGTTCCTCCTAGGTGTTGTCCTTCCTCGGTACAAGAGGGCTCTTCGCTCCCACTCATGTCTTTTGGGCGCATGGTGGCTTCTGATATCAGGGCCGCCAGGGACGACCATGCTCTTTGTGGGGAGTCCTTCGGAGAGCATGGTGCCCAGCACGGCTCCCGCGACAGGATCGTCGAACGGCAGCGGTACGTGAGGTAGCAGCAACCCACGACGCGCCAAGAACCAGGGTGGCCGTTCTGACGGCTCGCATTTGCCGGTGACTCCGCTACCTCTGTATAGGCCCCCATCCAGTGCCACCGTCCTTGATGTCCTCTGTTTTCTCCCTCCCATCTACGGGAGGGCGTTGTCTTGGTCCTGGGGAGGCGCCGAATCCAAACTGAGTCCGCCTCTTACTTCTTTAGTCCCTCCCTGTAATACCCTGAGGGAGATGGACAAGGGCAAAGGCGTAACGGGGCACTAATAATTTTTCAAACTTAAATATGTCGGCAATTGCCAAATTTTAATTCAAATAATGTAATCTCTCTAGTCCATGTCTGTGTTCTGTAATGCTTGTACTTGTAGTAGCATATTAATGAAAAAGATGAGCCTTGCTGGGAACCCGTGCATGTGTATGTGCATGCAGAGGTGTAATGCCTCTTTAATATAAATAAACGAGTTTTTCCCGGCAGACTATCCTGTCGGTACCCTCTTTGTCTGCCAGAGTATTGCGTCTGTCGGAGAATAGACAGAATGACCAGCCCCCCACCAACTACTTTTTACCAAAGGTCACTGCGACCATCCGGACAGAAGCAACGTTCGAGTCATGGATGGGAGCACCTAAGTTTCAAAAGAGAGGGGCGAGGCTTTCTTATGCAAAGTTATAGCTTTACAGAACACTAATGGATATGAGGTAAAACTTATCTGCTTGGCTTGCCGGGGACCGCTGTGCCGGGCAATCTTCTCAAATCTTTGTCAAAGCCAAGTCCATGGCAGGAACCTGCAACTTCATGCAGATGAGAATGAATGTAGGATGCGATCCTATTTATATGCCTATGAAAATGCTCATGAAATGCTTATGTAGTGATCTTGGAATACTTATGCATGCATGCAATCTCAGCCTGGGGCCCCCCACATCGCTTCTTTATTTTCTATTACACAGCGTCATCGCCCTGGCTTTGTACAAGGGGTTACATGCAACTGAGGCAAGGCCTGTACAAAAGGGTGGCTACGGTAGGGCCCGAAAGCCGCGCCTTACGGGTAGAACTTGCGGAGATGCTCAATATTCCATGAGTTTTGCAACTAAGTGCCATCTCCCATCTCTAGACGGACTGCACCAGGTTTGGTGACTCGTACTACCCAGTAAGGGCCTTCCCACTTCAGTGACAACTTGTGTGTACCCTTGGCAGACTGAACGCGCCTAAGGACAAGGTCACCTTCCTCAAAACACCGGGAATGAACCCTGCGGCATGCAGCACGTGTAGCAGCCCGAAGACCGTTCTCCTCGAGTAGCACAACATCGTCACGCTAGTGCTGATCTTGCGCTACTTCATCATAGGCAAGCACTCGAGGTGACCCGTAAATGAATTTCATGGGGATAACTGCTTCTGCCCCGTAGACTAGGGAGAAGGGAGTCTGCCTGGTAGCTCGGTTTGGTGTCATTCTGAGGGACGATAGAACTACCGGCAGCTCCTCGATCCACCGCCTATCGTGCTTCTACAGCGTATCAAAATTCTTGTCTTGAGTCCATGTAGCACTTCATCGTTCGCCCTCTCAACTTGTCCATTGCTCTAGGGGTGTGCCACGGAGGCGAATGAGATCTTGCATCCGAGGGCATGAACATATTGCATGAAGGCGTGGCTCGTGAACTGGGTGCCATTGTCGGTGATGAAACTTGCCGCAACTCCAAAATGACACACCAACTCTTTCATGAACTTGATAGCTGAGTGAGCAATCACCGTTCTCATAGCAGTCACTTCCGGCCTATTTGTAAACTGATCGATGGCAATGAACAAGAATTCAAATCCCCTGATTGCTCGGGGGAAGGGGTCGAGGATATCGAGCCCCCAGATCGAAAATGGCCAAGATAGAGGGATTCTTTGAAGAGCTTGGGCAGGCAGGTGTGTTTTCTTGGAATGGAAATGATAGGCTTCACATGTCGTGACTAGCTCGACTGCATTTTGGAGGGATGTGGGCCAATAGAATCCTTGCCGGAATGCTTACCCAACTAATGTCCTTGAACTAATGTGGGAGCCACACATTCCTCTATGAATCTCAGTCATCAGTTCCTTTCCTTCTTCCCGGTAGACACACTTCAATTTCACACCATTGGGCCTCCTTCTGTACGGAGTGTCATCGACAAACTGACACATACTGGCCCCCGGGCTACCTTTTCAACTTCATCTTGGTCACCGGGAAGCTCTGCGGTTTGGAGGAAGCGGACAATGTGCCTTGCCCAAGTGGGAGCCTCGGGCTCGGCAACAAGGACTAGCGGCACCTCCTCTTCTGTGGGAGCACCAACCTCGTTCGCGGGGTTCATGGACCCGGCTTGAGGGGGTAGCCCGGCAGGCTGTGAGGAGTTGTTTCTGGCAGGGAATCTGCCGGGAGCGGACGGCTCTACCTGGAGAGGCTTTCCAGTGACCAACTTTCTCCTTTTCCGAGCCATTGTCGTCGGGGATATGGAGGGCTGAGTGAGATGGAGAACAAAAGTCCCTAGTTCCACAGGAAGCTTCTGCGTAGCACACTTTGACAGATGATAAGCCATGTTGTTTTCTGCATGGGGTACGTGCTCTGTTTGCAATCCGTCAAAGCGCTCTTCCAATCTCCTCACATCCTTGACGTATGCCTCCATCAATGGACTTTGATAATCCTTGTTGACTTGTCTCACAACAAGCTGTGAATCTCCTCAAATGATCAGCTTCTTAATTCCCAATTCGGCTGCAATCCTGAGCCCGGCAAGCAGCCCTTCATACTCAGTTGTATTGTTGGTTGCTTCTTCTAGGGCAAAATGCATTTGCACGAGGTACTTCAAGTGCTCCCCGAAGGGAGCGACAAGGAGCACGCCAGCTCCTGCACCTTGTAGGGAAAAAGCACCATCAAAATACATAATCCATTCTTGGGGCGATTCCTTGCCAGGGGTAATCGTCTTTGTCACCTCCTCATCAAGGATTGGCGTCAATTCTGCAATAAACTCTGCCAATGCCCTGCTCTGGATAGTTGATGTGCACTCAAACTTCGAACCAAAGCTGGATAACTCCAAAGCCCACTCCACTATTCTGCCAGTAGCCTCAGGGTTTCGGGGTATCCTTTGCAACGGGAAGCGAGTATCAACCGTGATCTCATGGGATTGGAAGTAGTGGTGACGTTTCCCTGAGGCCATGATGAGACCAATGATCAACTTCTGCACGCTAGAGTACCTCAATCTATCCACCTGTAATAAGGAGCTAACGAAGTACAATGGACACTACACCACTTTCTTCCTTGCCACATCCTTGGGGTTGCTATCGCTGTCGTGCTCATTGCTGTCTTGACCTTTCTCTGATCCTACAAGTCTCTTCTCACTTTCTGCCTCATCTATTTCCCGCTGCGCTACCAGGGCCGCACTGACCACTTGGTTGGTTACCGCCAAGTATAGAAACAATGGCTGGTGTTTGGGAGAAACCAAGGTAGGCAAAGAGGACAAATAATCTTTCAACTCTTGCAAAGCTGCATCTGCTTCTAGAGTCCACTTCATAGGGTCGGTCTTCTTCAAAATCTTGAAGAACGGCAGGGTGCGCTCGGCAGACTTGGAAATGAATCTGCTTAGCGCGGCAACACATCCTGTCACACGCCTCACATCCTTAATTGTCCTTGGCACCTGGATCTGCTCGATGTCCTTGATCTTGTCGGGGTTGGCTTTAATCCTATGATGGGATATGAAGAAACCAAGCAACTTGCCAGAGGGAGCACCAAATACGCACTTCTCCGGGTTGAGCTTCAAATTGATCTTGCGCAGATTATCAAATGTCTCTTCCAAATCCTGAATAAGGGTGGCCTTATCCTTGGTCTTGACCACAATATCATCCATATAGGATTATATGTTTCTGTGCAGTTGTGGCTCAAAACCAATCTGGATTGCCCTTGCAAAATTAGACCCGGCACTCATGAGCCCGAACGGCATGTGAACAAAGCAGTACGTACCACAAGGGGTGATAAACGATGTCTTCTCTTCATCTTCCTTGGACATAAAGATTTGGTGTACCCAAAGTATGCGTCTAGAAAGGAGAGAAAATCACAACCTGAAGTGGAATCCACAATCTGGTCGATGCGCGGTAAGGGAAATGGGTCTTCCAGGCAAGCTTTGTTGAGATTTTTGAAATCTATGCACAGCCTCCACATCCCGTTAGCCTTCTGGACTACCATTAGATTTGCCAACCACCTGGGGTGCAGTACTCCTCTCACCAAACCAGTTGCCTCAAGTTTCTTGATTTCTTCTGCAATGAACTCCTGCCTCTCCAAGGCCTCCTTCTGGATTTCTGCTTGACAGGTCGAGCATGTGGGCAGACAGCAAGGTGGTGCTCGATTACCTCCCTGGGAACACCGGGGATATCAGATGGTTGCCAAGCAAACACATCGATATTCGCCCGCAAGAAGGAAATGAGCGTGCTTTCCTATTTGTCATCGAGGGTGGCGCTGATAGTAAAAGTACCATCAACGCCAGCCAGCCCTGCCGGGACCTTCTTCACTTGGGTGTAGCAACCTTGGATCTCTTGCTGTTAGAACACTCCGGCACGTCGTCAACGGGCGTCGTGCACTCGGTGGGGGCATGCTTCCCAGACTCTTTGCCGAAGTCCCTACAGTCTCTCTTCTTTCCTTTACTTTCCTTGGCGGGAGTTGCCGCTGCCTCTACCGCGACCACGTCCCGATACATCTTCTCAACACAAATGATTTCATCCTTCTCGTCTGATGGGTTGGTAATGACTCCCAGCGGCCCAGGCATCTTCAATGTGTTGTAGGCATAGTGGGATACTGCCATGAACTTGGCCAAAGCCGGGCATCCAAGAATCACATTGTACGGCACGGGGAGATTAACTACACCAAACACAATCCTCTGAGTCTGGTAGTTCAGTTCTCCCCCAAATGTTACCGGCAACATGATCTTTCCCTTAGGACGGCTCCTGCCAGGATTAACTCCCTGAAATGTGCCGGTAACCTCACTACTGTAGGACGCTGCTAACGCGACACTACGATCAAAGACCCTTCGACGAAACTGTGTGATGCCATAATCGCAAACAGTGGTGTAAAAACCGTCAAAAAAGGTGCAAAACATTTGCGATGGAGGATGCATCAAACACGGTTCAGATTTTAGTTGCATGTACGATGCAGGGCATACAGTTCAGTTCAATTAACTGTTTGCGATGAGGAGGAACAAAAGAAACGGGAGCCAGATGAAGGTGTGTGTGATATACAGCATACGTTTCACTCGGATGAATTGTTTGTGATTAGGCAACACAAAAGAAATGGTCAGCCAGATCAAAGGTGTGTGCGATATACGCCATGCGGTTCACTTGGATGAACTGTTTGTGTTGAGACAAGAGAAAAAACGGTTCAATATAACAAGATGTGTGTGATATACGGCAAACAGGTCTGTAATCAGAAATGTGTGTGAAGACTGGTAATAACACAGACGGTTGCTGCTTATAAGACGTGTGTCTTGTGCAACAGGATTGCATACATAACAACAACATTATCTACACACTTATGAGCACATGGTTGCATAATCAAATAAAACATCCACTTACATAGGTGGCTACTACAACCATGGCATTTGTACACACCAAAGCAAACTATTACATGCATAATTACATAGGTGGCTACTACACACATGACATTTCCACACACCAATAAAGTAAACTATATATTACATGCATGATTAACTAGCATAAACGATCATCTGATCATCATTTACTTCTTGTAATGCTTGCTCTGCTTGTGGCTCGATCCGGGCTCATTGATTTGGGTAATGAGGCACTTCCTCATGTCAACGTTCTGTCTGTGCATCTCGCAGCATGTGTACACACTCTTGGCCGCGAACCTGAGGTGAGGTTCATCTAGTTGCCGCATCCAGGCCCTGTGCTAGGATAGGGGACTTGTTCTCTGGGCATCCTGCTTCATCTTTTCATAGTAGGGGTTGATGATGGCCGAGTAGAGTTCGACCAAGGAGTCCTTCTTCGTGTTGCCCCAGACCTGTAGTGGTCACGGATTTCGACAAGGTTCTTGCAGGCCAAGCCTGTAAAACTGAGCGCTTTTACATCGTCTTTGGTTTCCACCGTGGCGAACTTGTAGTCGGTGCTGTTGACAAACCTATTGAAACAGTCGCAGTGGCCATGCAGTAGTGGTAGATGAGGACATGATGGCGCACGCACAACTGGGCGACGGCAACCTTCTGATCTATGTCGGGATGACCAGCGGTGTACTGGAGGTCGATGCCGACCACCTTGTACTTGTCTCTACCAAGCAACTGCTCAACGCTGTTGATGTAGTCGTCCACCACGGCCGGGTCGATGGTGTACACCACCGAGAGATCCGTCTCCCTCGCGTGGGTCTCCACTCTATGCTCGCCGAACTCCATTGGAGCGCCGCTAGACATCCCCTCTCTATGTGTCGTCGTGGGTGTGCTTGTTGTGTTGTGGGGCGCGATCGAAAGGTTGAAGAGACTAAGGTTATAACGGTCGCGGGAATTAAAGGGGAAGCCGGACGTCCAGGAATATCGGCAGGCCCTGATGACAGTTCTAATTTGTAGAGCGTAACTCCATTCTGCCGCACGTAACTGCATCACGTGTCAACACGCGCAGCACAACCGCATGGATACGGGGCCCCCGACGTGATCGTGCGCACGCCCAACCGCTGGCAGAGCGTGCGCGGACGAACGCGAGCAGAGCGCTCCACTGTCGCCTCAACGGCGAGCAACCATATATATATATATATATGCATATAGCAGTTGAACACGCAAGGAAAAGGTGTCCACAAGCTGATGCGGAGCATCCGATAGACATCACCATGTCAAGAGTCCGTTTGGCGAGTGACACGTGCGACATCTACTTGACATATCCAAAGGTGAATCATCTCCTTTACACGTGCTCACTTTACCCCTTCGAGGATGGTATACTACTTGACACCCCTCTCATGTGCATGCATAGGTATTGTCGGAACACTATGGACGACGAGGAGGAGTGCAAGCGCCAAGGAACAACTAAACCATCCGCGAGGGAAGCATGGAAGCGACAACGGAAGAAGACGGAGACATCTCCCAGGACCCAGACATCCGGCCCCTCAAGATGTCAACAACAGCAGCAGCCCTGCAGCCGAAGTGCTACAGGCCCCGGACATCCGGCGTCAGCCCCAGACATCCGGCGCCTCGCCAACACCCGGACATCCGGCCTCGCCCCGGAAATCCAGACAAGCCATTCCAGAGAGCACCGTGACCAGATCCGTCAGCCCGGACATCCGGCTCCCCGTGAAGCCCCGGACATCCGGCCCGACGCCCGGACATCCGGCCCTCCCTGCCTGCGTGCAGTGCTTCTGGGCCGAGGCCCATGTACCCCTTCTCCCCTTAGACTATATATACTTCCCCTCCACCTACGTTATAGGGTTAGCGTTGTGTTAGCTCATTTGTTAGATAGAGCTTCGCTCATCCATATCGGATCTACTCCTTGAGAGAGACCGCGGCCCCTCTTCGAAGAAGACCCACTTTGGATTCAGGACCTCCTTGTGGAGAAGATCATCAAGACCCCCTCTTGGGCGGCCCCCTCAAGACCTCCTCACAGAGAAGACTGTCACCTCTTGTATCGTCCGTTGTTGACTTTGGATCTTGTATCTCCCTTTGTGTTCATGGATCTAGCGCATGTGTGATCATTCTTGTTGGTTTGAGTGCTCTCTTGTGTTCCCCTCGTTTCCCTCCTCGGGTCATTCGTGTTCATCGCGGGATTCGCTCCTTTCGTGAAAGATCGGGCCACTAGGGTTCTACCCTACATCATCTTGGATCAGAGCCAGCTTGTCTCATGATATCATCTTGGTATCATGAGCCACGTTGATCATGATTTCGGAGCCTCCCCTCGTTGTTTTCTAGCCTAATTTTGTTGATTTCGTCCTAAATTCGAAAATCCCCACCAAAAATAGCCCCAATTTTTTTTGTGATTTGTTGGTTTTGATGATGTTTTGTTGATTTTGATACATGGATTTGCTTGGTTTCAAGTGGATCTAGCATATCCCCACTTTTCCCCACTTTCCATCCATGAAATCTCTCCAATTTTTCCCTTGGAATCATCAATTTCCGCCCCAAATTCGAAAATTTCCGCCCCAAACGAGATCTGGATTCGTTGGGCCGGACATCCGGGCCAAAGGCCGGACATCCGGGCCAAAGGCCGGACATCCGGACCATCGGGCCGGACATCCGGGCCCCAAGCCGGACATCCGGCTCCTGGAGCATAAAACCCGCATGGTTCTGGACATCAGCCCCCGGATATCCGGCCCCCACCCCCGGATGTCCGACCCCTGTACATTTCATGTCACGACCGGTTTTTCAATAAAAATATTTATTGAGAAACCAATCTTCTGAGTCCAGTTTGAGAGAAAACCTCCTCACTGGTAGACAAATACTTGATACAATAAGCCAGTAGCATAAAATATATTACAGGGTTGAGCTAAGGGTGCTCAACAAATTATTACAAGCGCGCCAATAATTATACATAATGGCGGTTATAACACAATGGTGTGGTGGCATACTACTGACTCGAGGATAAAGTGATGGTGGAATAACACAGTGGGGAGTGAGATAACATGGCTCTCAAACTAGCATCTCATCGAGCGTCGAGGTGAGGCTCGATGTATTTTATTCGGGTTGCGGAAGCGGATATAATGCAGTGACCAAATCCAGGGTCGCACGAGACTGACTGGGATTCCTCTAGGCGTCGGACTCGCTATCGAACTCTTCATCCATGAGATCACCTTCGTCAGCATCTGGCCAAATCAACAAGCCAGTGAGTACTTTGAAAGTACTCGCAAGACAGTTCGGACGTAAGATATAACAAATGCATGCATGAATGCGTCATGATTAATTTACCAATGCATATTCAAAATATTAGCAGGCAAGGTAAGTAAAAAGGGAATCGGCGGTAGTCCACCTGAAATCCCAACAATAATAAATGGAAAACCGATCAGGTGTCTGAAGCGACGCCTCGAAGGGTGAACAAATAAATAAAGATCATGCCACAGTCGGGCGTCTAAGCGACACCACGTAGAGGGCTTTAAAACAAATGCCGTAGTCGGGCGTCTTAGCGACACCACATAAAGGGCTAAAAAAGAAATGCCGCAGTCGGGTGTCTTAGCGACACCACATAAAGGGTTTTAAAAGAAATGCCGCAGTCGGGCGTCTTAGCGACACCACATAAAGGGCTTTAAAAGAAATGCCGCAGTCGGGCGTCTTAGCGACACCACATAAAGGGCTTTAAAAGAAATGCCGCAGTCGGACGTCTGAGCGACATCGCAGAAAGGGCTTTTATTGAAAGTAAATAAAAACAATGCCACAGTCGGACGTCTGAGCGACATCGCAGAAAGGGCTTTTATTCACAAGGAAATAATGCTCATAATAAATATTCAACTCATGATAATAAATGGGTTAGTCCATCCACAGAATTAAACATCTAACCGGACTTAGCACTCATGTGATTCACCGGAGTCTCTGTCATCAAACTGACACTGTTAGGACAAGATAATACGAATTTGTACATGGAATAGATGATTCAAAGGAATGTATGACTCTGCAGAGTTTGTACAAAAATTTTCCCACAGCCAACGGATTTCTGTAGTCACGAAGGACTAGTTCCGTTTACGGTATTTTGGAAGAAAACACAGCTAACCAGTACACACCCATCCTACCTCTCGATGCCAGGACTCACCCTAGACATCGTCCAAGAAAAACTTTTGAGACGGGGAGATCACAATCTCGAATAGCATGGGATCAAATTTATATACGCGCGCTCTAAGGGGTGCCCCCCTCTCGGTCCCAACCGGAAACACCCATGCCCCCTGACCGGATGACTGGCTTTAATCCAGGGCCATGGAACCATCATCACGGCCTCTCCTTTTGATGTGTACCAGGAAAGCGGTTTGCAACTTACTAAGCCATATTCCTTGCGGAAAACATGTGGTAGTACAGGGAAGGAAAACGGATGGAACTGGATTGATACGGTTTGACACTGAAGTCATATAGTCTGGCATAAGACTGGCATGCTACAACACTGCCATCTTACCCATCCTCATGCCAACACATGGCCATACATACTCACATCCATCCGCTTATGGATTCTCGATACTCACTTGCTTCAACGTTGCATGTAACATGACATTCGTCGGTATGCTCGTCAACATGCCATGAAACTACTTAATGCAAACATGCCAAAAGAATCATCATATCAAAAGTTCAAACATGCTTGCCTGGTTCAGAGTAGTCGGAGCCTAGCTCATTGAAGTTCGCGATTCCACCACCTCTTTCGGTATCTACGGTATGAAGAAAACACACGCGCTAACGTAAATACCGAGAGGTGCACAAAAATTATTCCAAATATTTTTCAAATAAATCTGATAAAAAAACTAGACAAAATTTCAAAGAGGACAGAAAAAGAATCACTCAAAAAATACTCTTCTGTTTAGAAGTTATAAAGGTTTTTGTTCAGGGACTCATCTGTAATGAAACAGAAAGTTTCCAGGGGCTAGCTTATAAAAAAAGAAAACGCTTCGATAGAGAATACGCCAGCCCAGAAGGAAAGCGCATTTTGGCAGAAGACGGTTTCAAAAAACGGTTCGTTTAGAAAGGACAGAGAGGCTGACAGGCGGGTCCCGCCCGTCAGGTTTGAATTTTCAAAAGTGGCGGCAGAGCTCGACGGTGCCCGAGAGCCGCGGTGGTCGTCGGCGGCGATCCACGGCGAGGCAGAGAGATTGGAAGGTATCTCCGTGCTCAGGGCGTCATTCCGCGTTGGTTGGTGGTGGTGGTGGTCGCCGGCGAGTACCACGTCGACGGCGAGCCTTGCTCCGGCGGACGGCGGTTTGGGTGGTTGAGGGCCTCGTCGGAGAGAGCTGTGGAGATCAAATTGAGGAGGGGGGTAGACCTCTAGAGGTGGTATGAGGTTACGGGCGAGAGTAGGGCGGCGGAGGAGTTCTCACCGAAGAGAACGTTGCCGGAGCCCGAGGCGGACGGAGGTGGCCGGAGCCGAGGAAGAAAGGCCCCTCAAGGCCCTTCCAGTGGCTAGGCGAGGTCTGGCGAGGTGGTGGAGTTGTCCGGGGGCAAGAGCAAGCTCGGGGAGGCTATATATAGACGGCCCGAGGCGGTTGCCGTGAACGGATAAGTCCGGCGGGCGATTACGGCGGCGCTGTGGGTGGACGGTCGGCTTAGGGGCTTGAGCATCATCTAGGTGAAGCACTGGTGCCATCCCAGTGTCCAACTTAGCACGGGAGGGAGGATTACGGCCTGCCCTCGACGGAACGGCCGCACGGCACGCCAGCGGCAGAGAACGCGCTCTGCGCGTGCCAGGCCACGGCGACGGTGCTGCATGCATGCGCTGGCAAGGAGGTGGCCACGTGGAGCTCTCAGAGGGTTTGGGCGGTGCTGAACGGTGTTATGCCGCAGTGTTGCCCCCTGTCGTCCGCTACGGTGGTTCTGCCGCCGCGGGACACGCCGGCGCAGGCGGGCCAGGGCGCCACCGACGCCAGGGAGGCGCCAAGCGCGCGTGTGGTGCTCCGGACAAGAAGAAGAGGCTGCGAGTACAAGCCAAATGCACAGTTTCCTTGTGACTGAAACTCTGACGAAGAAACGACACTGGAACTCTGAATTTTTTTCTGAAAATGCAGGGAAACAGTGCCGGCCAGGTGTTCGACAGAATGATCTTGGTATGTAGGGGTTTCTCCTTGAGCTGAAACTTGGTGGGGTGGCCTCTCATTGCACCAGGAGGCTGCCTGAATTTTGGTAGAATTTTTGGAGAAGAGGAGATATGAATTTCACCAAATTTGGCAAATCTGGTCCAAGCTTGCAGAGGCTGAAAATTGAAAAATTTGAAAAGAGGAGGAGTGGATCAAGATGGTTCTGGGTTGTGGATGCTAAGGACAATCCAGAGGAGTTGGTTTGAGATTAAAACTCAAAGGCAATAAGGTACTTGCTTTGAACATTGCTTAGGCTCATAATAAAAGAAAGAATTGTTTTTGGAGATAAAATAAATGAAATAAAATTCAAAAATGGTTTGGACTTGATGGGATAGAGAATTTAGATTGTTCCAAAGTGGAGGGAGGGGTTTTGGGACGTCTTTCCACATGAGGCAAAATAAAATATGGGTGGTTCCAAAATGAGAGAAGCCCCAAAAACTCCTAGGGTTTTCCTTCTAAATGAAAATAATCCAAATACAGAAATACATTTGAGAGGAAAAGAATCAGAAGAAAAGTTTCCATAATTCAAACACCAAATTTGAGAAGGATGTGAAATGAAAATCCTTGCCAAAGGTGAATGTTTTTAAGAGAGAGGTTTTCTGGGAAAAATTTTAAATCGCCTCTTTTCAAAAACCAACAAAGTTTTTGCCAAAAACCAAACGAAAACTTTGGAGTGTCACAACACCTACCCCCTTAGGAAAAATCTCGTCCCCGAGATTTCAGCTGATCCTCAAATAAGTGTGGATGCTCTACCCGAAGAAAATCCTCTCTTTCCCAGGTTGCTTCACTATCGGTGTGATTGCTCCACTGAACTTTGAAAAACTTGATGTTTTTCTGTCAGGTCCTCCTTTCAGACTCCTCTAATATTTTTACTGGACGTTCCCGATAGGTGAGGTCTGGCTGCACGTCAATGTTCTCATGGGGTACTTGTTTCTCCGGGTTGCTCATGCACTTTCTTAACTGTGAAACGTGGAACACGTTGTGGACCTCGGATAATTCCTCAGGTAAATCTAGCTGGTAGGCTACCGTGCCTCTTTGTGCCACTATACGGAATGGTCCGATGAATCTTGGTGCTAACTTTCCTTTAATCTTGAATCGTTGCAGTCCTCTCATAGGGGATACTCATAGGTACACGAACTCACCGGGTTCGAAACTGGCCCCACGATGTTTCTGATCGTAATAACTCTTCTGTCGACTTTGAGCGGTCTTGAGTCGGTCTCTGATTAGCTTGACCTTTTCCTCGGCTTCTTTGAGCATGTCTGGGCCGAAAATGCGGCTGTCTCCGGTCTCTGACCAATTTAGCAGGGTACGACATCTCTGTCCGTATAAAGCCTCAAATGGTGCCATTTGCAGGCTGGCCTGGTAACTGTTGTTGTATGCGAACTCGGCGTATGGCAGGCTTTCTTCCCAACTGGTTCCATAGGTGAGGACACCTGCTCTCAGCATGTCCTCTAAAATTTGGTTTACGCGTTCAGTTTGTCCATCAGTCTGGGGATGGTATGCTGTACTGAAGGCTAGTTGAGTTCCCGGAGCCTGTTGTAAATGATCCCAGAACCTCGAGACGAACTGAGTGCCTCTGTCGGAAATTATAGTCTTCGGGACTCCATGCAGACAAACTATGCGGGAGAGATAAATCCTGGCAAGCCTCTGAGTGGTGTGGGTCGTCTTTACTAGAATAAAATGTGCCACCTTGGTTAACCTGTCGGTAATGACCCATATGGCATCATTCCCATGTTGTGACCGAGGTAGTCCGACAATGAAATCCATCCCTATTTCATCCCATTTCCACTCAGGTATTTTGTTCGGTTGCAGTAGTCCGGCTGGTCTCTGATGCTCAGCTTTTATGCGTTGACATGAGTCGCAACATGCAATGAAGGTGGCTATGTCCCTCTTCATACCGTGCCACCAAAATCTTTCCTGAATATCTTTATACATTTTGGTTCCTCCAGGGTGGATCGAGTACGGGGCGCTGTGGGCTTCAGCTAAAATTTGATGTTTAAGGTCTTCTATGTTTGGCACGCAGAGTCTTTCTCCGTACCATAATATCCCTCCATCGTCTACGACGAATTCCGAGGCTTTGCCCATACTCACCTTTCTTTTGATGCCTTCGATGCTGGGGTGACCAGGCTGAGCTCCTTTAATTTCCTCCACAAGGTCGGATTGTATTTCCAAGTTTGATATGGTGCCTTTTGCTACCATTATCAAGTTGAGTTTGGCAAATTCTTGTTGGAATTCGGGTCTCAAGCTTTGCAGACTGTTTTCGTCGGAGCTGGGGTTCCGACTAAGAGCATCGGCCACTACATTTGCTTTTCCTGGATGGTAATGGATACCAACATCATAATCCTTTACCAATTCCAACCAGCGTCGTTGCCATAAGTTTAGTTCTGGCTGCGTGAACATATATTTGAGACTTTTATGGTCCGTATATATTTCACATCGATTTCCAAGTAAGAAATGCCTCCATTCCTTGAGTGCATGCCATTTCTAAGTCATGAGTGGGATAATTTTCCTCATGCTTGCGAAGTTGCCTTTAAGCGTAGGCGACAACATTGCCTTCCTGCATCAACACGCATCCGAGACCCTTTCTGGACGCGCCACAATACACTTCAAAATTCTTGTGTATGTCGGGTACAATTAATACCGGCGCTGTCGTTAATTTCCGTTTTAGCTCTTGGAAACTTTTCTCGCAGGCTTCTGTCCATTCAAACTTCTTGTCTTTCTTGATTAACTGTGTCATAGGCTTGGCTATGGTGGAGAATCCTTCAATAAATCTGCGGTAATATCCTGCCATTCCCAAGAAACTCCGTATGTCCGTTACGCTGGCTGGTGACTTCCAGCCAAGTACGGCTTTGACTTTCTCCGGGTCCACTGCGATACCGTCTTGGGTCAGTACGTGGCCTAGAAAGCCTACTTGTCTTAGCAAAAATTCGCACTTGCTGAACTTGGCATACAATTGGTGTTTCCTGAGTTCTCCTAGCACAATCCTGAGATGTTCTGCGTGCTCTTCTGGTGTCTTGGAGTATACCAGAATATCGTCGATGAATACCACAACGAACTTGTCCATAAACTTCATAAATACTTTGTTCATGAGGTGAACAAAATATGCAGGGCCATTAGTTAATCCAAATGGCATTACTGTAAACTCATACAGTCCATATCTGGAGGTGAATGCTGTCTTGGGGATATCTTCCGTTCGCACCTTTAATTGATGGTATCCGGACCTTAAGTCAATTTTTGAGAATACTTTGGCCTAAGCGAGTTGATCAAACAAATCATTTATCTGGGGCATCGGGTATTTGTTCTTGACCGTGACCATGTTAAGTGCTCGATAGTCAATACACAATCTCAGTGTTCCATCCTTCTTTTTGGCAAATAAAATTGGTGATCCCCAAGGTGAGGAGTTGGCTCGGATGTATCCTTTGTCTAGCAATTCCTTTATTTGTTTCTTCAATTCAACCAACTCAGATGGTGCCATTCGGTATGGTTTCTTGTATATGGGGGTGGTTCCTGGTGCGAGCTCAATGCTGAACTCTATCTCTCGGTCTGGTGGCATGCCTGGTAGCTCTTCGGGGAATACGTCTGGGAATTCACATACTACTGGAACCTTGTTTAGCTCAGAAACGTCCACCTTATTCAATCTTGGTTGCCGGGGTATTTTTCTTTCCTTGACTGACACTCTTATTGTCTTCCCGTGGTGGTGTGTGAGAATTACGGTCCGGTTGAAATAGTCAATAAAACCATTGTTGGTGGTTAGCCAGTCCATCCCTAGGATGACATCGAATCCTTTATTTTCCAGTACAATAGGATTGGCGTGAAACTTCAATCCTTCGAACTCAATAACCACATCCTGACAGTAATTCTGAG
Source organism: Triticum urartu (assembly GCF_003073215.2). Taxonomy (NCBI): domain Eukaryota; kingdom Viridiplantae; phylum Streptophyta; class Magnoliopsida; order Poales; family Poaceae; genus Triticum; species Triticum urartu. The sequence goes on along the minus strand of NC_053024.1, from coordinate 265,788,098 downwards.
TGACTTCCTGAATCCCAGGGGACTTGATGATCATGGATTTCTCCAAAGGAAGCATCGAAAAATTATTTTGCAAAGCAAAAATTTTCGAAATGAAAGAGTGAGAAGCTCCAGAATCAAACAAAACCATTGCAGGTATTGTGTTGACAGGAAACGTACCGAGTATGATATCCAGAGCATTTTGTGCCTCCTCTTTGGTTACGTGGTTCAGATGACCCTTCCTGTGGTTGTTGTTGGGATTGAAATTGTTTCGCTTGGGTGCTGAGTTATTACCGCCGTTATTCGGTTTTGGGGTTGAGTTCCTAGGCTTGGGGCACTGTTTGGCATAGTGCCCTTCCTCTCCACAGGCGTAACAAGTAATGTCGGGGCGATATGTGAACTCCTTGTCCCTTGCATGAAAATTCTTGATTGGGCGTGAGACGTTGGATGAGGATTTGTGCGTCCCACCCTTTTGAAAATCTGTCTTGCTTCGGTGATTGCGAGCATGGTTAGTCTGGTCCCTTTTTCGCTTGCGGATATCTTCTAGGCTACGTCTCTCATTTTCCAGAGTAATTGCTTTGTCCACCGGCGTTTTAAAATCTGGAAAAGTGTGCACGACGAGTTGGCATTTAAGCGCGGGCGCCAGACCGTCAAGGAATTTCTCCATCTTCTTACTTTCAGTCATACGCTCCTCATTGGCGTAGCGAGACAATAGAGTAAATTGACCGTTGTAATCTGACACTGTCATGTTCCTTTGTTTGAGGTCATCGAACTCTCTCTTCTTGATTTTCATAATACTCTTAGGAATGTGTGCACCACGGAAACCTTCCTTGAAATCATCCCAGGTTATGTCATTTTCGTTGGGATGCATGTGCAGAAAATTCTCCCACCACGATGCGGCAGCTCCTGTGAGATAGTGCGGAGCATACAATACCTTTTCGGGGTCTAAACATTTTGCAATAATTAATTTCCTCTCCATATCTCGAAGCCAGTCTTCGGCCTCAAGAGGTTCGTCAGTGTGAGAAAATGTTTGGGGACGTGTCTTCTGTAGCTCAGATAACTTGGATTGCTGCTGATACTGTCCATGGTGATTTCCCATGTTGATGACTTGGTTCATCATTTCACGATGTTGTTACTGACTCTGTTCATAAAGGCGGCACATTTGAGAAAGTGCCGTTTCACTGTCCTGTTGACTCGACTGCCCTTGTGTGAAATTGTTGCCTGGTTGAGTGTCATAATTTTCCCCTGGCGGAGTAGGCATGGAGCGAGTCCAAGGACGAGACATTTTTCACTCTGGGGATATATTTCGTAAAACTCATAAGAAAAGCGAAAATGGTCGCAAAAACAAATCCATAAATGCAAAAGGCTGGAAAATAAATTAAATAGCCAAGATTACTTAAGGAAAACAAATCGATTTGCGCACGGAGAAGGACTGCTCATTACGTATCTTACACGCGGGAGATAATTATACAATACATCACTCAGGATATGCGTACATAATCCTGACATGTTATTTAGGCTAGTGCACTTCTCCAGTTCCTACATGATGCGGAAACAAGCTACTTCTCACAACCTATAAACATATCTTACAAAGCGGCACATCGCATGACGGCTAAGCGTACTCAGTCAGAAATGTTGACGACCTCCTTGGCCCTGCCAAGGGTGAGGCGCAGTGAGGCTGGGGACTCGACCTCCTCCTCACTAATAGGCTCCAGACGTGTAGTGCTGCGTCGAGTAGATGGAGCGGGTGCCAGGGGCGGAACCACACGAACAGGAGTGGGTGCGAAGGGTGGTGCAGTGCGCGCTGGAGTGGGCACAATGACTTGGTTGAACTCTTCGGTGGTAGGCAGGCGGCAAGTAGGTGCATAAGATGCTGAGGACGAGACAAAAGTCAGTGGCGGTGCGGTGGGCAGGAGCTCCCTCCTGTTGGCGGCACAGCCATGGACTGAGTCCATGCGGGCAGCCACGAAGTCGTCCACCAGGTTGTCGAAGGCTGCCTCCAGGGCCCGGAGATACTCAATAAGCATCTCAAAAGCCTCGTCTCATTCTCCTCTGGGGCAGGAGAATGCGTAGTGATAGGTGTAAGGCACATGGCATGGAAGATAGCGGTAACGACGAGCCTTCATCACGGGAAGGACATCCCTGAGACGAGCTATCGCCTCACGGGCTGCCATCTGCATAGCATGCCTCTCCGTAGGCATGGCTCTTCCCACGAACCGGAAGCGGCGTAACTCACCACGCCCTCCCTTGAACTGCACCGCGGCCTGGTGCATGGTCAGACTGTCGTTGACCTTGTGCTGGTAGAGTGTGAAGACTGGGCGCACAGATGGCCCCATCGCGACCTGAACGATGAAGGAGAGAAGCTTGACGAACCCATCGGGCACGTTGGCGAAGGTCTGAGACTCGTAGCTGTTGTCGGCCATCTACAAAAGTAGGCAAAAATCCTGAATGGTCAGATCATAAATTTATGCTGACTGTCAGAAAATGACTACAATTGCAAAAATATAAATTATCTCTATCATGCTAATAACCGATTAGCGATCGCACCTAGTGGCTTCCTACAGTCAGCCTGGCTCTGGCACCAGGCTTGTCACGACCGGTTTTTCAATAAAAATATTTATTGAGAAACCAATCTTCTGAGTCCAGTTTGAGAGAAAACCTCCTCACTGGTAGACAAATACTTGATACAATAAGCCAGTAGCATAAAATATATTACAGGGTTGACCTAAGGGTGCTCAACAAATTATTACAAGCGCGCCAATAATTATACATAATGGCAGTTATAACACAATGGTGTGGTGGCATACTACTGACTCGAGGATAAAGTGATGGTGGAATAACACAGTGGGGAGTGAGATAACATGGCTCTCAAACTAGCATCTCATCGAGCGTCGAGGTGAGGCTCGATGTATTTTATTCGGGTTGCGGAAGCGGATATAATGCAGTGACCAAATCCAGGGTCGCACGAGACTGACTGGGATTCCTCTAGGCGTCGGACTCGCTATCGAACTCTTCATCCATGAGATCACCTTCGTCAGCATCTGGCCAAATCAACAAGCCAGTGAGTACTTTGAAAGTACTCGCAAGACAGTTCGGACGTAAGATATAACAAATGCATGCATGAATGCGTCATGATTAATTTACCAATGCATATTCAAAATATTAGCAGGCAAGGTAAGTAAAAAGGGAATCGGCGGTAGTCCGCCTGAAAACCCAACAATAATAAATGGAAAACCGATCAGGTGTCTGAAGCGACGCCTCGAAGGGTGAACAAATAAATAAAGATCATGCCACAGTCGGGCGTCTAAGCGACACCATGTAGAGGGCTTTAAAAGAAATGCCGCAGTCGGGCGTCTTAGCGACACCACATAAAGGGCTAAAAAAGAAATGCCGCAGTCGGGCGTCTTAGCGACACCACATAAAGGGTTTTAAAAGAAATGCCGCAGTCGGGCGTCTTAGCGACACCACATAAAGGGATTTAAAAGAAATGCCACAGTCGGGCGTCTTAGCGACACCACATAAAGGGCTTTAAAAGAAATGCCGTAGTCGGACGTCTGAGCGACATTGTAGAAAGGGCTTTTATTGAAAGTAAATAAAAACAATGCCACAGTCGGACGTCTGAGCGACATCGTAGAAAGGGCTTTTATTCACAAGGAAATAATGCTCATAATAAATATTCAACTCATGATAATAAACGGGTTAGTCCATACACAGAATTAAACATCTAACCGGACTTAGCACTCATGTCATTCACCGGAGTCTCTGTCATCAAACTGACACTGTTAGGACAAGATAATACGAATTTGTACATGGAATAGATGATTCAAAGGAATGTATGACTCTGCAGAGTTTGTACAAAAATTTTCCCACAGCCAACGGATTTCCGTAGTCACGAAGGACTAGTTCCGTTTACGGTATTTCGGAAGAAAACACAGCTAACCAGTACACACCCATCCTACCTCTCGATGCCAGGACTCACCCTAGACATCGTCCAAGAAAAACTTTTCAGACGGGGAGATCACAATCTCGAATAGCATGGGATCAAATTTATATACGCGCGCTCTAAGGGGTGCCCCCCTCTCGGTCCCAACCGGAAACACCCATGCCCCCTGACCGGATGACTGGCTTTAATCCAGGGCCATGGAACCATCATCACGGCCTCTCCTTTTGGTGTGTACCAGGAAAGCGGTTTGCAACTTACTAAGCCATATTCCTTGCGGAAAACATGTGGTAGTACAGGGAAGGAAAACGGATGGAACTGGATCGATACGGTTTGACACTGAAGTCATATAGTCTAGCATAAGACTGGCATGCTACAACACTGCCATCTTACCCATCCTCATGCCAACACATGGCCATACATACTCACATCCATCCACTTATGGATTCTCGTACTCACTTGCTTCAACGTTGCATGTAACATGACATTCATCGGTATGCTCGTCAACATGCCATGAAACTACTTCATGCAAACATGCCAAAACAATCATCATATCAAAATTTCAAACATGCTTGCCTGGTTTAGAGTAGTCGGAGCCTAGCTCGGTGAAGTTCGCGGTTCCGCCACCTCCTTCGGTATCTACGGTATAAAGAAAACACACGCGCTAACGTAAATACCGAGAGGTGCACAAAAATTATTCCAAATATTTTTCAAATAAATATGATAAAAAAACTAGACAAAATTTCAAAGAGGACAGAAAAAGAATCACTCAAAAATACTCTTCTGTTTAAAAGTTATAAAGGTTTTTGTCCAGGGACTCATCTGTAATGAAACAGAAAGTTTCCAGGGGCTAGCTTATAAAAACAGAAAACGCTTCGATAGAGAATACGCCAGCCCAGAGGGAAAGCGCATTTTGGCAGAAGACGCTTTCAGAAAACGCGTTCGTTTAGAAAGGACAGAGAGGCTGACAGGCGGGTCCCGCCCGTGAGGTTTGAATTTTCAAAAGTGGCGGCAGAGCTCGACGGTGCCCGAGAGCCGCGGTGGTCGCCGGCGGCGATCCATGGCGAGGCAGAGAGGTCGGAAGGTACCTACGTGCTCAGGGCGTCATTCCACGTCGGTTGGTGGTGGTGGTGGTCGCCGGCGAGTACCACGTCGACGGCGAGCCTTGCTCCGGCGGACGGCGGTTCGGGTGGTCGAGGGCGTTGTCGGAGAGAGCTGCAGAGATCAAATTGAGGAGGGGGTTAGACCTCTGGAGGTGGTACGAGGTTATGGGCGAGAGTAGGGCGGCGGAGGAGTTCTCACCGGAGAGAACGTTGCCGGAGCCCGAGGCGGACGGAGGTGGCCGGAGTGGTGGAAGAAAGGCCCCTCGAGGCCCTTCCAGTGGCTAGGCGAGGTCTGGAGAGGTGGTGGAGTTGTCCAGGGGCAAGAGCAAGCTCGGGGAGGCTATATATAGACGGCCCGAGGCGGTTGCCGTGAACGGATAAGTCCGGCGGGCAATTACGGCGGCGCTGTGGGTGGACGGTCGGCTTGGGGGCTTGAGCATCATCTAGGTGAAGCACTGGTGCCATCCCAGTGTCCAACTCAACACGGGAGGGAGGATTACGGCCTGCCCTCGACGGAACGGCCGCACGGCACGCCGGCGGCAGAGAACGCGCTCTGCGCGTGCCAGGCCACGGCGACAGTGCTGCATGCGTGCGCTGGCAAGGAGGTGGCCACGCGGAGCTCTCAGAGGGTTTGGGCGGTGCTGAACGGCGTTATGCCGCAGTGTTGCCCCCTGTCGGCCACTACGGTGGTTCTGCCGCCGCGGGACACGCCGGCGCAGGCGGGTCAGGGCGCCACCGATGCCAGGGAGGCGCCAAGCGCGCGTGTGGTGCTCCGGACAAGAAGAAGAGGCTGCGAGTACGAGCCAAATGCACAGTTTCCTCGTGACTGAAACTCTGACGAAGAAACGACACTGAAACTCTGAATTTTTTTCTGAAAATGCAGGGAAACAGTGCCGGCCAAGTGTTCGACAGAATGATCTTGGTATGTAGGGGTTTCTCCTTAAGCTGAAACTTGGTGGGGTGGCCTCTCATTGCACCAGGAGGCTGCCTGAATTTTGGTAGAATTTTTGGAGAAGACGAGATATGAATTTCACCCAATTTGGCAAATCTGGTCCAAACTTGTAGAGGCTGAAAATTGAAAATTTTGAAAAGAGGAGGAGTGGATCAAGATGGTTCTGGGTTGTGGATGCTAAGGACAATCCAGAGGAGTTGGTTTGAGATTAAAACTCAAAGGCAATAAGGTACTTGCTTTGAACATTGCTTAGGCTCATAATAAAAGACAGAATTATTTTTGGAGATAAAATAAATGAAATAAAATTCAAAAATGGTTTGGACTTGATGGGATAGAGAATTTAGATTGTCCCAAAGTGGAGGGATGGGTTTTGGGAGGTCTTTCCACATGAGGCAAAATAAAATATGGGTGGTTCCAAAATGAGAGAAGCCCCAAAAACTCCTAGGGTTTTCCTTTTAAATGAAAATAATCCAAATACAGAAATACATTTGAGAGGAAAAGAATCAGAAGAAAAGTTTCCATAATTCAAACACCAAATTTGAGAAGGATGTGAAATGAAAATCCTTGCCAAAGGTGAAAGTTTTTAAGAGAGAGGTTTTCTGGGAAAATTTTTAAATGGCCTCTTTTCTAAAACCAACAAAGTTTTTGCCGAAAACCAAATGAAAGTTTTGGAGTGTCACATTTCAGCTTCCCCGTTTCACCGCTTTATCCATAACTAATTCATCCGGAGTCCGATTTTAGCGTTCTTTAGCTCGTTGAAAAGTTCTTGACATCCCTCTTCCAACAAAAATACTACCATAACCATTTGACTCCATCGAATTTTTGGAACTTGGGCGTCTTTGCCTATGGCTTCCACCACATCCTCCGCTACTCCACCACCAACTTACGCAACCTAACCAATTTTGTTCCCCATCGCATTAGTGGTTGCTTGAGGAGTGATTTGAGTCTCCTAAGGTGTTTAGGATACTTAGGGACGATTGCTTCTTCATCAACCACCACCACTACCATAACTCCCGCATAGGGTTGACCACCATACACTTCTGCCACCCCAACTTAACCCAATTTTGTTTTGTGTTGTGAGTTGTGTCTCCTAAGGTGTTTCGGCTACTTAGGGACCGTGCTTCCAAATCCGACACCATCTATAGCCAACCTTACCCTCCACTTCCGCATTGCCTACCCGCAAAACCCATCATTGCATTTCCGTAATCCCATTGAGCTTCCGCAAAACCACCACCACATCCCGCTACCACCATTTGACATTTGACATTTGATATTTTGAGTTCGTGGTTTTTCTGTTTCCTAAGGTGTTTCGGCTACTTAGGTATGAGTCTCCATCATCTTGGTATCTCCATCAAGATCACCGCCACTCATCATCAACACGGACGGTAACCTCCATATCATCTTGGTATCGTGGTATCCCTCCATTGTACATTCCCTTGCCATTGCATTGATAACCACTAGCCCATTTTGCGTTACTTGCCTATCGAGACTAGCCATTTGAGTATTGTCGGCAACGTTAGTTGTGCACATTAGTGATATACACCATACATTGCATACACACCATATTATATTGGTATCATATCATCCCTTGTGTCACAAGATTGTTCCCGTATATACCCAATTGCTATCTTGGTTTGTGCATTTCACAAAGTGGCCATATATATAAAAAATAATAAGCTTTTAAGCAAAAGAGAAAGAGCAAAGAAGCTTGTAAGCAAGTGCCATAGCATCATACCACATTGCATATAAGATTGTCATATCCGATCATCTTGGATCATACCACCGGAACATCATATACATAGCATACTTGGGATAGAAGTCGTTGCATTTTTCTCCTATAGGTTGTGCACAAGTGTCGTATCCGCCTATTGAGCAATCGTGCTAGTGTCTCTCTAGAGTTGTGCAACAAGAGGATTTTCCATGGATTCCACATTTTGAGCTCATTCCTTGGTTGCACGACCCCATTTATCTATCCGTTTGTGCGTTTCCGTGTGCCATTCATTGCTATTGGTCTACTTGTTTCACTTGCGAATTTGTGAATCTCTTTCAACATTATTGACTCTTGCTAACATTTTGCATTAAATTTTTGTGCCACTATCCTCACCGAGCTCCACCATAAGCCTTATTTGTGCAGGTGTGAGAAACCGACAAGAATTGGTACCAATTGTGCTATTTCCTTGTCCACATTGGAGTGATCATTGATCCACTTTCAACTTCGGTCAAGGTACATTTGGTACTCGTTCTTCTCTTTCTCCCACTCATATTTGCTCGAGTCTTGTGATGGATAGGCAAGGCATTTCATCTTCGGTCTACAACAAGAACGACGAGTTCGATGCCACGCAAAACTCCACCGACGCCAAGATGCTAGCTCAAATGGAGGAGATCAAAGCCCTCATCAAGTCCTACAAGCGGTCTTCCTCATCTTCGAGAAGATGCTCAAGAGCACATGCCTCCGAGCTACCATCTCTGGCAAGGTCACATCGGCATCGACACCATCACCACCATGAACGTGAAGGTCAAGAGCTCAACTCCAACTACCGCTCAACGACTTCACCATCGCCCTTGGCATCTTCGCCAAGCGACTTCAAGGCATCTTCGCCTACGGACATACGGCATATTTGCCCACAAGCACTTCAAGAGAAGCTCCCCAAGCTCAAGTCTGTGACTTCCACGAGCTACTACGACCTCGACATCGACAATGAGATTCCTTTCTATGGGACTCTAGAACCCGAGGAGTATCTCGAGTGGGAGCGTTTGATGGACGACTACCTCAAGCTACACCAAGTTCCTCCCGAAGATCAAGTGAAGTGCGCCACAAGGATCTTCCACAACTACGCGTCCACATGGTGGCTTCATGCACCTTCAGAGACCTACGACATGAGTTGGCGCAAGACGAAGAGAGCTTTGTGGCGAGAGTTCATACCCCCAACCTACATGGAACAACTTCAACGCCAATTGGAGAACAACATCCAAGGATCCAAGTCCATCGACGAGTACTTCAAGGAGATGAAGAAAGCCTTGCGATGAGCTGGCGTGGACAACCCCATTTCGATGAAGTTCCACTTCATGATGGGATTACACAACGACATCTCCAAGACAATCTTCCTCGAGAACTATAAGTCCCTCGACGACAACTACATTGGTGCCCTCAAGGCGGAACAAGAACTCATGAAGGCCAAAGCTTCTCCACCCCAAGCTCACTTCACGACAACCAAGCTCCATGAGAACGAGCATTAGGCTAGTACCACCAAGATGTCCAAGCCCGACGAGCTCCAAGACGATGCTCCCAAGTCTGACTTCACCGCCATCCCTCTTTGTGGCATTGATGATGCCGAGTCTACTTCGACTCTTTTTCAAGATGGTGCGGCGACAAGTACGACTACGAAGAACCTCAAGGACCAAGCTTTGGAGGCGAGTGACAAGGTGGCGAGCAAGGATGATGTTTCCATCTTAGGAGGCGAGAGTGATGATGTGCCATCTTCGGCCTTCATCCACGACGACAACGATGAGATGGTTGAGCATGGGATTTTCCCTTCGACCACGGTGACGTATGATGACTTGAGTGACTTGTGCCACCATATTGAGAGTGAGAGTGACTTCACCACTAGCCCCATATATGTGTTGCCACAATTCCGATGTGAGGAGAGCCACAACCCCCATCATTTGAGTGAGATGAGTGACTCCACCATATGTGAGTTTGAGTGCACCTATTTTGAGGGAATGAGTGAACCACCATATAGAGAGAGTGAGATAGTTGATAGGTCATATGAGGCCACTTTCAACACTAATGACTTGACCTCTACCTCTATTGTGTCTTATCATTTGGTACTAGGTCCCAGCTATGATGACGTGCCGATTCGTGATGACTTCGTCCTCCCTTTGGACAAGACGATGGCCATGGTGGAATATGATGCACCCCCCACATGGTTCCATCAAGATAAAAATGACCACCATTTGGTCTTTCCCAGATCATCTACACCACATGAGTGGAATGACAAAGGTAACATAGGTGAAGGTGATGCTCTAGTCCCACTAGTGGACATTCTTGACGTTGATTGCTTGCATGATGTTGATCAACCTATTTCCATGCTTCATGCTAGTGTGACTTCCCCATGCGATGATTTACCCATTTATGATGAGTATGATGATTTCCATGTGGAGTCTATTAGTTGTGATGCCATGTTACATAGGATTTCTTGTGCTAATTCTCTCGGTCACAACATGTTTTCCAATCCGCTTGACTTGTCATATGTTATGCATGAGATCAATCATATGTCATATTTGCAATCTCTTCATAGTGACTATGCATATGCCATTAAAATTAACCCAATTTGCACATATGGCATAGATGACAAGCCCATGGTTATTGGCATTTGTTTTTCTTGTGATGATATTGATATGCTCCCTTTGCATCATTTATCTCATATGCCATGCCATGACTACCTAGCTTCGGATATGCATTGTTTTGGATGTTGTCCATTTTCTCCATATGATGTTTCCAATATTGCACATGAGGAGACCCCCATAGTTTCCTCATACATTTAGGAGATTTTGATCACTCCCATCCATTGCATGATCCTTATACTTGTATGCTCAATTTGCATCCCCATCGTGTTATACACAATAACTATTCTTTCATGATGGATGACATGTTCTTATACCATGCATCAAATTTCTTTGAGTGATGCTTATCTTGTACTAACTCTCATGTGCACATACACATCATGATGGATGATGTGTACATTTACCACACACACAATCTCTTCCGTTTGTGTCTCTTTTGTGTAGGTACCCATGAATTCTTGTCAACCTCGCAATCCCATGAGTTGACAAAACGAGCTCTAGAGAGCAACAATGACTTGGGATCCCATGGAGTGTCTTTCCCACTGCTCTCTTCGCGCAAAGACTTCGCGCATTTCTTCTACATGACCCTCACTTGGCTATGGGTTATTGTCCATTACATATTATATGCCTATCTTGCCATGTTCACTTTGCATGATATGCTCATTCCTATGCCTTTGCCATGCATTTGTGACCCATGCTTTGCATTACACATGATGATTGATTATAGTACTTCTATGTGTATTTGCAAGCTTGGTGGAGATATCACTTATTGTTGCCATGTTTGCTTTGTGCCACATGCCTATGATTATACTATGATCTTGCTTTGTGTTCGTGCTTGCGATATGTCATGTGCATTGCCTATGCCTATTATTTACTCACATGACATCATTGCCATGATTTCCTCTAGTGTGTTGCATCTTCGCTCCACTAGTTTGCACGACATGATTGTTATTGCTTCTTGTCATATCAATCCATATGTTGCCTCTCTCATGCTAGATGATTTGCCATGTATTGAGTGCATTGTGCCTTTAGTCTTAATAATGAGTTTGCCCCCATAGCATTCTCACATATATTTGGAGATTTTGACATATGCCTTATGAAGCATGCTTGTCTTACCTCTTTGCACCATATACCTAGTGCCATGAATATTGCCATTGTTGCATCATATTCTTCACGCACTTGTGCTTCTAATGGTTATGTGCAAGAGAAGAGAACCATCATGATGGATGATGTGTTTATCTACCATGCGCATATGTTCTTCCTTTTGTTGTGTGCATGTGTAGGATACTTGGACTTCGTGTCAACTTCCACGTCACGTGAGTTGACAATCCGAGATCTTGAGAGCGAACCACCTCCTACCATGACGATTCTACATCGCACTTGCTGGTACTTCAGCATGGTGAAGGATGCACGAGGACATGCTTTCAAGGTGGCATCTTTCTTGAGCATGGATATTGTGGATCATACTACTTGTGTTGCTTGCACCATGAGACTTATTGTTCATCTTGGACCACTTGATTGCACACATATTAGAGATCTTGCTTCGACTTGTCATTTTCACCATTCCATGCATCATGATATATATGCCTTGTGTGTTGCATCCAATTCTTGGATTACTTGCTCCTCTCATATGTTTGGTTGCAACAATGTCATCACTTCACATATGCCATGTCCCATCGATTGCTACATGCTTGCCTTGATTGCCTCACACATGATGAACACTTGCTCTTTCTATTGTGTTTAGTGCCACACTATATTCGCTACACCCCATGCACATTATGCTTGGATTGTCTTGCACTTGACCCATGTGTTTAGGCACTTCATTTTATTTGGTGTTGTGAATGATTCCTATGCCTATCATAGACCTTTCATTGAGAGCTTTATGCATGCTTGCTATGACCATGAGGTAGATGCTTGTTCACTTGTCAAACATATTTGCATCTCTACCTCACAATTGCATACTTGTCCCCATGATTTCTTTGCTTGTGCTCGATTGATATGCTTACATGCCATGTCACAACCCTTTGTCACACCATATGCTTTGCATGATGACGACACTTGTTTGGTGAATAACCTCTTGAATGCTTGGTTTTGCACTAACGCTATCCACATTTGTTTTTCCAAGTGTTTGTTGTCCTTACTCCTTTTGAAGGAATCACAAGACGGTGCGACATTGGAGAGTGCCCATTTCGAGCTTCAAGATGACGAGAACTTGGTGACCGACCACTCCTACACAGCGACGCCATCTCTTTCCCATGGTGATTTGGATTTCGATCTGAGGTCGGATCTTTCCCAAGGGAGGGGAGATGATGCGGAGCATCCAATGGACATCACCATGTCAAGAGTCCATTTGGCGAGTGACACGTGTGACATCTACTTGACATACCCAAAGGTGAATCATCTCCTTTACACGTGCTAACTTGACCCCTTCGAGGATGGTATACTACTTGACACCCCTCTCGTGTGCATGCATAGGTATTGTCTGAACACTACGAACGACGAGGAGGAGTGCAAGCGCCAAGGAACAACTACACCATTCGCGAGGGAAGCATGGAAGCGACGACGGAAGAAGACGGAGACATCTCCCAGTACCCGGACATCCGGCCCCTGAAGATGTCAACAACAGCAGCAGCCCTATAGCCGAAGTGCTACAGGCCCCAGACATCCGGCGTCAGCCCCGGACATCCAGCACCTCGCCAACACCCGGACATCTGGCCTCGCCCCAGAAATCCGTACAAGCCATTCAAGAGAGCACCGTGACCAGCTCCATCAGCCCGGACATCAGGCCTACCAGCCTGGACATCCGGCTCCCCGTGAAGCCCCGGACATCCGGCCCGACGCCCAGACATCCGGCCCTCCCTGCCTGCGTGCAGTGCTTCTGGGCCGAGGCCCATGTACCCCTTCGCCCCTTAGACTATATATACTTCCCCTCCACCTATGTTTTAGGGTTAGCGTTGTGTTAGCTCATTTGTGAGATAGAGCTTCGCTCATCCATATAGGATCTACTCCTTGAGAGAGACCGCGGCCCCTCTTCGGAGAAGATCCACTTTGGATTCAAGACCTCCTTGCGGAGAAGATCATCAAAACCCCCTCTTGGGCGGCCCCCTCAAGACCTCCTCACGGAGAAGACCGTTACCTCTTGTATCGTCCATTGTTGACTTTGGATCTTGTATCTCCCATTGTGTTCATGGATCTAGCGCATGTGTGATCATTCTTGTTGGTTTGAGTGTTCTCTTGTGTTCCCCTCGTGATTTTCCCCTTGTTTCCCTCCTCGTGTCCTTCGTGTTCATCGCGGGATTCGCTCCTTTCGTGAAAGATCGGGCAACTAGGTTCTACCCTACATCACAAGCCCAGCGCGCCGACGGACGCGAGCAGAGCGCGCCGCGGCGCCTAACGGCGAGCAGAGCTTGCTGAGGGACGCAAGCAAAGGCCGGCACAGTGGTAGGTGGCAAATAAGACGAACTGTGCGAGCGATGTCGGAGACATCAAGCACGAATCAGATTATAGTTGTATGTGCGATACGTGGCATACAGTTGATCCATTCGAGCTGTTTGTGATGGAATAAGCCGTGTGTGTTGCCGGCAAACGCTTAGTGGTATATAATCTTAAATTTGACCAAAAAAGTGTTAATGCATGTTACAAAAATTGTATAGCAGTCCTGGGCGTAGTGTAGTGCGCGTGGCGTCCCTGTTGGGTGTGTGTGGGACACCCACCACACGCTCCGCCGCCGCTGCCCATCGGCAGCTGTTGCCGGCCGCCGTTGCCGCCACACCATCGCCGAAAGCCAGGGCCATCTCCCGCTCTGCCGCCGCAGCCCGAAGGCGGGAGGTGGCCGTCGTGGCTGCCACCCCACAGCCGGCCACAAGGGCCATCTCCCGCTCCACCGCCGCGGCCCGACGGCGGGAGGTGGTGGTCGTGGCCGCCACCCGATCGTCGGTCGTCATGGCCGCTAGCCCACCGTCGATCGCCGGGATCATCACCCGCTCCGCCTCCATGGCCCGAAGGCAGGAGGCGGAGGTGGAGGCCCGCACGTGCATCAGCGACCTTGCATGCTACATCGAGTTCCTGCGGGAGGAGGAGGACCACCTCGTCGAGCACACAAAGAGCCTTACCGCAGCCGTGGCCGCAGCACACCCGACGCAGAGGCGAGGAATCAGGAGCGGCAGTGGGCGTTCGAGTTGGCGAGTGTCGCTTAACATGCTGCAGCGGCAGGCACTGTATTGCATTTTTCCAGCTCATCAGTAGGCTCCTCCTCCTCTGCCTCTTATTGAGCGCGCTCGGCAGAGGAAAGGCTGCTGGAAGTAGCACAAAGCCCCTCCATAGTAGTAGTAGTATTTAGGGGCTATTTTTTCAGTTCATCTGACTATATATGTGTGGTGGAACTGTATAACGTACCTAAAATTAGCTAGTATATATAGTTGAACTAGCTATTTCAGTACGTGGTTGGCAAAAATTGGGGAACAGTTTGGTCGGTTCAGCTGTCGAGTTGAACCATTTGTATAAATTAAGAACGCCTTCTTAATCTATGAATGAAATCTATGCTTAATTACTGAATTTTAGTTGCAAAAATTAGATAGTGCTAGTGATTTTTAGCTGCATATTTTGACAAATCGCAGTGTTACAAGGATTGACCAATGGCAATGTTACTAGATCAACAAATGTCAATCTTTCCAGTTTGACAAATGGCAACATACCCAATATGACAGATGCAAATCTTAAAAAATTGTTTGTACGTGGTTGCACACGAGTCATCCAAAACAACCGTTTGCGTTGAAGGGATGCACAAATCCTGCGCTGCGAATTTTCCCTCGACTTAAGGGGGAAGAGCATAGCTCTCACTTTGCATACGGGTGTTCTATCTAAAACATTTGCAATAAAGAGCTACAGAAATCCTGCTCAGCACATTTTCTCTTGGCTTCTTGGGGAAGCTATCGGTTTGGATACGGGTGTTCGAACTAAAACGTTTGTGATCAAGAGCTGCACAAATCCTGCTAGGAACATTTTTCCCTCAGCTTCCTGGGGAAGTTGTCAGTTTTTCATACGGGTGTTCTAACTAAAACGTTTGCAATGAGTGTTTTATATTTAAAAACCAAATTAAACTGTGGCTTGGGTGCCATTAATGGAGAGGATGCGAGCAAGGCGGGCGGCCATGGAAGTCAAAAGGCTCACTTTCCGGTGAGCCTGCATGGCGTACAGCTGGCATGCTTCTCGGTGAGCCTCTGCATTGGAGTACAGCTCCCACACCTCCCATTTAGTCAAGCACTCAAGAACCTTTCTGCACGGCACCTCCTAGCCATTAAAAGAGTGAGGCATGGCGTCACGTGAATGGTTAACAGAACGACCACAATTTATATGCACTGGAGGATGTGCATATTGTTCAAATTTGAATTATGCACATAAAATGGCTAGAAAATCCAGTTAATGTATCAAAATGTCCAAACGAACCCCGAAAAATTCCAAAATTAAATAAAACACTCCTGTTGTTCTATGTTGACACTAGAAAATTTTTGAAAGCAGTAATAGGCAACGGATATTGTTTTGTCCCCAAAGGTGGCACGTTCCCTACCAAAACCATCACGCTTGTTGTGAGAAGCTCTGGTTTGTGAGATGCTTATACCCAAACTTGCCCCAAATGGGACAAATATTTTACCACGGCATATTGATGCCACTCCATGACAGCATGCCATGTTTCATGAATTTCTGACGAGTTTTGGATTTACTAGAATTTAAAAACCAGGTATCTCAATGTTTGCGGCCAAGTGACGGTGGCAGGGTGTTTGAAATTCACTAGAGCATGGCCGCAAACCAAGGATACCCTGAAATTTAGAATTGAGATACCTGGTTGCATCACTAGAATTTAAAATATCCTTGGTTGCATGCTTTGGTCCCATGCAACCAAGGATACAGATTTGATTTTTCAACTAGTTTATATGCACTAGAGCATGTGCATGTAGTTCAAATTTGAATTATGCACCTGAAATGCCTACAAAACCAAGTTAATGTATAAAAATGTCCAAACAAACCCCGAAAAATTCAAAAATTAAACACAACACTCCTATTGTTCTATGTTGACACTAGAAAAAATTTGAAAGCAATAAGAGGCAACGGACATCGTTTCGTCCCAAAGGTGGCACGTTCCCAACCTAAACCATCACGCTTGTTGTGAGAAGCTATGGTTTGTAAGACGCTTATACCCAAACCTGCCCCCACTACAAAAAAAAGACACATCCGTGACATTTTGGACCGAACGATTTTTTTCTGTCATGCTTATGACACTTATATGACGATAATTGTGACAAAACCCGGTATCATTATAGATGTGGTGGGCTCCTACTTCCATGACAAAAAATCATGACAGAAAATGGGCTTTTCATCCTGGGCGGGCCGTAGGCAGAGCTGCATGACATTCTTTGGGCCGTCCATGACAGGAAAAAACCGTGGTAGAAGCAAGGGCGAGGAAAATATCGGGGAGTTCCTGGTTACGATGGGTAGTCAGGGGCCGAGCAATGCATGTTTCTCTCGTACACGTACGCGCGTGTGTGCGAGGCGTTGCGCTCTAACTGAACCCGAGCGAGGCGTTGGGCTCTAACTGAACCCGAGTGATTGCACTGCAGGCTACACGTTACTGAACCCGAGCGATTGATCGATGGCTGTTAACTAAACCTGATCGAAGGATTCCTTTGCTACTGCTGCTAACTGAAGCCGTTTGATGCTGCCTCTAGATGAACAGTGAGTGTTGTTGGGGGGGTTGGATGAACAGTTTCCGGTGGTGGGTTGGATGAGCAGCACCTCGTGGTAGTAGAGGCCATTGCCGCTAGATGAACAGGATCCCGATCGATCGAGCCAGTTGGGGGTGGATGGCCAGGACCCCGTGGAGGGCTGGATGAACAGGACCCCGTGGAGGGATGGTTGAACAGGACCCTGTGGAGGGCTAGTTGAACAGTAGCCGGTGGAGGGCTAGATGAACAGTAGCCTGTGGAGGGGTGGTTGAACAGGACCCCGTGGAGAGGGTTGGTTGAGTAGTAGCCGGTGGAGGAGCAGTGGAGGCTGGATGAACAGGAGCCCATGGATGAACAGTCGTAGGTGGAGGCTGGAGGAGGTCGACGGTGGATGAACAGTAGCCCGTGGAGGCTGGAGGAGGTCGACAATGGAGATGAACAGTATCCCGTGGAGTTCTGTTTTGCGGTACGCCACACCCCTCCCAATGAACAAAACCCCTGTTTCGACCATAGCACTCCAACACAAGTTTGTTCCTCTGTTTTGTGATACGCCACACCCCCCCTGATCAACAGGACCCCGTTTCGACTGTAGGAGGTCCAAGAGAAGTCCGTTTCCTCCGTTTTGTGGTACGCCAGACCCCTCCCAATGAACAGGATCCCGTTTCCACCGTGGTCGGTCGAACACAAGGTCGTTTCCTCCGTTCTGTGATACGCCAGGCCTCATTTCGATCGGTTGTTCCATCCAAGCTAGTTGGCTCCTGATGAACACAACGTATTCTATTGCCTCCCGATGAACACGACGCATTCTGTTGCCTCCCCACAAACATGATGACAATGCAGTTTCTCTGTTCCGACCCAGCCATGTACACGAGCCCTGGGCGTACGTATGTGCGAGTAGGCGTTCGAGACCCCGCCCGTATGTACGTACATGGCCGTATTTACTTTCTTGCACCCTGGCTGGGTCTACTACATGCACGCCTCTACTACGACATGTTCGCGCCTCTACTACGAAACGTGCCCTTCCTTACACGGCCACGGTTCATTGCTGGAGCCTGTAGACAGACTGATCGACCAGTATGTACGTACACGTTCGCGACCAGAATGACAATGCTACTTATGCTTCGAACAGGTGGGTCCTGACAGTCAGGCACTTCCTTGCATGCGAAGATGTAGCTGGTGGGTCCCAGCAGTCAGCGGGGAAATGTTTTTTTGTGAAATACGGTGGCCCGTCCGATGGGTCCCTGCTGTCAGGTGGAGGAATCATTATTTTGCGCATAATAAGGAGGCACTTCCTTGCTGCGGCCGTGGACCCAGCTGTCAGCCTATCCCCGTACAGTACTCTTCCGATGCAAGTCGTTCGTTGACTACATTGACCACACCGCGCGGAGAGCACCAAGGCGGTGGACGACGGCGAGGCCTAGGAAGGGGATGGTGCGGAGCCGGGGAAGACGAAGCAGTTATGCCCACGCGGAGAGGAGTACGAGGGTTCACTGGTTCTGCTGTGGTGTGAGGCTGCCGTCACCGTAGGGCCTGTCGAGCGGTGGGAGTAGTAGTGGGTGGTAAGGCATCTGCGACAGCACGGCCAGCCACGGGAGGCAAGAGCACGTGGTGGTTTGGACGGCTGGAGCAAGAAAATCAGAGGTTGAAGAAGCAGGACGACCATTGGATGTTAACAATCCAATGGTCAATGGTGATAGAATCGTTTGTTGACTCAGTTTAGAAAGCCCTCCGCCTGCGTCAACTTAGTAGGCCCACAATTCAGCCTCACACTATGGTGGGTCCCAGCTAGCAGAGGGGTATTCATTTTTTTGTGCATAATAAAGAGGCACTTCCTTGCGTGCGAAGATGTAGCTGGTGGGTCCAAGCTGTCAGCTGGATTGTTCATTCTTTTTGGTGTAATAAGGAGGTACTTGCTTGCATGCGGCCATGGACCATGTGGGTCCCAACTTTCAACCTCTCCATGTACATCCCTCTTCCGATGTTGTCATTTGTTGACAACATTGACGACGCCGTGCCGAGAACACCAGCACGATGGACGACGGCGAGACCCGGGAAGGGAATGACCCAGAGGCGCCGAAGCCACAACAGTGGAGGGATGTTGGTGAGTAGAGGGATAGCCTGGCCAGCGGTGGGAGTAGTAGGGGGTGGGGAGGCCTGCGCGGCAACACAACCGGCCACGGGAGGCGGGAGCAGGCGGTCGCGTCGGCGCTGGATTTGGCGGCTGGAGCAAGAAGATCAGATATTGAAGAGGCACTACGGCCGTTGGATGGACATCGTCCGGTCACTGGAGCTAAAATTGTTCATATAGACTAAGTTGAGAAAGCCCTCCGTCCCCATCAACTTGGTAGGCCCACAAGTCAGCCTCCCAACACGGTGGGTCCTAGCTAGCAGGGGGAGTATTCATTTGTGTGTGCGTAATAAGGAGGCACTTCCTTGCGTGTGAAGATATAGTTGGTGGGTCCGAGCTGACAGCGGGGGGGAACGTTTTTTTTTTGCGAAATACAAAGGCCCATCCGGTGGGTCCTAGCTGCCAGGTGGAGAAATCATTATTTTGCGCATAATAAGGAGGAATTTCCTTGTGTAGGTCCCTACTATCAGCCTCTTCCAATGGCTGTTGTTTGTTGACCATGTTGACCTCGCCACGCCGAGAGCACAAATGCGATGGACGAGAGTGAGGCCTAGGAAGGGAACGACCCGGAGTCGGTGAAGCCACCGCAATGGATGCCCACGCTGAGGGGAGTACGAGCACTAACTGGTCAGCTGCGGGGTGAGGCTGATGTCGCCGGAAAATAACAGGATGTGCCGGTGGGTAGAGGGATGGCCTCGCGGCAGCACAGCCAGCCACGGGAGGAGGGAGCAGGAAGTCCCGCCAGCGCTGGTTTGGGCGGCTTGAGCAGGAAGATCATAGATTGAAGAAGCATGGCGGCCGTTGGATGGACATCCAACAGTCACTGCTCTGTGTTAACTAAGTTGACAAAGCCTTGCGTACGCGTCAAAAAAAATTAGGACAGCGTCATCGTCAACCTAGTAGGCCCAGAAGTCAGCCTCCAAATCTGTGGAAAACATCATATAGCCCATTAGTCATTATTTTCAATAATTTATTGCCCATTTTCTAATTCTTAGGGATAGTTGAAGCCCATATTCTTTTTATTAGCATTACAGACCATATATTCTGGGCACTGCTAAAAAATCCAACAAAATTTTGCATATTTTGGTGGGGTCCGAACTCTTTTAATCACGAAATTTTGAGTCACGTTAAAAATATTTTTTTAAATTATATCAAAATAAAATTCAAAAAACAATTCTCCGCAAAAAAATGAATGAAATTTAAAATCTTAACTAGCAAGATGCCCGTGCGTTGCACGGAACATGAAGATGCATTTGCATGAGTACTTTATCTTGTGGGAGAAAAGACGATATTTTAAAGTAATTGCCAGTTGGCTTTGGTTTTTATAAGAGTAGAGAGTAGAGAAATCCAGAAAAAAAATGATATTTTAATGTAATTGTCGGTTGTCTTTGGTTTAAAATTTTAGAGCCCATTTCTTACAACTTATAGCCCATTTTCTGGGGAAGCCCATTTCTTACTACTTACATCCCTCCTCGTCTTGAAAGATTTGCAGCCAAGTAGGGCTGAGAAAAGCAAGTAGGGCTCGGCTTTTGGTATTCTCCAAAAAAAGAATTGCGCTAGCCATTTTCAGAAAGAAAAAAGATATCAACTAGGGTCGTCACGTTCTTAAATAAAAGCATAAGCGTGGGCTAGACGGGCCACAGCCCCCGCACAGCATGTTGTTGAGATCCGTCTCTGAAACTGAAAAACAACTGGGTGAGCTGTCGGGTCCCTGGTGTTATCCGCTTGTTGTGTAATTTTCTCGTTTATTGACTACATTAACAATGGTATGGGACCTAGTTCTCAAACAATTAGGAGGAAGTATTTTTTTTGGCTTGTAATAATGAGGCATCTGATTGCGTAATGCAATGACCCTACTGGGACCC
The DNA here is from genome assembly GCF_003073215.2 of Triticum urartu. Classification (NCBI taxonomy): domain Eukaryota; kingdom Viridiplantae; phylum Streptophyta; class Magnoliopsida; order Poales; family Poaceae; genus Triticum; species Triticum urartu. The sequence goes on along the minus strand of NC_053024.1, from coordinate 265,767,071 downwards.
TACTGTCGGCCTCTCCACGTACAGTCATCTCCTGATTCCTCTTGGTTGTTGACCATGTTGACAATGTCGTATGGCGGCGGGCACAGCAAGTGAACCAAGGCAGAGAACGACGGCGAGGCCTCCAACGGGAACGAACAGCAGCCTTGGAAGATGCGGCTATGTAGTGGCAGGTGGAGGAGAGTACGAGGGCAACAACATGCAACTCAAGCTTACAAATGGTACAAAAAGCCCAAGGACTAATTGTTCATCAAATTTTTAGACAAAACCCAGATTGAACATGGCAGTAACATCTAACCCAACCACCCTTTTTTCAGTCACAAACAAATGGATCGATCTGATCCATAAAATCAACATCCTATGCAAAAAAATCATTTCAAGATGACTACAACTTGTTGTAAATAGAAGACGAGCACGTTTAGAAGCCCATTTGTCCACCTAAAACTTCTTTTTTTGTTGTTCAACATGTCCGTCTGTGAAAAATCTCTTGCTGTAAAACTTAAGCCTCATGGACAATAGTAACCTCGCATTCAACAGGAAGAATGTGACAAAGCTTTTGTTTTCCTGGTTGGATGCATATCTTTCCATTGTTATTCTCCTCAAACGAATGTCATGAGAAATGAGAAAATCCTGGTGCTTATTATGCCACCGATTGGTCATACGTTTTTCTCCATGTGGTCGCAGTACCTAAGTAGACATGAAGATTGAAAAACAGTTAAGGTCTGAAAAAAGAGTATGTCAAAAGAGCGACAGTTGAACGGTTAATTCTAGTACAATATATATGGTCTTTCAATGTGCATGAAATCATCACCTCTATATATAAATTCTCTAGAGATCGAAAGCATCGCAGCAAGCTAATAATTATGTTCAGATCAAAACTAGACATTTCAATATATAAGATCTTGACAGAATCCAGCAGCATTGATAGGCTAACTGAAAGAACAAGTGCTCCCTAGGTGGTTTTGGTAATTAATGACAACATATCTCTTGTTGGACTAACGTTTCTATCTAGTATGTTTCAGATAAGTTCAACAATGGAGTGGCATGGACTAAAGGTTGTGGGAAATTCTCCAAGATGCTAAGGACAAAGGATTGGCTAAAGCTTAAAGCTCAAGACTCTTCATTTTACATTTTAGTGCTCCAAGATCACATTGAGTCCATAGGAAAAGCCAATACTATCAAGGAGGGATGAGGTGTTGCTTAATGAGCCTCTTGCTTCAACTGCTTAATGATATGCTCCAAAATCCTCAGCTACTTTCCCACTTCCACATATGACCTAAACCCAAGCCAAACTCGGACCTACCGATTATTTCTATCCAGCGCCACCGAGTTTCACTTGTCATAGTCACTGCCAAAACCCTAATCAATTCGGTCTCACCGATGGGATCTCGGTCTCACCGAGATGGGCTTGCAAACTCTCTGTTACCTACTGCAATATTTTCGGTCCCACCGAGATATGCAATTGGCCCCACCGAGTTTGCTTGGCCAACTCTCTGTTTCACTTATTACCCAAATCGGTCCCACCGAGGTTGAGTAATCGGTCAAACCGAGTTTTGGATTTACCCTAACCCTAGCACATCGGTCCTACCGAGTTGATCCAGTCGGTCCCACCGAAAATCTCTAATGGTCACTAGGTTTACTATTTCGGTCCGACCGAGTTTGTTGATTCGGTCCCACCGAGATTGGTAAATTGTGTGTAACGGTTGGATTTTGTGTGGAGGCTATATATACCCCTCCACCTCCTCTTCACTCATGGAGAGAGCCATCAGAACACATCTACACTTCCAACTCATATGTTCTGAGAGAGAACCACCTACTCATGTGTTGAGGCCAAGATATTCCATTCCTACCACATGAATCTTGATCTCTAGCCTTCCCCAAGTTGCTTTCCACTCAAATCTTCTTTCCACCAAATCCAAATCCTCTGAGAGAGAGTTGAATGTTGGGGAGACTATCATTTGAAGCACAAGAGCAAGGAGTTTATCATCAACACACCATTTATTACTTCTTGGAGAGTGGTGTCTCCTAGATTGGCTAGGTGTCACTTGGGAGCCTCCGACAAAATTGTGGAGTTTAACCAAGGAGTTTGTAAGGGCAAGGATATCCCCTACTTCGTGAAGATCTACCGCTAGTGAGGCAACTCCTTCGTGGGCGATGGCCATGGTGGGATAGACAAGGTTGCTTCTTCATGGACCCTTCGTGGGTGGAGCCCTCCGTGGACTCGCGCAACCGTTACCCTTCGTGGGTTGAAGTCTCCATCAACATGGATGTAGGATAGCACCACCTATCCGAACCACGGGAAAAACATCCATGTCTCCAATTGCGTTTGAATCCTCCAAACCCTTGCCTTTACATTCTTGCAAGTTGCATGCTTTACTTTCCGCTGCTCATATACTCTTTGCATGCGGAAAAAATTAGCAGTGGGAGTCAAGGTATTTGTACGAGATCATCTGGTAGATGGCACCGAGCGAAGGTGGCGGTGTAGAGAGAGGAGGAAAACTGCGAGATGGACAACGGTGGTGTGGGCACGAATTCTTGGTGTGTTCGTGGTATGAAACTTTCGTGGTAATGGTAGAACTCAAACTTCTGGAGTTTTCCGAATTTAGGGGATGTCAACCAAGCGTCCACCATGCTGGGTATGGACAGCAGGTAGCGTGTCGGGATGTAGAGGTATTGAACGGGGCCCTGCTGGTGAGAGGAGATGATGGCTCTGAGGAGATCAAATTCAGGAAGGACAGATAGCTGATGACAGTCGATATTGAGGGGTGCGGTGCGCCATAGAGGGCGGCACCGAGTTGAGAGGACTTGTGCGCAACAGCAATCCTTGGTGGGGAGAAGCGAGATGATCTCCTCAAGGATGATGTCCGGGAGATCGCTGATGTGGTCCACCGAAGATTCTACCGGTTCCTCGGATCCGGGTGGAGGGGCTCACCGCTTCTCCCCATGTTGCCGAGTGCGGAATCTACAACCGGCGTCGCCGCTGGCGGGAGCCTCATCTTCTTGGCGCTGGGGCCAGCCGACTCCATTTTCCTTGTGGGCATCGTGCCGAGCTCACGGGTTTAAGCAAAGTAGCCAGAGATGATCCTAGTGGTAGTGCGAGTGGGGAAGAAGGAGGGTTGGGTTTTCTGTAGGACTGGAAGAAGAGGAGCAGGCGTTTTCTGTACGAGTGAGGAATAAGGTGAGCGGGGGTTTTTTGGACGAGCGAGGAAAATCGGGAGCGGGGGGAATTGGGGGGCGACGGAAACGGGAGAGTCCAGCGAGCTGCAGTATAAGTGGAAGCGAGGAGGAAGGAAGTTTTTTCTGGGATTGCCCCCTCTTCCCGAAATATGGGCTTCCCCTCACAAAAACAAAAACAAATGGGCTTTAATATGGATAGGCTTTTGTATCAGCCCAGTAAGTTGCCCGTGTTTCATACTGGGGGGCCTTAACACTAGAGGCAGCCCATTAGAGACACTCTCCAGCTCTCCAGCTTATTTCCCATTCGAAAGAAAATAAGAGATGCCTCCAGCTTAATTATGGCTCCTCATTGGTAACATTTTTCAACTTGAAAAAAAGTTATAGCTCCTTTTCGGGCCGGCTTGGTATCCACCAAATTAGAGGATGGTGTACTGCATGCAGACACTCACATTGGTCGTAGCGCGGCAAAATGAGGGGTCAAACATGCCCACAATATACATAGATTAACAGGGATTGTGGGGGATTAAATCGTGTACAAGCCAAATTCCCCTCCATTCCTCTCCAAACCCCTTGGGAGGAGGTTGAACCGAACAAGGCCTAAGACTAACCAAAGTGGGAGTAACTTAGGTAGTAACATAACGCACTCCAAGAAAATTTTGCTTATGTGGCATTTAGTTAACGAGGAGAGAGATGTTTAGAGTAACATAGTAATATGTTACTGTATAAGATACTCCCCAATATGACTAGGCTTAGGCTAGTCATAGTGGGAGTAACTTACGTAGTAACATAGCGCATTTCAAGAATTTTTTGCTTATGTTGCAAGTAGTTAATGAGAAATGGTAACATAATAAGTTACTGTAACATAGCGCTTCCCAAGACAAGATGAGTTTACAAGCCATTAAATGAAGCCACATATGACACTACTACTATGTTACTTTGCACTATGAAGATAGTAACTTAGGCTAGTGTCATACGCATGACATTAGTATAAGTTACTCGCCACTATGACCAGACTTAGGCCTCTCCCAGTGCTCCACCATGTATAGGTGCTAAGCCTGCTGTGATAGCCTGTCTTATTAGGGATGATAGATACTCATATCAATAAGGAATTCCTACTTTTCCAGAAGCCCATTCGGACAGAACTCCAGAGTTAAGTGTGCTCAACTTGAAGTAATTTCAGGATGGGTGACTGACCGGGAAGTTGCTCCCGGGTGCGCACGAGTGAGGACAAAGTGCGCAGAAAAGACTAGTATTGATCTGTGGGGCCAGTCTAGATCCCGCCATGAGTAACGAACACCGGCGAGTTCGTCCGGGGCGTTACAAGTTGGTATCACAGCCGACCCTCGCGGTTACACGGATGTTTGCGGACAGGTGTGCGGTCATGTTGTGCATGACGTTTGTGACCCGTCGTGGCACACGGCATGGCACATGTGCTGGACTGGAAGTACAGACGTATGTGCCAAGAGGGAACGTTCATGTGGCCCAACGAGGATGTTGGTTTCTCTGAGTGGGGGTGTATGTGATAGCCTGTCTTATTAGGGATGATAAACTACTCATATCAATAAGGAATTCCATCTTTTCCGGAAGCCCATTCGAACAGAACTCCAAAGTTAAGCATGTTCTTCTTGGAGTAATTCCAGGATGGGTGACCGACCGGGAAGTTGCTCCCGGGTGCGCACGAGTGAGGAAGAAGTGCACAGAAAAGACTTGTATTGATCTGTTGGGCCAGTCTAGATCCCGCCAGGAGTAACGGCCACCGGCGGGTGTGTCCGAGCATAACAAAAGTCATGATACAAGGATGGAATATGTACAAAAAACTGGACGTCTTGACATATTCACACCTATGATGTGGTAACTAAGCAGAAGGCACTTCAACAAATTAGAAGCACTGCAAGCTAGACACCATATGTGTCGGTGCAATAAACCCTGGGTCGGTTGCCCAAACTGTGCACAGGCACAAGATCAAGATTGAAGCACCAGCTTAAGTCAGAGATTGAAGAACCAAGAGATTCGAAGGGCCAACACGCAGACCAGAGAGACCAAGATCGAGCTAGAAGAGCAAGATATCGGCAAGAGAAGGGCCTCCCTTGCAGGGCAGGCGAGCCCGGTAAGAGGCGGGGCCACCACCAGAAGCAAGCAACCGAGGCTCCCCGGCAAGGTCTGCCGAAGCTCGCCGGGGTAGAACCACCCCACCAACCACTCAAGCACGACTCACGTCGTCAATCAGTGCGGTGTCAAGCCGTAAGATGATTAAGTGGCAGCCATTCGCCACATGGAAGCCATTTCCTACAAAAGAAGCCTACAGATGACACCCGTCCCGTGATGTGTCAAGAGAGCAGGTGCGGAGCTGGCAAGATAGCCCGGCAGGCCTTGCCGGACGACCAGTGATGTGACACTCAGTGGTGCATTTAATGCGCCCTGGCACCTGCAGAGTTAGGTATGATATCACCTTTCGCTATCATATCAGTGGATAATGACCACTTTGCCACTGTGGTGATCCCTTAATCTATAAAAGGAGGACCATGGCACTCGTAAGAGGGGTTAGAAGGCTGGAAAGTTGATACACCCAAGCCACCATGCGTGCGTAGTCGCTGATGCCCTGAGGCGAACCTTGTCAGGCAAGTGTACTATGCACCACCATGTTCATTCTACCATCAATCCACTAAAGCAAGAGTAGGGTCTTACGCCTCGTAGCCGCCGAACCTGGGTAAATCGCTTATGTGCTCTCTGTCACGCTGTCGTACGTTGGTCTACTCTTTGTGCAACGTGTCGTCCCCCTGCCGAACCAGCAAGGGCTCCCCGGTCCCATAGGTGGTCGTGGATATCCCGTGACATCTTTGGCGCGCCATGTAGGGGGAGCGCTTGCGCGAACCTGAAAGTGTATGCAACGCGTCATCTTCATCGCCATCTTCATCCTTGACAACGCCATTGACCATGGTGCCCAAGAAGAAATCTGGCACCTTAGCCCATCCATCCACCTCGAAAGCTCCATCTCCCGCGGCCTCTAACGCCGCGGGATACGAAGGCACGTGAGGGCGTAGATGCTGCTGGGGTGTGGTTGGAGCAGGTGGCGCCATTACCACCTCCCCCGCGGCCGACACGAGGGCCGGAACTATCGGAGGAGAATAGCATCAACAACGTCTCGACGGTCAGACTCTACAAGGTGCGGGTGATGGAGTCACTCCATCCGCGCCCCCTCCCCTCGCCGATGAGCATAGCCACAGCAACGACGCTTGTTCTGGGGCGAGCCATCGCCCTCTGGTCGCCCCCACCACGGGAGCGGCCGCGGCGCATGCGCCTCCTCCCGGACGAGCCAACCAGGCGGCTGTGCTCAAAGGAGCCACTGATGGTCTCCCACAGCAGCGTGGGCGCGGCGCCGCCGCCATCGCCGCCGCTAGCACCATCCGGAGCCAGGTGATAGTGCAGTCGACGTCATCGACATCCATGCCAAGCACAGCCACGGAGGCCATGGCGCGAGCTCGGCAACTGATGAGGTTCCCGCTAGCAGCCGAGCAGATGGATGAATGGCGTGCCACCATCCAAAGCCTGCTCGGTTTCGCTGAAGCTGGGGGCTCACGACGACTTTCCCACTGCAACCTCCCCAAGCAACAGCCACCGCCCGCGCCGCTAGCCGTACGAAGGGGGCCATGCCCACAGTTCAGTCCCTACCACGGCAGCCGGCGAGGGCGGAGTAGAATCAAGACCCCAACAATGTCTCGATGGCCTCTTCTGACCCTCGAGCACGTCCAGGCCAACGTCGAACCTTGGAAGACAGGCAGCGGGGAGACGCGCGCGTCATCGCCAAACGGCGCCGCAACAACCTCCGCCAGACCAACGGGTGCGACGGCCTCAACATCGATGAGCCTGCGCTCGGTTTTGGCGGGTTCCTACCTTTCGAGGTCGGCTGCCCTGCCTTTACACGGGAGCTGCGGCAAATCCGTTGGCCATCCGTTTGCACATTCAAGCCAGAGATACCTGAGAAGTACGACGGGAGGCTAAACTCGGTAGAGTTTCTGAGCATCTACACCATCATTGTTCAGGCTGCCCGGGGAACAGATAAGACGGTGTTCTCCAACTACTTCCCTTTGGCCCTCAAGTCCAATGTGAGGTCTTGGCTGATGCACCTGCCGGAGAACTCTATTTCTTCATGGGCAGACCTGTGCCACGAGTTCATCGGTGCCTTCACCAGTGGCCACCAAGAGCCCGGCAGGCCCAGCGACCTCCAGCTTCTCTAGTAGAAGGAAGGAGAAACCCTTTGTAAGTATTTGTAGAGATTCAGCAAAGTTCATAGAAATATTCCAAATATCCGTCCGGCAGCCGTTATAGCAGCTTTCCGGTCCAAAGTGCGCAACCGCCGCATTCGTTCCAAAATGAACGTGTGGTTGCCCAAGACTGTGAAAGAACTATATACTCTAGTGGACAAATGTGCCTGGATGGAAGAACGAAGGAAGTTGCCTGGAGAGGAGGATTGCATTAATGTTGGTTCAGAGGATGAAGAAGAATCAACCAGACAGAGGAAGGGCAAGAAGCATAGTAAGAAGCCAAGAGATAAGACAGTGATGACTGTAGAAGGTTCAGGCACACCTAGTACCGGCAAGAAGGCCAAGGCTGAGGCCCCGGAAAGGAAGCCGTCGCATGCACTGCCTGCCGGGAAGCCGCTGTTGCGGAAAAAGATGGGAAAGGTGATGGGCCGTACTACAAGATCCACCGGAGTGTTATCAGGTTGAGCAGCTTGTCAAGAAACAGAGGGCAGAGTATGATAAGCGTGATAAGGAAAATGATCAGAATGATGCTGGTGGTAATGGTCGAGGCGGTGAAGCAAATCGCCCCGGCAAACCCTTTCGGAACCAAGGAAAACCCGCCAGGGGCCAAGAGAAGGAAACACGTGATGATGTTAGTGGTGGAGGGGATGAGTAGGAAACTAGTGAGAAGGAATTCCAGAAGGCCACTGACGCCCTATGCATTAATGGGGGCGCATCTTTGCACTCCTCTCCTCGCCAACTCAAGCAATGGGCACGAGAGGTCAATGTTGTGGAACCGGCACCAGAGGCCCGGAAACCGGTCAAATGGTCCTGCACACCCCATCTTTGACGAAGAGGATCACCCTAATCGCACCACTGTGGTGGGGTGTTTGCCGTTGTTGGTATCCCCAACAATTCGCAACCTCAAGGTCACAAAGATGCTGGTGGATGGCGGGGCCAGGTTGAATTTGATTTCCCCAGCAGTTATCAGCAAGCTTCAGATAGGAGAGGAAGAGCTAGAGGTCACTGGCACATTTCAAGGAGTTAATCCCGGAAGGAGTCATCCTAAGGGGACGATTACGTTTCCGGTGATGTTTGGGGGAGAATTGAACTATCGGACTGAGAAGATTGTGTTTGATGTGGTTGATCTCCCCCTGTTGTACAATGGGATTCTTGGACGACCAGCCCTGGCCAAGTTCGTGGCAGCATCCCACTATGCTTATAACACTCTGAAGATGCCTGGGCCACTAGGAGTCCTCACTATCCCATCTGATAAGAAGGATGCAATTATCTGCGTGGACAAGATGTACCGGGATGAAGTCGAAGCAGAGGCGGCGGCAGCAGCGGTTCCTGCCAAGGAAAGCAAAGGAAAGAAGAGGGATTGTAGGACCTCCGGAAAGGATTCCGGGAAGCGTGCCCCCTCCGAGTGCACGGCACACGTTGACGACGTGCCGGAGTGTTCCAACAGCAAGAGATCCAAGGTTACTGCACCCCAAGTGAAGAAGGTCCCGGCAGGGCTGGCTGGCATTGATTGTACTTTCACTATCAGTGCCACCCTCGATGACAAATAGGAAAGTGCGCTCGTTGCCTTCCTGTGGAAGAATATAGATGTGTTTTCTTAGCAACCATCTGATATCATTGGTGTTCCCAGGGAGGTAATTGAGCACCACCTTGCTGTCTGCCCACATGCCCGACCCGTCAAGCAAAAAGTATGGAAGCGGGCCTTGGAGAAGCATCAGTTCATTGTGGAAGAGATCAAGAAATTGGAGGCGGCTGGTTTGGTCAGAGGAGTACTGCATCCTACATGGTTAGCAAATCCAGTAGTGGTCCGAAAGGCACATGGGAAGTGGAGGCCTTGCATTGATTTCACAGGCCTCAACAAGGCTTTCCCGAAGGACCCATTCCCCTTGCCGCGCATCGACCCGATCGTGGATTCTACTTCGGGATGTGATTTGCTCTCCTTTCTGGATGCATACTCAGGATATCATCATATCTTCATGTCCAAGGAAGATGAAGAGAAGACATCATTCATCATTCTGTGTGGTACGTACTGCTTTGTATGCATGTCGTTCGGATTAAAGAGTGTCTGGTCCACTTTTGCAAGGGAAATCCATATCGGTTTTGAGCCATAGTTGCACAGAAATATAGAAGCCTATATGGATTATATCATGGTCAAAACCAAGGATGAGGCCACCCTTATCTAGGATTTGGAAGAGACATTTGCTAATCGGCGCAAGACCAATCTGAAGCTTAATCCGGAGAAGTGTGTATTTGGTGTTCCCACCGGCAAGCTACTTGGGTTCTTCGTGTCCCATCGGGGGATCGAAGCCAACCCCGACAAGATCAAGGCCATTGAGCAGATGCAAGCACCAAGGAGAGTTAAGGATGTGAGGCACTTGACGGGATGCGTTGCCGCACTAAGCAGATTCATCTCCAAGTCTTCTGAGCATGCCCTGCCGTTCTTCAAAATTTTGAAGAAGGTTGGGCCTATGAAGTGGACCGCGGAAGAAGATCGTAACGCCCTCGATGCGGCTATAGCTCCCACGTGTCGAGGCACGACTTAGAGACATAACCGCATTGAAAGCAATGTTGCAAGTTAGGAAATCGTCACAAACATCCCATGTAATATAAGTAATAAGGGGAGGAACATAGTTGGCTTACACTCGCCACGTCACATCAAAGTACATAAATAACATCCATCAACCAAACACTCATGGCCCGACTACGGCGCCAAAATAGAAAAGAACACAACATGCGACAAGGCCCTGAATCGAACCCCAACTAGGCACCTACTGATCATCAGGAAAAGACACGTAGTAGCGCTGAGAGTCCTCGTCGAACTCCCACTTGAGTTCGTAATCTTCACCTGGAGTGGAATCAACTGAACCTGCATCTGGAGTTATAGTATCTGTGAGCCACAGGGACTCAGCAATCTCACACCCTCGCGATCAAAACTCTTTAAGCTTATAGGAAGGGGAAAGGCAAATATAAGTGGAGCTGCAGCAAGCGACTAGCATATATGGTGGCTAATTTATGCGCAAAAGAGAGCGAGAAGAGGAGGCAAAGCACGAGCGAGAATCTAAAGGAACAACCTGCGCAAGCATAACTCCAACACCGTGTCCACTTCCCAGACTCCGCCGGAAAGGGGCCATCACGGTAACACACACGGTTGATTCATTTTAATTAAGTTTAGTTCAAGTTATCTACAACCGGACATTAACAAATTCCCATCTGCCCATAACCGCGGGCACGGCTTTCGAAAGTTCAATCCCTGCAGGGGAGTCCCAACTTAGCCCATGACAAGCTCTCACGGTCAACGAAGGAATAGACCTCCACCCAAGACACACCGATTAGACTCGGTATCCCGGTACAACAAGACATTTCGATAGGTCAAAACTAAACCAGCAACACCGCCCGAATGTGCCGACAAATCCCGATAGGAGCTGCACATATCTCTTTCTCAGGGCACACTCAGATGAGCGCTCCATACAACTAAAACCAAACCCCGAGTTTCCCCGAGGGGGCGCTGCACAGGACTCTAGTTCGGACCAACACTCAGAGGAGCACTGGCCCATGGGGGGCTAAAAATAAAGATGACCCTCGGGCTCCGGAAACCTAAGGAAAAAAGAGGCTAGGTGGCAAATGGTAAAACCAATGTTGGGCATTGCTGGCAAAGCTTTAATCAAGGCGAACTATCAAGGGGTTCCCATTATAGCCCAACCGCGTGAGGGACGCAAAATCCGGGAACATAACACCGGTATGACGGAAACTAGGGCGGCAAGAGTGGAACAAAACACTAGGCGAGAGGCCGAACCTTCCACCCTTTACCAAGTATATAGATGCATTAAGATAACATAGCAATATAATGATATCCCAACAAGCAAATAAATGTTCCAACAAGGAACAGCTCCAATCTTCCCCTGCAACTAGCAACGCTATAAGAGGGGCTGAGCAAAGCGGTAACATAGCCAATCAATGGTTTGCTAGGACATGGTGGGTTAGAGGTTCAACATGGCAATTGGGAGGCTGACAAGCAAAAGGTAGGCATCCTAGCAATGGCATAGCAAGAGCGAGCAAACTAGCATAGCAAAGATAGTAGTGATTTCGAGGGTATGATCATCTTGCCTGCAAAGCTGTCAGAGTTGACTGGATCCTCAAAAGCACACTCAACGGGCTCCTCGTTAGCGAACTCGTCTCCCGGCTCTACCCAAACAAGATAAACAAGCAACAATAATACAATCAACCACATGCAATCTCAAACTATAAGATGCAAAGATGACATGCTATGCGGGATGCGATGCGGGATGCAAAATGCAAGATGTGACAGGAAATGCATGAACCTGGCCTCAACTTGGAAAACCAAGTGTGCCACTGGATAGAGGGGATGAAATCGCTTGAAAACGATATAAAGATCATTGGAATCGGAGTCACGGTTTGGAAATGGCAAGCGTTTTAAGATATGACACCGGTCTGCAATTTACAGCAAGTAGGCCTCTAAATGTAATGAAATGAACATGCTACAGCCACCAAAAATGACAACAAAAGACTTGGCAGGGATGTACACAGGATGCTTAACAAAATACTAGCTCTGAGCCACGGCCAATTCATCCATTATGAGGTTCAAACGAGCATGGCAAAAACGCATATGCAAAACAGATTTCAGACTTAGTGAAATTAACACTAGTCTGAAATTTCAGACCACGATGCTCTCTTCGGAGCAGCAAAACAACATGATACAAGGCCTGATTATGACAAGTAATAACATGGCATGGAGGTACTCAACAAGCTTAACAAAATACCCAAAGTGACCTGGGGCCAAAAGGGTTCACAAAATATACTAACGAGCCCACGAACATAGATAAAAGACAATCAGTTTTCAGACTTAGTGAAAACTGAGACATGCTGAAATTTAACTCACGAAGGCATGTAAACGAGCTCGATGCACTCACTACGGCGCAAGTCATGGCAAGGCAAGCATATATCCAATAATAAGGCACAAAATTCTAGCTATACATGGCAAGATAAAAGGCATAACATGCACGGATCAACCACAATAACTTCGGCAAAATCGCAAACGAGTTGACGATCTGCCCAGATTCACAACGAAGCAAAAGTAGAGCTCGATTGACTCAAGCTAGTGTGCTCCAAAATATCAAGTAAAGACATGGATGGATAGAGCATAACATGAATAACAAAAGTCCCTTACTGATCATCCTCAAAAGAGGCACGGATCAATAGGAAACAAGCTGAACATATGGCATCATGAACTAAATAATCCCAGACTTAGTGAAAACAACTAAGTCCCTGAAAACTGATTTACCGGGTGCCTCACTTTGCAAGCTTGCACAAGTCACCGCACACATCCTAAAAATGCATGGGTTGCACCTCTGGAAATAAGACAAAAAGCTTAACAAAACATATGAAGGACTCACAGGCATATCATGCACACATAAATCATGGCAAAAATGACAAAAGTCTAGGATGAACTAACGGATCTGCCAAATAACTCACGAAGCCTCCTTCTAGCAGCATTTCGGGCATCAAGATGAGCTCGCAATGCAATGAAATGATGTACTCGTCGAGACGAACATTTTGATATACTATATGTCCAAAATGGAGGTACGGATGCGGAGATACGGGGCCCCGAACAGAGGCATTTGGAGTAAAATTTCTGAGGACTTAGAGAAAAAAAACCAGATCTAGGGTTTCTTCGGCGGGCACGCGAACCGAGGCGTTGACTACGGTAGCCGGCGGGTGCTCTTCGGATCCGAGGTCGCCGGCGTCGGGGAGGCGGCGGCCGGCGTCGGCGAGGCGGGAGCAGGCCGGCGGCGGCGGCCGGACGCGTGGTGGCGGCGGAGCGGCGGACGAGGCAGTGTGGCGGCCTGCGGGCGGAGGCGGCGGTGGTCCGGCGGGGCGCTTCTGTAGGCGGCGGCGGGGCGATGCGGGCCTGGAGGGCCCGCGGTGGGCTTCGGCGGGCCGGCCGTGCGGCGAAGTGGGCGCGGCGGCTCGCCCTCTCAGCGGGCGACACGTGGCGCAATGGGGGCGTCGGACATGTCCGTCGGTGGTGGATGTGTCCGGCGGCGGCGGATCTGGAATTTTAGGGTTAGGGGGAAGAGACTCCGCGAATTTGGAATGAGGGGTGTATATATAGGCATAGGGGGAGCTAGGAGAGTCCAAATGAGGTGCGGTTTTCGGCCACGCGATCGTGATCGAATGCTCTAGGACATGGAGGAGAGTTTGGTGGGTTTTGGGCAAAATTGGAGGGGTGTTGGGCTGCAACACACACGAGTCCTTTTCGGTCCCTCGGTTAACCGTTGGAGTATCAAACGAAGTCCAAATGGTACGAAACTTGACAGGCGGTCTACCGGTAGTAAACCAAGGCCGCATGACAAGTATCGGTCCAATCCGGAAATGTTTAATCCCCACACACAAAAGAAAGCTAGAAATGACCACCGGAGGAGAACAAAGCGCCGGAATGCAAAACGGACAACGGGGAAAATGCTCGAATGCATGAGATGAACACGTATGCAAATGCAATGCACATGATGACATGATATGAGATGCATGAAAACGAAAACAACACACGGAGACAAAGACCCGAACCCGAGAAATAAATATAACTTAACGCCGGAAACGGCAAGAGTTGGAGTACAAATTGGGAAAGGTATATCTGGGGCGTTACAAAGATGCAGCTCTGCAAGAGTTAAAAGCCTACCTGTCGTCCATACCCACCTTGGTTGCGCCCAAACCCCAAGAACCATTGTTGCTATACTTGGCGGCAACCAACCAGGTGGTCACTACGGATTTGGTAGCACAACGAGAGGTGGATGAGGTAGAAACTGAATAGAAAACAACAAAGTCACAGAAGGATCAGCACAATAATAGGCACAGCAACGAGAGGAACCCCAAGGACGCGGCAAGGAAGAAAGTGGTGTAGTGCCTAGTGTACTTCGTCGGCTCCTCATTACAAGGGGCTAGATGTAGGTACTCTAGCGTGCATATGTTTATCTTTGGTCTCATTATGGCCTCAAGGAAACTGCGCCACTACTTCCAATCCCATGAGATCACGGTTGTTACTCGTTTCCCGTTGCAAAGGATACTCCGAAACCCTGAGGTAACTGGAAAAATAGTGGAATGGGCTTTGGGATTATCCAGCTTTGGTTTGTTGAGAGCACTTAAAATATTTAGAGCAGGGCATTAGCAGAGTTTATTGCAGAATGGACGCCAACCCCTGATGAGGAAAGGATAAAAACAGCCATCCCCGGCAAGGAATCACCCCAAGAATGGATCATGTATTTTGATGGTGCTTTTTTCTACAAGGTGCAGGGGACGGCGTGCTTCTTGTTACCCCTCCGGGGAGCACTTGAAGTACATCGTCCAGATGCACTTTGCCCGGGAAGAAGCCACCAACAATATAGTAGAGTATGAAGGGCTCCTTGTCGGGCTCAGGATTGCAGCAGAATTGAGAATTAAGAAGCTGATCATTTGAGGAGATTCACGGCTTGTGGTGAGACAAGTCAACAAGGATTACCAAAGCCCATTGATGGAAGCATACGTCGAGGAAGTAAGGAGATTGGAGGAGCACTTTGACGGGTTGCAAACAGAGCACGTACCCCGTACGGAAAACAGCATAGTTGATCACCTATCAAAGTGTGTTGCGCAGGAGCTTCCTGTGGAACCAGGAACTTTTGTTCTCCATCTCTCTCAACCCTCCGTATCACTAGCCACAATGGCCCGAAAGAAGAGAAAGTTGGACTACGGTAAGCCTCTCCCGACAGAGCCATCCGCACCCGGCAAAGACCCTACCATAAACAACTCCTCACAGTCTGCCGGACCATCCCCTCTAGCCGGGCCTATGGACCCCGTGTACGAGGCTGGTTCTCCTGCAGCTGAGGAGGTGCCGCTAGTCCTCGTTGCCGAGCCCCAGGCTCCAACTTGGGCAGGGCACATTGTCCACTTCCTCCAAACCGGAGAACTCCCTGGCAACGCCCGGAGGACCAGTATGTATCAGTTTGTTGATGACACTCTACAGAAGGAGGCCCAACGGTGTGAAATTGAAGTGTGTTTTCCGGGAGGATGGAAAGGAACTGCTGGCTGAGATTCACAAAGTAATGTGTGGCTCCCACATTGGATCAAGTGCATTAGTTGGGAAAGCATTCCGACAAGGATTCTGTTGGCCCACGGCCCTCCAAGACGCGGTTGAGTTAGTCACGAGATGTGAAGCATGTCAGTCCCATTCCAAGAGAACACACCTGCCTGCCCAAGCCCTTCAGACAATCCCTCTATCATGGCCATTTTTGGTCTAGGGGCTCGATATCCTCAGCCCCTTCCCCCGGGCAATCGGGGGCTTTGAATTCTTGTTCATTGCCATCGACAACTTTACAAAGTGGTCGGAAGTGACTATCATGAGAAAGGTGACTGATCAGTCAGCTATCAAGTTCTTGAAAGAATTGGTGTATCGTTTCGGAGTTCCGGCAAGGATCATAACTGACAACGGCACCCAGTTCACGAGCCAAGCCTTCATGCAATACGTTCGCACCCTCGGATGCAAAATCTCATTCGCTTCTGAGGCACACCCCCAGAGCAATGGACAAGCTGAGAGGGTGAACGCTGAAGTGCTCCGTGGACTCAAGACAAGAACTTTCGATAAGCTGTAGAAGCACGACAGGCGGTGGATTGAGGAGCTGCCGTTAGTTCTCTGGTCCCTCAGAACGACACCTAACAGAGCTACCGGCAGACTCCCTTCTCCCTGGTCTATGGGGCAGAAGCAGTTATCCCCACAGAACTCATTTACGAGTCCCCTTTAGTGCTTGCCTACGATGAAGTAGCACAAGATCAGGACCGGCGTGACGATGTTGTGCTACTTGAGGAGAACCGTCTCCGGGTTGCTATGCGTGTTGCACGCTACCGGCAAGCCCTGCGTCACTATCATAGCCCCAGGGTTCATGCCCGGTGTTTTGAGGAAGGTGACCTTGTCCTTAGGCGCGTTCAGTCTGCCAAGGGTACAAACAAGCTGTCACCAATGTGGGAAGGCCCTTACCGGGTGGTACGAGTCACCAGACCCGGCGCAGTCCATCTGGAGACCGGGGATGGCACACAGTTGCAAAACTCATGCAATAGCATCTCCGTAAGTACTACCCATAAGGTGCGAGGCTGCCGGGTGCAATAGCATCTCCGTAAGTACTACCCGTAAGGTGCGAGGCTGTCGGGCACTGCCCGGCAGCCAGCCTTTTGTACAGGCCTTGCCTCAGTTGCATGTAACCCCTTGTACAAAGCCGGGGCGATGACCCCGTGCAAGATAAAATAAAGAAGCGCTATGGGGGCCCCCGGTCGAGATCTCATGCATGCACGAGCACACCCAAATCACTGCATAAGCATTTCATGAGCATTTGCATATGCATATAGATAGGATTGCATCCTGCATTTATTCTCATAACATGGAGTTGCAGGTTCCTGCCGTGAACTTGACTCCTACAAGAGACGAGAAGATTGCACGGCACAGCGATCCCCGGCAAGCCAAGCAGATAAGTTTACCTATTGTCCATTAGTGTTCTATAGACTATAACTTGTGGATAGAGAAACCTCATCGCTCTCTTGGAACCAGGGTGCTCCCATCCTTGGCTCGAACGTTGCTTCGGCCTGGATGGTCGTAGTGGCCCTTGGTAAAAAGGGAGTGGGCAGGGGGCTGCCACCTCAGTTTGTTCCCCGGCAGACATGGTTCTCCAACAGACGAAAAGGGTGCCGACAGGATATCCTGCCGGAGAAAACTCGTATAATTACATTAAAGAGGCACCCCACCTCTGCATGGACGTATACATGCATGAGCTCCCGGCAAGGTTTGTCTCTTTCATTGACATGCAGATACAAGTACAAGCATTACAGAACACAAACATGGATGAAAGGGGTTACATTATTTGAATTAAAATTTGGCAATTGCCTACAAGTGTAAGATTGAAAAAAGATAAGTGCTCCGTAATGCCCTTTCCTGTCCCTCTCCTCCTAAGAACAGCCATCGAAGGCGAGGAGGACAAAAGGAGCGCCAGAGCTGAAGTCCAGTCTGTTCCCATTGGGCTCCAGGAGAGGTAGCTCGGAGGGAACAGAAGCACGAGGGAACGCCTCGATGGACAGCATGGTGGAAGGCGGCCCCGTCAACCACTGTCACCAGGGCTAGCCGGACTCGGCAGGGCTAACAGAGCTACATCCTGAGAGGAAGCCTGTCAGGGTCCAGCTGGAGGACTGTTGGAGGAGCCCAGCAGCACCATCCACACCTCTGCATCCAACTCCCAAGCAAATCAAATTGCCGGGGAAGAGGCGCAGATGCAGATGGTGGTGCTACCACCAGATGAAGATGGTGCGGGTGACGATCAGCCGGAGTCAGAGTCATCGCTCCTCCGCCCGTTGTCATAGTCATCGATGTCACTGTCCTCCTCATCGCTTTCGCTCGAGGAGGAGCTTTCTCGTCGGTCGAGCTCTCCACATAGCACCCTAAGCGGCCTCCCAAGCAACCGAAGATCTTGACAGGGAGCAGGCCACTCTCCATTAATTTAAAATGGAGAATGTGCCCCTCCGACAAGCTGTGGTCACGAGCGAAGCTCTTCCAGCCACGACGAAGATGCATTACATGAGGGGCGGGGAAATCGACGTCAACCCACATGCTTCCATTCCCGCAGCCCCTCATGTGTAGCCTCAGAGCGCGCGGTTTCTCGAGCTCCATCTCCCACGCAAAGAAAGTTGGAAGACAAAGGTGACCACACAAGGGCTTATACAGCCTGATGATGAACTCTCGAGGTTGATCCCCCATGTGGCCTTCCATCGGAGGAAGAGCCACCGGTGGGGGCACAGCCAAGGAGCTCCCTCGTCCTCCTCCTCCTCACGCACCACGGTGGCCTCGGTAACGCCCCCTCCTCCCTCCTCTCACAGCGGGCTCTGCCACCTCAATATCCGGAGGAGGAGGGATACACTGCTGAGTGGAAGCCCTCGTCACCGCTGTTGAGACACTACTGCGCCCTCGCCCTCTCACCGTGGCTAAGAAAAATTGCGGAGAATAAGGAGAGGTATACGCAGAGGGGTACTGCCTTTGCCTCTTTTTATAGAGGGGACGAGGTAGGGGCTGGCCTTTCTTGGTATACAGCCCCTTTCTGCACCCTCGGCAGCTTTGGGAATCAAGGCTGACCCTCTACTCCAACCATCCACGTTTGATTTCCAACCATGGCACTCCTCCCTATGCCCTCCGCATCCACCACCTACCACTCCCAATGCATGCGGAAGACGTGGCGAGGTGCGTGCGGAACGGGGGCCAAATGGGGTAGCAGTTTCTGCCCCGTGATCTTGGTGTGAGGAGAATCCGCGGGCCACGATCCAAGTTCTTCCATGACGCCACGCACAATGCGCGGGGAAACTGGAAACTGGCCCGGAATCAAGGCTAGTGAAGCGGCAACAGAAAACTCAAGGGGCCAACCCCTTCAGCAACCTTGCTTGTGCACTTATTAGGCCCTACCCCAACGATGCTCAGTGGCGCGTTTGGGGCAGGCCCGGGGGCTTCTGTCGGTGCAACAAACCCTGGGTTTGTTTCCCAGACTGTGCACAGGCACAAGATCAAGATTGAAGCACCAGCTTAAGTCAGAGATTGAAGGACTAAGAGATTTGAAGGGCCAACACGTAGACAAGCGAGACCAAGATCGAGCTAGAAGAGCAAGATATCGGCCAAGAGGGGCCTCCCTTGCCGGGCAGGCGAGTCCGGCAAGAGGCGAGGCCACCACCAGAAGCAAGCAACCGAGGCTCGTAGGGGCAGAACCACCCCACCAACCACTCAAGCACGACTCACGTCGTCAATCAGTGCGGTGTAAAGCGGCAAGATGATTAAGTGGCAGTCGTTGGCCACATGGCAGCTGTTTCCTATAGAAGAAGCCTATAGATGACACTCGTCCTGCGACAGGCAAGTGTACTATGCACCACCATGTTCATTAATTCCACCATCAATCCACTAAAGCAGGAGTAGGGTCTTACGCCTCGCGGCGGCCCAAACCTAGGAAACTCGCTGGTGTGCTCTCTGTCGTGCTGCCGTACGCTGGTCTGCTCTTTGTGACATGCGTCGTCCCCCTGCCGAAGCAGCAAGGAGCCACCCGGTCCCATAGGTGGCCATGGATATCCCGCGACAATATGGAAGGTGCAATCAATATCACTCCGCTAAATAAAACTGTCTCGTCATAGGTGGCGTTCATCAAACTAGAAGCACTACATGCTAGAAATCATATTCAAGACACAAAACAATATCACACTGCCAACTTAAAGGTGTCCCATCATAAGTTACTGATCCAGGATACACAAGAAGAGTAGTTTCATGTAAGAACTATTGGGAAACGTAGTACTTACAAAAAAATTCCTACACACATGCAAGATCATGGTGATATATAGCAACGAGAGGGGACAGTGTTTTCCACGTACCCTCATAGACCGTTAAGCGGAAGCGTTATGACAACGCGGTTGATGTAGTCGCACGTCTTCACGATCGACCGATCCTCAGTACCGAACGTACGGCACCTCCGCGTTCAGCACACGTTCAGCTCGGTGAAGTCCCGCGAACTCACGGTCCAGTAGAGCTCGAGGGAGAGTTTCGTCAGCACGACGGCGTGGTGACGATGTTGATGAAGCTACCGACGCAGGGCTTCGCCTAAGCACCGCTACGATATGACCGAGGTGGATTATGGTGGAGGGGGCACCGCACACGGCTAGGAGAGATCAATGATCAACTTGTGTGTTCTAGGGTGCCCCCCTGCCCCCGTATATAAAGGAGCAAGGGGGAGGTCAGTCGGCCCTGTAGGGTGCGCCAGCAGGAGGAGTCCTCCTCCTAGTAGGAGTAGGACTCCCCTCTTTCCTAGCCCTTCTAGGAGGGGGAATGGAAGGGGGAGAAGGAGAAGGAAAGGGCCCCCCCCCTCTTCCTAGTCCAATTGGAACAGAGGGGGAGGGGCGTGCGGCCTGCCCTGGCCAGCCCCTCTCTCTCTCCACTAGTGCCCAACAAGGCCCATTAACCACCGGGGGGTTCCGGTAACCCCTCCGGCACTCCGGTAAAATCCCGATTTCACCCGGAACTCTTCCGATGTCCAAATGTAGGTTTCCAATATATCAATCTTTATGTTTCGACCATTTTGAGACTCCTCGTCATGTCCGTGATCATATCCGGGACTTCGAACTACCTTCGGTACATCAAAACATATAAACTCATAATACCGATCGTCACAGAACTTTAAGCGTGCGGACCCTACGGGTTCGAGAACTATGTAGACATGACCGAGACATGTCTCCGGTCAATAACCAATAGCGGAACCTGGATGCTCATATTGGTTCCTACATATTCTACGAAGATCTTTATCGGTCAAACCGCATAACAACATACGTTGTTCGTTTTGTCATCGGTATGTTACTTGCCCGAGATTTGATCGTCGATATCTCAATACCTAGTTCAATCTCATTACCGGCAAGTCTCTTTACTCGTTACGTAATGCATCATCCTGTAACTAACTCATTAGTCACATTTCTTGCAAGGCTTATAGTGATGTCCCATTACCGAGAGGGCCCAGAGATACCTCTCCGACAATTGGAGTGACAAATCCTATTCTCGATCTATGCCAACTCAATGATCACCATCGGAGACACCTATAGAGTACCTTTACAATCACCCAGTTATGTTGTGACATTTGGTAGCACACAAAGTGTTCTTCCGGTAATTGGGAGTTGCATAATCTCATAGTTATAGGAACATGTATAAGTCATGAAGAAAGAAATAGCAGTAAACTAAACGATCAAGTGCTAAGCTAACGGAATGCGTCATGTCAATCACATCATTCTCCTAATGATGTGATCCCGTTGATCAAATGACAACTCATGTGTATGGCTAGGAAACTCAACCATCTTTGACCAACAAGCTAGTCAAGTAGAGGCATACTAGTGGCACTATGTTTGTCTATGTATTCACACATGTATTATGTTTCCGGTTAATACAATTCTAGCATGAATAATAAACATTTATCATGATATGAGGAAATAAATAATAACTTTATTATTGCCTCTAGGGCATATTTCCTTCAGTCTCCCACTTGCACTAGAGTAAATAATCTAGATTACACAGTAATGATTCTAACACCCATGGAGTCTTGGTGCTGATCATGTTTTGCTCATGGAAGAGGCTTAGTCAACGGGTCTGCAACATTCAGGTCTGTATGTATCTTGCAAATCTCTATGTCTCCCACCTGGACTTGATCCCGGATGGAATTGAAGCATCTGTTGATGTGATTGGTTCTTTTGTAAAATCTGGATTCCTTTCCCAAGGCAATTGCACCAGTATTGTAACAAAAGATTTTCATTGGACCCGATGCACTAGGTATGACACCTAGATCGGATATGAACTCCTTCATCCAGACTCCTTCATTTGCTACTTCCGAAGCAGCTATGTACTCCGCTTCACACGTAGATCCCGCCACGATGCTTTGTTTAGAACTGCTCCAACTTACAGCTCCACCGTTCAATATAAACACGTATCCGGTTTGCGATTTATAATCGTCCGGATCAGTGTCAAAGCTTGCATCAACATAACCATTTACGACTAGCCCTTTGTCACCTCCATAAATGAGAAACATATCCTTAGTCCTTTTCAGGTATTTCAGGATGCTCTTGACTGTTGTCCAGTGATCCACTCCTAGATTACTTTGGTACCTCCCTGCTAAACTAATAGCAAGGCACACATCAAGTCTGGTACACAACATTGCATACATGATAGAGCCTATGGCTGAAGCATAGGGAACACTTTTCATTTTCTCTCTATCTTCTGTAGTGGTCGGGCATTGAGTCTTACTCAACTTCATACCTTGTAACACAGGCAAGAACCCTTTATTTGCTTGATCCATTTTGAACTTCTTCAAAATTTTATCAAGGTATGTGTTTTGTGAAAGTCTAATTAAGCGTCTTGATCTATCTCTATAGATCTTGATGCCCAATATATAAGCAGCTTCTCCGAGGTCTTTCATTGAAAAACTCTTATTCAAGTATCCTTTTATGCTATCCAAAAATTATATATCATTTCCAATCAACAATATGTAATCCACATAATATGTCATCCACATATAATATTAGAAATGCTACAGAGCTCCCACTAACTTTCTTGTAAATACAGGCTTCTCCAAAAGTGTGTATAAAACTATGTGCTTTGATCACACTATCAAAACGTTTATTCCAACTCCGAGAGGCTTGCACCAGTCCATAAATGGATCGCTAGATCTTGCACACTTTGTTAGCACCCTTTGGATCGATAAAACGTTTTGGTTGCATCATATACAACTCTTCTTCCAGAAATCCATTTAGGAATGCAGCTTTAACATCCATTTGCCAAATTTCATAATCATAAAATGCGGCAATTGCTAACATGATTCAGACAGACTTAAGCATCGCTACGGGTGAGAAAGTCTCATCGTAGTCAACCCCTTGAACTTGTCGAAAACCTTTCACAACAAGTCGAGCTTTGTAGACAGTAACATTACCGTCAGCGTCAGTCTTCTTCTTGAAGATCCATTTATTCTCGATGGCTTGCTGATCATCGGGCAAGTCAACCAAAGTCCACACTTTGTTCTCATACATGGATCCCATCTCAAATTTCATGGCCTCAAGCCATTTTGCGGAATCTGGGCTCACCATCGCTTCTTCATAGTTCGTAGGTTCGTCATGGTCAAGTAACATGACTTCCAGAACAGGATTACCGTACCACTCTGGTGCGGATCTTACTATGGTTGACCTACGAGGTTCGGTAGTAACTTGATTTGAAGTTTCATAATCATCATCATTAGCTTCCTCACTAATTGGTGTAGGTGTCACAGGACCCGGTTTCTATGATGAACTACTTTCCAATAAGGGAGCAGGTACAGTTACCTCATCAAGTTCTACTTTCCTCCCACTCACTTCTATCGAGAGAAACTCCTTCTCTAGAAAGGATCCATTCTTAGCAACAAATGTCTTGCCTTCGGATTTGTGATAGAAGGTGTACCCAATAGTTTCTTTTGGGTATCCTATGAAGACACATTTCTCCGATTTGGGTTCGAGCTTATCAGGTTGAAGCTTTTTCACATAAGCATCGCAGCCCCAAACTTTAAGAACCGACAACTTTGGTTTCTTGCCAAACCAGAGTTCATAAGGCGTCGTCTCAGCGGATTTTGATGGTGCCCTATTAAACGTGAATGCAGCCGTCTCTAAAGCATAACCCCAAAATGATAGCGGTAAATCAGTAAGAGACATCATAGATCGCACCATATCTAGTAAAGTACGATTATGACGTTCGGACACACCATTACGCTGTGGTGTTCTAGGTGGCGTGAGTTGCGAAACTATTCCGCATTGTTTCAAATGTAGACCAAACTCATAACTCAAATATTCTCCTCCATGATCAGATCGTAGAAACTTTATTTTCTTGTTACGATGATTTTCCACTTCACTCTAAAATTCTTTGAACTTTTCAAATGTTTCAGTCTTATGTTTCAATAAGTAGATATACCCATATCTGCTCAAATCATCTGTGAAGGTGAGAAAATAATCATACCCGCCGCGAGACTCAATATTCATTGGACCACATACATCATTATGTATGATTTCCAACAAATCTGTTGCTCGCTCCATAGTTCCGAAGAACAGTGTTTTAGTCATGTTGCCCATGAGGCATGGTTCGCAAGTACCAAGTGTTTCATAATCAAGTGACTCCAAAAGTCCATCAGAATGGAATTTCTTCATGCGCTTTACACCAATATGACTGAAACGGCAGTGCCACAAATAAGTTGCTCTATGATTGTCAACTCTGCATCTTTTGGCTTCAACATTATGAATATGTGTCTTACTACTATCGAGATTTAACACAAATTGACCACTCTTCAAGGGTGCATGACCATAAAATATATTATTCATATAAATAGAACAACCATTATTCTCAGATTTAAATGAATAACCATCTCGCATTAAACAAGATTCATATATAATGTTCATGCTTAACACTGGCACCAAATAACAATTATTCAGGTCTAAAATTAATCCCAAAGGTAGATGTAGAGGTAGCGTGCCGACGACGATCACATCGACTTTGGAACCATTTCCCACGCGCATCGTCAGCTCGTCCTTAACCAATCTTCGCTCAATCTGTAGTCCCTGTTTCGAGTTGCAAATATTAGAAACAGAACCACTATCAAATACCCAGGTGCTACTGCGAGCTCTAGTAAGGTACACATCAATAACATGTATATCACATATACCTTTGTTCACCTTGCCATCCTTCTTATCCGCCAAATACTTGGGGCAGTTCTGCTTCCAGTGACCAGTCTCTTTGCAGTAGAAGCACTCAGTCTCAGGCTTAGGTCCAGACTTGGGTTTCTTCTCCTGAGCAGCAACTTGTTTGCCGTTATTTTTTAAGTTCCCCTTCTTCTTCCCGTTACCCTTTTTCTTGAAACTGGTGGTCTTGTTGACCATCAACACTTGATGCTCCTTCTTGATTTCTACTTCCGCAGCTTTTAGCATTGTGAAGAGCTCGGGAATTGTCTTATCCATCCCTTGCATATTATAGTTCATCATGAAGCTCTTGTAGCTTGGTGGCAGTGATTGAAGAACTTTGTCAATGACACTATCAACAGGAAGATTAACTCCCAGTTGAGTCAAGTGATTATGGTACCCAGACATTCTGAGTATATGTTCACTAACATAACTATTCTCCTCCATCTTGCAGCTGTAGAACTTATTGGAGACTTCATATCTATCAATCCAGGCATTTGCTTGAAATATTAACTTCAACTCCTGGAACATCTCATATGCTCCATGACGTTCAAAACGTCGTTGAAGTCTCGGTTCTAAGCCGTAAAGCATGGCACACTGAACTATTGAGTAGTCATCAACGCGCGACTGCCAGGCATTCACAATGTCTACAATTGCAGGCGCAGGTGGTACACCTAGCGGTGCTTCCAGGACATAACTCTTTTGTGCAGCAATGAGGATAATCCTCAAATTACGGACCCAGTCCGTGTAATTGCTACCATCATCTTCCAACTTTGCTTTCTCAAGGAACACATTAAAATTCAATGGAACAACAACACGGGCCATCTATCTACAACAACATAGACAAGAAAAATACTATCAGGTACTAAGTTCATGATAAATTTAAGTTCAATTAATCATATTACTTAAGAACTCCCACTTAGATATATATCTCTCTAATCATCTAAGTGATCACGTGATCCAAATCAACTAAACCATAACCGATCATCACGTGAAATGGAATAGTTTTCAACGATGAACATCACTATGTTGATCATATCTACTATATGATTCACACTCGACCTTTCGGTCTTAGTGTTCCGAGGCCATATCTGCATATGCTAGGCTCGTCAAGTTTAACCCGAGTATTCTGTGTGTGCAAAACTGGCTTGCACCCGTTGTATAAGAACATTGAGCTTATCACACCCGGTCATCACGTGGTGCCTTGGCATGACGATCTTTTGCAATGGTGCATACTCAGGGAGAACACTTGTACCTTGAAGTTTTTAGTGAGAGATCATCTTATAATTCTATTGTCAATTAAAGCAGAATAAGATGCATAAAGAATAAACATCACATGCAATCAATATAAGTGATATGATATGGCCATCATCATCTTGTGCCTTTGATCTCCATCTCCAAAGCACCTTCATGATCACCATCGTCACCGACGTGACACCTTGATCTCCATCGTAGCATCGTTGTCATCTCGCCAACTATTGCTTCTACGACTATCGCTACTGCTTAGTGATAAAGTAAAGCAATTACATGGCAATTGCATTTCATACAATAAAGCGACAACCATATGGCTCCTGCCAGTTGCCGATAACTCTATTACAAAACATGATCATCTCATACAATAAAATATAGCATCATGCCTTGACCATATCACATCATAACATGCCCTGCAAAAACAAGTTAGACGTCCTCTACTTTGTTGTTGTAAGTTTTACGTGGCTGCTACGGGCTGAGAAAGAACCGTTCTTACCTACGCATCAGAACCACAACGATAGTTTGTCAAGTTAGTGTTGTTTTAACCTTCAACAAGGACCGGGCGTAGTCACACTCGGTTCAACTAAAGTTGGAGAAACTGACACCCACCAGCCACCTGTGTGCAAAGCACGTTGGTAGAACCAGTCTCGCGTAATCGTACGCGTAATGTCGGTCTGGGCCACTTCATCCAACAATACCGCCGAACCAAAGTATGACATGCTGGTAAGCAGTATGACTTGTATCGCCAACAACTCACTTGTGTTCTACTCGTGCATATAACATCTACGCATAAACTTGGCTCGGATGCCACTATTGGGAAACATAGTACTTGTGTTCTACTCGTGCATATAACATCTACGCATAAACTTGGCTCGGATGCCACTGTTGGGAAACATAGTAATTTCAAAAAAAACTACGCACATGCAAGATCATGGTGATGCATAGCAACGAGAGGGGAGAGTGTTGTCCATGTACCCTTGTAGACCATTAAGAGGAAGTGTTATGACAACGCGGTTGATGTAGTCATATGTCTTCATGATCGACCGATCCTCAGTACCGAACGTACGGCACCTCCACGTTCAGCTCGGTGACGTCCCGTGAACTCACAATCCAGTAGAGCTCGAGGGAGAGTATCGTCAACACGACGGCGTGGTGACGATGTTGATGAAGCTACCGACGTAGGGCTTCGCCTAAGCACCGCTACGATATGACCGAGGTGGATTATGGTGGAGGGGGCACAGCACACGGCTGGGAGAGATCAATGATCAACTTGTGTGTTCTAGGGTGCCCCCTGCCCCGTATATAAAGGAGCAAGGGGGGAGGCCGGCCGGCCCTGTAGGGTGCGCCAGGACCTCCTCCTAGTAGGAGTAGGACTCCCCTCTTTCCTACTCCTACTAGGAGGGTGGAAGGAAGGGGGGAAGGACAAGGAAAGGGGGGCGCCCCCCCCCTTCCTAGTCCAATTTGGACAAGAGGGGGAGGGGGGGCGCGACCTGCCCTGGCCGGCCCCTCTCTCTCTCCACTAGGGCCCAACAAGGCCCATTAACCCCCGGGGGGTTCCGGTAACCCCTCCGGCACTCCGGTAAAATCCCGATTTCACCCAGAACTCTTCCGATGTCCAAATGTAGGCTTCCAGTATATCAATCTTTATGTCTCGACCATTTCGAGACTCCTCATAATGTCCGTGATCATATCCGGGACTCCGAACTACCTTTGGTACATCAAAACATATAAACTCATAATACCGATCGTCACAGAACTTTAAGCGTGCGGACCCTACGGGTTCGAGAACTATGTAGACATGACCGAGACATGTCTCCGGTCAATAACCAATAGCGGAACCTAGATGCTCATATTGGTTCCTACATATTCTACAAAGATCTTTATCGGTCAAACCGCATAACAACATATGTTGTTCCTTTTGTCATCGGTATGTTACTTGCCCGAGATTCGATCATCGATATCTCAATACCTAGTTCAATCTCGTTACCGGCAAGTCTCTTTACTCGTTATGTAATGCATCATCCCGTAACTAACTCATTAGTTACATTGCTTGCAAGGCTTATAGTGATGTGCATTACCGAGAGGGCCCAGAGATACCTCTCCTACAATCGGAGTGACAAATCCTATTCTCGATCTATGCCAACTCAACGATCACCATCGGAGACACCTGTAGAGCACCTTTATAATCACCTAGTTACGTTGTGACGTTTGGTAGCACACAAAGTGTTCTTCCAGTAATCGGGAGTTGCATAATCTCATAGTCATAGGAACATGTATAAGTCATGAAGAAAGCAATAGCAGTAAACTAAACGATCAAGTGCTAACCTAACGGAATGGGTCATGTCAATCACATCATTCTCCTAATGATGTGATCCCATTGATCAAATTACAACTCATGTCTATGGCTAGGAAACTCAACCATCTTTGATCAACGAGCTAGTCAAGTAGAGGCACACTAGTGACACTATGTTTGTCTATGTATTCACACATGTATTATGTTTCCGGTTAATACAATTCTAGCATGAATAATAAACATTTATCACGATATGAGGAAATAAATAATAACTTTATTATTGCCTCTAGGGCATATTTCCTTCAAGAACATGGTATGATAGACAGATATTCTAGGTACCAAAAACAGGAAAGCATGCCATATTCACACGTATCATGTGTAGGCTAAGAAGATGCAGTTTACACTAATTAGGAGCAATACAAGATAGACACCATATGCAACATGCAACCAGATATCACATTGCCAAGTTAGATCAAGCACCTTGGATGGTGGAGTAGGGCAGTGGAGACTTGGAACTTGTAATGCACTAGCAGTACAATGAGAATCTGTACAGATGCTTCGTTTATGTTGCAGCAGAGGACCACCATCATCACCTTCCTTACCCTTTTCCTTCCTCTTTTTTGATTTTTCCTTGTCAAGACAAACCCACAAGAAAAAGGAATAAAATTTGCTCTTCAGAACTCATTGATGCATGATACTAACGAACACTACTTTCATGTAAGGAAACCGCATGATAGGAGGATGGAATATGTATGAAAAACGGGACGGCATGACATATTGACATGTATGATGTATAAAGTGTAAACTAAGCACAAGGTGTTTGAACTAGTTAGAAGCAATGCAAGCTAGAAACCATATGAAAGATGAAACCAATATCACTCTGCCAAATTAAAAGGGTGGCCTAACAAATGTATTTGACCAAATTAGAAGCAATACATGGCAACATGCTAGAAATAATATGGAATATGCAATGAATAAAGGTGTCTCATCATAAGTGATTGATGCAGGATACAGAAGAGAGGTAGTTTCATGTAAGAACATGGTTAACACATAGATGTAGTGTGTACCAAAAATAGGAAGGTATGTCATATTCACGGGTATAATGTGTAAACTAAGCAGATGCAATTTACCCTAATTAGAAGCATTACAAGCTACACACCGTATGAAACATGCAACCACATATCACACTTCGAAGTTAGAGCAAACACCTGCAATGGTGGTGTAGGGGAAGTGCGGTCTTCAAGTACAGAGCTACATTCAATATCTTCATTTAGGCTTGCTGTTTCTTGAGAATCATGTGGAGAGGATGAAACTGCACTCTTTATAAGAGTAGCGTGTCTCATACTAACCCATGGGCGTGACTGTCTGATCATAAGTGATAGATGCAGGATACACAAGAATAGTAGTTTGATGTAAGAACATGGTGTGATAGGCATATGTAGTATGTACCAAAAATAGGAAGGCGTGTCATATTCACATGCATAATGTGTAAGCTAAGGAGATGCAATTTAACAAATTAGGAGCAATACAAGCTAGGCACCATATGCAACATGCAACCAGATATCACACTGCCATCTTAGAGCAAGCACCTGGGGTTGTGGAGTTGGGGAGATGAGATTTGGAACTTGCACTGTGTTGGAGTAGCAGGATAATCTGTAGAGATCATCTGTTTCGGTTGCTCCAGAGGACCACCATCATTCCATGCCTTCGTCCTTTTAGATTTTGCCTTGTCAAGTAAACACACAAGTAAAAGGAATGAAATTCACAGTTCCAAATTTGTTGATGCATGATACTGATGAACACATCTTTTATGTATGGCAACCACATTGTAGGAGGATGGAATATGTAAGAAAAATGCTAAGCAGAAGGCATTTCAACAAATTGGAAGCAATGCAATCTAGACACCATATGAAAGATCCAACCAAAATCACTCTACCAAGTTAGATGTGTCTCGTTATAAGTGGCACTTCAACAAATTAGAGGCAATACATGTTTGAAATGATATGCAAGATGCAACCGATATTACATTGTCAACTTGAAGGCGTCTCGTCAGAAGTGATTGATGAGGGATACACAAGAAAAGTAGTTTGATGTAAGAACATGGTTAATAGAAAGACGTAGTATGTACCAAAAACAGGAAGGCATGTCATATTCACAAGTATAATGTGTTAACTAAGCAGATGCAATTTACCCTAATTAGAAGCATTACAAGGTAGACACCATACGCAACATGCAACCACATATCACACTGCCAAGTAAGAGCAAGCACCTGCGATGGTGGTGTGGGGGAATTGCGGTTGTCAACTAGAGAGCTATGTTGACTATCTTCATTTAGCCTTGCTGTTTCTTGAGAATCATGTGGGGAGGATGACACTGCACTCTTTAAACGAGTAGCGCGTCTCACAATAACCCACCGGGGTGACTATCTCATCATAAGTGATTGATGAGGGATACAAAAGAGCATTAGTTTGATGTATGAACATGGTTAATAGACATATGTAGTATGTATCAAAAACAGGAAGGCATGTCATTATCAAAGGTATAATGTGTAAAGTAAGTAGATGCAATTTAACCAAATTTGAAGCAATACAAGATAGACACCATATGCAACATGCAACCACATTTGACAACGTGAAGTTAAAGCAAACACCTGGGATGGTTGTGTGTGGCAATTGAGATCATCAATTGCATAGCTACGTTTACTGTCTACATCTGCTGACACTACACCCTTTAGAGCACTGAAACGCTTACTGCTTATCTTCAAATTACACTGGAGCGACCTCTATCTTTTCTTTTTTGTATTCACCAACACTACGTCAGAGTCTGAAATACCCGTGCATAAAAAACAATAGTGTGAGTGTGGGTGAAGTGTGTGCACAAGTAGTATAGTGTAAAGGTAGCAGATAGCAGGTCGGTGAGAAATAAATGATAGGAGACATATGATAGCTCTACAACATGCATGGCACACGAAATTACTAGATTCTAGGATTTTTGAAATATGAGCATAGGGATGGCTGGGAAATGCAGATGCTAATCCAGCACACCACAAGGTGTGGTCCTATGAAAATAACAGTCGACTGAAAACAAATAGGTTAGTCCATTTTTTTCTACACCGTCCAATGTACAAAGAACAGGCAGATCGCCTTTATCAACCTCTAGTCAGTCAGTGTTACGATCTTCCTCGAAATGCCAGGGACCACCAGCCCAGTCCCCTGCCTCTGCCCTCCCCTCGACCTCACTGCACCGCCGTGCTTGGAACCGCCCCCCGACCATCCCTTCATGCCCCGCCGACCTCCAGATCGGGCGCAAGCAGCTCCTACGCCCCACACCCCTATGGTAAACACTGATGTGTTGCTTCCCCGCTGAACAGGCGGACTAGGTGCTCCGCGCGCCTAAGCAGGTGCTGCTTCTTTTAATTGTGATTCAACTGACCCTGAATTGAAATCCAGGCGGGCCACTAACCTCTAGCCAAGGTGAAATAGTAAATGGGAGGAAACCTTTTGCATTTAGTATCACAAAGAAGATGCAGTAAGAAGCGCTCAACTAGTTTCTTTCATGGGATGAATATGGTGTGAGCAGAGACGTAAGATTTGCATGAATAAGGGAAGAGGAGTACCTCTTTCTGTTGGCAGTGTTGTGTCCCCTTCTTTTGGTTTGCTGGACGGTGGAGCCTTGGACGAACCCATGGCCAAGTTGTTGAGTGTGGTGCGGTGGTTGTCTGTCAGCGGCGGGGAACCAGATCCGAGGTGGCGAACGACGGCATAGTGGGAACAGCTCCGATGCGGTGGACGGTTGTGATAGTGGAGCGGCAGTGGTGAGGCGCAGGACGGCGTGGTCGAAGTGGTTCTGGTATGGCGCACATCGGCGTTGGTGTTTCGGTTTCGCGGCTGGTGGGCATCGGTGTTTCTGGTGCCACTAAGTCCTTGAGGGCGTTGTGGTTGCGGCTGCGGTTGCGTTGGACGATGACGCCGTGGTACCGGCTCCGGCGTGATGGAGGAGGGCGGTGGTGGATTGGGCGCGATGGGGCGGAGGACGGAGGAGGCTGGGATTTCACGGCTGGTGGACAGGGCGTTTTGGCGCACATGGAGTATGATTGGGAAAACAGAGGGAGGGGGAACTAAGGGGGAACCATGTTTCAATTTGGGACGTGCTTGTTTAAAATTTCGGGAAATTTACAAACTTTGCCCCCATCTAAAATTTCAGACATATTGCAGGTTGGGGGTAGGACAGTAATCTCAGGTGTCCCAAATGGTGGGCGGGATATATTTCGACCGAGCACATGGGTATTTAGGTGCCCACGGCGTATGAATGCTTCTCAGAGGCGGTTGAGACTCGCGTCTTGGTGAAGTTACAAACCTACCCCGGTTTAGACCTTTGGACATAGGGCTGATAGGCTACACGGGCTAGAGTCAGGACAGTAATTTCCTACCACCAAACATTAGTCTCGCGGGTTTCGGGTGACCAAAGGCTTATTTGGCGCTTCATTCAATATTTGGGAGCAGAAGCATTAACGTTTTCGGTTCTCTTGAATTGAACTTTCAGGATTTGTCAAACTTCACAAATATTGACTCTTCAAAATCCTAAAACTACGATTATTTTGGAATGGAAGGGGTACATTTGAATATACATTGTACACGAGTATATATTAAAAAATATGCAACTTACCTCAGTTCATGCATGGTTCCAAATATAATCTCCTTGGTTGCAAAAAATAGTTAGACATGCATATGAATATATAGCATGTTCAAACGCTCAACAAAGATTGATGCCCCCTTTTAGATCTGATTTGCAAATGCCATTATATCGGATTCAAATAGATGAATGCACTTCCTATGAATTCGAATCTTCGAAACCCCCTTTATGTTGAATTCAACATGAATTCTATTTTGTAGCTAGCAATTTGGAATGTATCCAGGGCAGTGACAAATGTATAAAGTGCTTCACACTAACAACATGGAGTGCACTAATTAATGTTTATATATTAATTGCAAAAGAAATGCATTGCCTGTATTTCAAACCGCTCTCACTCTATGGATCGATAATATGAAATAAACACATGCACATGCTAGAATTCAATAAAGTATGGGTGCCTGATAGACCGATTTTCGTTCATATGCAAATTGGAAAATTCATGGTCTCATCCAAAAATAATAATGCCATTTATATTTTAATTTAACGCGTAGAACCACCTTTTACACGTAGATGCACTATGCCTCGACCCATTCTCACACACGCGCTATATATCTCTCTATCTAACGCATAAGTGCACAAACTTTATATACATCGGCATTTCTCTTTCACACATGCTCACTATCTCTCCCGGGGTGTTGGGGTGTCTCACGCACACACTCTCTCTATGTCTTCCTCTCTCTTTCTAACTACTATGTACCACTCTTTTCACTAATCTCAGTTGGAAAACACTATTTCTCTCACATGCACATATACACACGCGCGGTCTCTACTAGCCCTCTATACGCACATATATGTGCCTACGTGTCTCTCGCACACACATTATCTTTAGGCCTCTCTCGCACACATTGCCTCCCCCCCACCCAGAGACACACCTCTCTCTTAGTAGTTGGCAGATATGATTCCATCAGGTCATTCGGTAGGACATCCCTGACTGTTAGGCTGGATGGTAATACGAGGCAAAGTTTTACCCAAGTCCGCACCCTTGCAGTTGAGAAAAAAGCCTACTCCTGGTACTGTATATTAGTGATAGGGGTGTGTACAAAGTACACATGAATACCAGGCATTGTGCATGTGTGTATACTATCGACGAACTAGCCCCCAGGCTTCTATAACATACTTGGGGCCTTGGGTTACAAATCATATATAGTCGGCTTATCACCAGTGGGGATAGAGTCCTCCACGACTCTGGTAGCTTTGTCTTGTATGCCGAGTCCTCCACATGGGTCTTCGTATAATGCGTCTTGGTCCAACCTATGTGGCGTGGGATGGAACTGACCCATGAGTCCTCATGTTGACCCACCACAACTAGAAATGATGTGCCCACCCCAACTAGAAATGATGTGCCCACCCCAACTAGAAATGATGTGCCCACCACACCACACACGCAATCGGCCACTAAGAAAATAAGCATATACAATAGTACAATGTTATACATGAAAGTTAATTGCATGGTGCATCCAAAAAAATTTGTTCTGCATTGTGAATGTTTATATTTTATCCTAAAATATTAGTCACGGGAAAGAGAAAGGAAGGACATATCTCTCCTTATCTCCACCAGACACCCCTCTTTCTACACCACTTTCACATACGCACACAAACTATCTCTCGGCCCTCTAAAAGTATGCATGCCCATGACACATTCACATGTGACGGTCATTGTATTTCAAGCAAAAGAACAATACGGTCACTGGACTTCAGAATATGCTCATTACGGTCACCGTATACATTCTCGTGGTGATCATATGGTATCTAGCTCATGATACGCCTCTGTATTTTGTTGATGACACTGACGGACATTGTATTTGATCCGTGCCCCGTATTTTGTTGACGACACTTACGGTCATTGTATTTGAAGCAAAAGCATGATATGGTCACTGGACTTCAGAAAAAGCTCATCACGGTCACCACATACATTTTGTGGTGCTAACCAACCTGTTGTTGGATGGTTAGGAGGACAGTGGTTTCCCGAGCCCACCCGGGTTAAAGTCCTGGTGCTCGCATTTATCCTGGGTTAATTTTAGTATTTTCCGGCGATGTGCATTCAGTGGGAGGAGACGTTCCACTCGACTATGAGGCACCTATGGTGACTTTGTAAAATCTCAAGATCATATGCTGGCTCACTATCTCGAAGGTGCTCATAGGGGTAGGGTCTACGTGTGTGCGCTTGCAGCGGTGAGTGGTTGCGCGTATATATGAGCGCTTGCGTCTGTACCGTGTTAGAAAAATGCATGCCATGATTATACGGTCACAGGCTCACCCGTACAACTCCGTATTTTGATGACGACACAATCAATTGACCAGTCAAACATTCCATGTGGTGCAACTAGTGTTGCACCATCGGGGCGCGTAACCATGGGGCCCACGTGTTGGCGCGTATATGAAAGAAAGAAACGATAGTTTGAGTCTGTACTATGTTAATAAAATACATTTTAGGGTGATCATATGGTCACTGTCTCACCATACAGCTCCGTAATTTTTTGATGACACGATCAATTAACCAGTCAAATGGTCCATATTCAGCAGAGCACATTACCATAGGGCCCACCCATCAGCGCGTATATGAAAGACAGAAATGGTAATAAATTAGTGCTCGGTGGGGATTCGAAGTTGTGAGACCTCTGGTTGGTAGTCGCCCGCGGTGCGGGGGCGTGGTGATTGGGCGGTGGCATGGGGATCGCCGGAGAAAAAGCTCGGCGCGGGGGGTGTAGAGGGATGGCCGGGGCGGCGGCGGACCAGTAGTGGGGAGTGGTTTCGAGGTGGGCGGGCGGCGTGGTGGCGTGGGCCGGCCGCGGGCGGCGGGGGCCAGCAGTTCGGCCGGTGGTGGCTGACGGCTCAGGGGGTGGAGGTTGAAGATAAACTGTAGGCCCTTGATTTCGTATCCAATGGCTGGAAAATCGACTGGCCAGAGATGAAAAAGTCAGTCGACTGACGTGTAGCCTCACCCCGCACGTACACATGCACGCACGCAACACTCGCATGAACACACGCACGCATGCAGGCATGCAACACTGACACGTACACATAACGAACACACGCATGCATGCAGGCATGCAACACTGACACGTACACATGCACTCACGAACACACGCATGTACGCACACATGCATGCAACACTAAAACGTACACATTCATGCATGCAACACTTGCATGCCTGCATGCACACAGCACACGACGCAAGACACACGCTCAACATATCCGTGCATGCACCCTTTGTTAAGGACATGGATTGTTACGGGTATTAATCAATCTTATCTATGATAATCAAAACACTGATGTTTCCAGCGGTCTTTATGAATCACAACATATCGAACAGGCAATGTATATATGAAAATTTTAAATATCTCTTACATTATATAGTAGGCTTATCTACATGAAATAGATGACGTCACACTCAATGAACAATCATCGGATTATGAAATGCCCACTGACCGCCCTGGCCCACCAAAAGTTCCTCTGTCATGTGATGCCTGCGTTGGGTCACTGACATGCAAGCCATGTACCCAAAGAGCCCACACGTCAGTGGAAGAATGGCACGGTGTCGTACGTCGGAGTCGAGGGCGCCACTCGCTGCACTCCCGGCTGAACACGCCTCCTTGCCCCATTCAAACGCCTCCATGAAACCCGTGTGGAAGCCGCGAAACCCACTCTGGACACACGTCCGTTCATGACCTGGCCGGCATTAAATGCAACGCCGGCCGAGCTCATCCCGCTCGCCGTCTATTTAATCTCCTATTTAAACGAGGCCAGACGCCGGCCAAGAATCGCACACCTCCGCCGCTCCCCTATCTCCTCCTTCAACATTTTGTCCACTCTTACAATGGCTTACGAAGAGTAGTTATCCTGCATCCAAGCTGGTTGGGTGGCCCGCCGAGCCCTCCGGATACGAGCTATGCAGCTCGCTGATCCACCTCCCTCCCCTCGCTCGATGGAGATAGTTACCGCCCCAAGCCGGTGCGCGGTTCAGCAACTCACCGCTCCAGGCCAGCTCAACGATGAGCGACGGATGGGCGTCGTCGCTGCCGTCCACGCCGCCGCCTCGTACCGCGCCTCCCGTGTCTGCGACTGCTTCTCCCGTTTCTATGGTCGAGACTCCCATGCCGGCAGCCGCGCCATGCAAGCAGAGACAGAAGTCAGGTGCGTGGAGAGCGACGAGTCGGTGGCCAGTGCCTCTGCGTCCGCCGCCATCATCGAGGAGAAGTAGAACACGGGAGGCCGTCACCACTAGGGTCCCATGAAGGCCACCACGGAGGCGACGCCGGCGTACACAGCAGGTGTCTTGCCGGATCCTTTTGTTGCGAGGACCTTCGTTGACCCCGCATGGGCTCCTCAGAAGCAGAGAAGCCCCCTTCCACCTTCATCTTGGGCATCAGCCAGCGATATCAGTTGGGCAATGGGGAAGCGAGTCGTCCTTTGTGCTGAAGCATATACCTTTGGGGCTCCCGGCAATTCGGTGATTATGCTGCCGGACATGAGGAACACAAATGGATCGGTGGGCGACCATTTAGGCCAGGTATTATATACCTATGCTGTCCAGAACTAGCACCACTTAGTTGATTTGAATGTAATGAAATCCATCATGTTTGTATGAAAATCCGGTATTTATATCAATTCCGTCATTGTTTATATGAAATATCGCCGTGTTTGCATGAATTTCGTCCGGTTGGTTGAGTTGCTGTTAGAATGTGTGCGGCTACGGTTGGATGGCGTAATTTGCGGGTCACCGATTGGTCTACGGCTGGCTTGGGTGGCGTAGTGGGACAAAAAAAGCACAGCTTGTGCGAGCTCGTCTCCAACGTACGCGCTAGAGGATGCATGAGCACCCGAGCCATTCCTCGTTCATCGGTGGCAATGGCACTGGTGGACAAAAGGGTCGCCAATATTTTGGCTACCCAGGGCAAGATCCAAACAGCCCCTCCCAGCACATTCAAATCCCTCGTCCGCCGTGAAATTTTGCCATCTGTTGTTTTCATGGACTCGCAAGATGCTCGTGCATTGCATGGAACATCAAGTTGCATTTTTTCACAAAACACCTGTTGTGATTGACCCATGCAAGAGTAATCCCATGTGTAAAAACTAATGATATCTCGAGAATTTTATCGGAAAAATGGTATCTTGAGAATTTCATAAAAAATGATATCTCGAAAAAGATGAGAGATAAGGTGAGGAGGAGTGGGGCGTGGTGGTGGCTGGTGGTCGGACTGGGCGGAGGCATGGGGATGGACAGCGCATTATGTCTAGGTTTGTATCTCTCTCACACACCCCCACATAGGTGGGGACGTTGTAGGATCGAAAGTATGTCTAAAGGGGGTGATTAGACTACTTGACCAAATAAAAATCTAGCATTTTACCAATTTTAAGTCTTGGCAGATTTTAGCAACTTATCACAAGTCAAGCAATCAACCTACACATGCAAATCTAAGAGTATAGCAGTGGAATGTAAATTATTGCATATGAAGGTAAAGGGGAGGAGTTTGGAGGGAGAAAATGCAATGTAGACACAGAGATTTTTTACGTGGTTCTAATAGGTGGTGCTATCGTACATCCACGTTGATGGAGACTTCAACCCACGAAGGGTAACGGTTGCGCGAGTCCACGGAGGGATCCACCCACGAAGGGTCCACGAAGAAGCAACCTTGTCTATCCCACCATGGCCATCGCCCACGAAGGACTTGCCTCACTTGGGTAGATCTTCATGAAGTAGGCGATCTCCTTTCCCTGACAAACTCCTTGGTTCAACTCCACAATCTTGATGGAGGCTCCCAAGTGACACCTAACCAATCTAGGAGACACCACCCTCCAAAAGGTAATAGATGGTGTGTTGATTATGAACTCCTTGCTCTTGTGCTTCGAATGATAGTCTCCCCAACACTCAACTCTCTCTCACAGATTTGGGTTTGGTGGAAAGATGATTTGAGTGGAAAGCAACTTGGGGAAGGCTAGAGATCAAGATTCTTTTGGTTGGATTGGAATATCTTGGTCTCAACACATGAGTAGGTGGTTCTATCTCAGAAAATAAATGCTGGAAGTGTAGGCATGTTATGATAGCTCTCTCCATGAATGGAGGAAGTGTGGTGGGCTATATATAGCCTCCACACAAAATCTAACTGTTACACACAATTTACCAAACTCGGTGGGACCGAATAATTAAACTCAGTCAGACCGATTTAGTTCAAAATGTGAATGTTAGGATTTTCGGTGGGACAGACATGTCAACTCGGTGTGACTAATTTCAT
Source organism: Triticum urartu (assembly GCF_003073215.2). Taxonomy (NCBI): domain Eukaryota; kingdom Viridiplantae; phylum Streptophyta; class Magnoliopsida; order Poales; family Poaceae; genus Triticum; species Triticum urartu. The sequence goes on along the minus strand of NC_053024.1, from coordinate 265,727,895 downwards.
TAGGGTTAGGGCATAACGTAATCTCGGTGAGACTGATCACATGAACTCGTGAGACCGATTTCTGTAATAGGCAAACAGAGAATTGGTTAGGCAAACTCTGTGGGACCAATCGCTCATTTCGGTGGGACTGAAACGTTACAAAAAGGAAACAGAGAGTTTGCATTGCGAACTCGGTGGGACCGGTTGCTCATATCGGTTAGACCGAAACATTATGAAGGGAAACAGAGAGTTTGCGATCTCATCTCGGTGAGACTGAGATCCCTACCGTGAGACCGAATTGATGAGGGTTTCTGGCTATGGCTATGTCAAATGAACTCGGTGGCGCCGGATAGGTCAAATCGGTGGGGCTGAGTTTGACTTTTGGTTTGGGACATATGTGGATATGAGAAAGTAGTTGAGGGCTTTTGGAGTATATCACTAAGCATTTTGAGCAAGCAAGCCATTAAGCAACACCTCATCCCCTTTTAATAGTATTGGCTTTTCCTATGGACTCAATGTGATCTTGGATCACTAAAATGAAATTGTAGAGTCTTGATCTTGAGCCAATATGTGTCCTTAGCATTTTGAGGGGTCCACATCTCTAGTCCATGCCATGCCAATCATTGAACTTTCTGAAATAATCATCTTGAAAGAGTATTATTAGTTCAATGAGCTATATGTTGTTAAGAATTACCAAAACCACACAGGGATTAGTTGCACTTTCAATCTCCCCCTTTTTGGTAATTGATGACAACATATAGATCAAAGCTTCGACAAGTGATAATAAGAGTGAAATATATCATTGCTTTGAGAAGTATGTGATAAGCAAGATCTCCCCCTAAATTTGTGCATTATTTAAAATTTGCTTTTGAATGCAAATGCACAATTGATTAGGATCATGGGTTACTCTTCCATGTCACATACATCTTGGTGGAGCGCTAAAAATGATAGAATATGAAATATGCACTCATCACCAAGGCAAAGTGAATGATCATACATGAGGGATAAATAATATCATCATCCAAGCACAAGCATTAAGGCGATATGATCAAACACATGACCATACAAGTATATCACAAACACAAAGTATCATCGAGGCAAGCAAACGAATAAGTATCAAAAAAGTAGCAAATGAGGCAAAAAGAAGCAAATCTCTCTCTCTCGAAGCCTATGATCTATACACTTTCTCCCCCTTTGGCAACAAGTTACCAAAAAGCACGAAAATAAATAGTGCTATGCGGATCTCTAGGCTTGATCTTCGGGTGGAGGCATGGAGAGGACTCCGAGGACAAATGCATCTATTGAGGTTGTAGGAGCTGGTGAAGTTGCAACCGGAGGGGCAACCGAAGCTGTGGCTGCAGGTGCTGACGTAGTAGCTCTTGTGTCTGTCACGGGCACTGCTACAGATCTCTGTGCCCTAGGCACTCTCTGAAAGACGACAATAGTAGCTTTCCCTTTCCTTTCCTCAGCTTCTTCTTGGAGCTGCTCAACAGCTGTTTGCATTTCCGTCACCTTCAAGTCAAGATCATAGAACTTTGTCTCAATGATCCTCTCAAGACTCTCTTGATTCTGAGTCAAGGTGGCCAATTCTTTCTCAATCCTCAGAGTGGCTTGAATGAGATATCCAAGTTGATCTTGCTTTGACTTGAGGAAGACTTGTGAAGCCTCTTCAGCACTTGGCATCTTTGCTACCTTCTCAGCTTTTGCTTTCTCCCTCTTCTCTTGAGCCTCTACAAATGTGGGATCATCAGCATCCATGACAACCATGTTGTCCTCAAAGTCAGGCCTCAAGGGAAGGTATTCCTTATCCAACAAGTATGTGCATGTGCCCATCTTGGAGTTGATGAGCATCTGGATGTGTGGAGCATACCCACATGATCTCTTCTGGTCTGCAGTTGTCCTCTTGATTGTCTCAACAATCAAACTCATCACCTTAAACTTTTGGGGCACATCAAACAACTGAAGTAAATTGATGGAGTAGCATCTAATCATCATGTGATCTCTGACTTGGGCAACAAGGTGTGCGTCAAGATGGTGTTAATAGTGGCCAGTCCAGACAATAGATAATCCACATAGCCTAGCATGTGATTCTTCAAGGGTTTGTCAGGAATTTCCTTATACATGTTGGCCATGGAGTTGTTATCTTTCTTCCTCTTGGCATAGGCATCTATGTCATCCTCATGCTCTGCAGGGGCATTAATCAGCTTGGCCCATTCAGCAACTGTTGATTGGTACCTTATACCTTCAGACATCCATACAATCCTTCCATCAGGATAGAAATGAGGTGTAGAGTAGAATTGCATAATGAGCTCACCATTCCACTTGGTCAATTTCTGACCCACAAAAGTGTCTACTCCATTAAGGTTGAAGCTCTCATGCACTCCTGGGAAGTGGTCTTCATTGTTGTTGATGTATTTCCAACCAACCCACTCCATGTCACACACTATGGGCTTCTTATCCAACAGGATTCTTATCCAATAGAATTATCTCATAGAAGTCCCGTTGTTCCTTGGTGTGAAACATATACTCCATAGCAGTCCTTCTCCTCACAACATATGGATTTGATTATCTCCACAATCTGAGACCTGCATCCTTTCTGGCTTTCATGTTCTCTGCCACTAGATGATTGTCATCATGGTTAGGGATCTTTGGCTTTAGCTTCCTAAGCACTTGGGCTTCATCATCTTCTTCTTCTTCAACTTTAGTCACTGGGGCCTTGTTCTTCTCAGCAGCTGGTATATTTCTTGTGGTCCTCTTTGGTGCAGTCCTGGGGGCTGGAGCAGAAGCTTTGGGGAAGTCTTGGGCTTTAAAGGAGCAGCCCCAGACTTGATGGCATCCCCCATCAGGTTTTGTGCTTTAGGTGCTGGTGCAGCATCCTCTTCTTCTTCCTCCTCTTCCTCCTCATCAGGCTGAATCATCATTGAGGGTTTGCCTATAACTCGGCCATAGTTTTCTTGGCCCTATCCTTCCTCTTCTTGCCCTCACCAGCAGCCAGTTCAAGATTTGACTTGGAGGTTTCAAGAGTTGAGGCCCTGGCTTTTGAAGTGGGCACTCTCTTGGCAGCAGCCTTCTTGTGCATACCAGGCTTTCTTGATGCAACTGTGCCAAATTCCTTCTTGACAACCTTCTTTTTGGAGCTGACCTCCTCCTCAGTAGCAATGTAGTCATCATCCTCTGAGTCAGGATTTCTCTTTCTCCTCTACCTAGTAGCATCCTTAGGTACGTTGCTAGGAGTACTTCTGCTGCCTTCATCATAACTGCCAGAGGGACTAGTGCCCTCACTCAGATTTACCTGCTCCTCAGACTTGTTCTGGCTATCATTTGAACTGACATATTTGACACTACAAACTGAAGGCTGGCCCTATGAATAGTTATATATGAGATAGAGTGGATGAGCATCACAAAGTGCAGAGATTTTGCAAAATAAATGAGTCAAAAACTTAGTTTTAATTTTCCACAGAAAGCATTTCGGAGCTACCGATTTGTTAAACTCGGTGACACCGAAGCAACTTTGGAGTCTAAACTAGTGGAACCGGTCAGACTGAGACACAGTTCAGTGACTTCGAGATTGCTAGGGTTTCACTAAGAGTTGAACTCAGTCACACCGATTTGCAATGGCCTAAGACAAATCGGTGAGACCGATTTCCACAACTTGGTCGGTCCGAGATGAGTTCGACGGAAACCTAACCCTAAATTTTCGAATCAAAACTAATCTAAAGGAAGTTTTTGCTAGATAGGATGATCTCATACATGGTAAGAAACATGGCACTGACTTTGTGCTAAGAATCGGAGGAAAGAATTGCACAAAGGATCAAACTCATACCCTAACTTGGCGATGAGCTCGCTATGGCGGCAACGGCGGTGAAGATTTCCGTTGACGGCGATGGAGACCAGCGGCGGGAGGTCGCTGGCAATGAGAGGGCGATCCGGAGACCCGAGTCAGTAGAGCAGGGCACGCGCGGGTGAAAGGGTTTCGAAGAAATTTCCAAAATTTGACCCGTCGGTATATATATATCCTGACCCTGTCGGTGAGACCGAGTGGAACAACTAGGTGGCACCAAGATGCAGAATCGCAAGCGGTTGCTGCAACTCGGTGTGACCGAACGGTTCTAATCGGTTGCTCCAAGATTGAAAACCTAAATCAACTCGGTGAACTCGTTGTGACCGAAAAATATGAATCGGTCAGACCGAAATGCACAGAGAGGTTTTGGAAGTTTAAGTCTATGACGAATCGGTGACTCTGAGTGCTCCTCACCCAGAGGGTTCGAACCTGACTTGATCAAACTTTGTGATGTAGCATGAATAGAGTTTGAGACGAGAAAAGCATAGATAGCTAGAGGAAGTTCTTAGGCATTCTTGTCCATCCATTTGGCAAAAGAAGAAGAGCCAAACAATCAAAGCAACAAATGTATGTCCTCGAATGGGAAAGATATGCAATCAACATGCTCACACAATAAAATGGCAAATGAAATATGTGGCAAAGCATGCACAAACACTCTAGCATCTATCAGGCAATTGGCGATGACTAGGTCATCTATATATGAGTATATTGACTTAGGAGTCAAATGAGAACATTTGATCGTAGGTCATACTCATCGTTTAAGCGCAAGTGGTGTTAGCACTTTTACATAAAGCATTGTTGTGCTCACACCTTTAGAGTTGCTTTAGCTCAATTCTTAGAGTAAGGCTCCCCCTAGATGTGATATCACCCCTAAGAGGGATGAAATAACCTTGGGTTTTGTTGATGATGACTTCATGTAGATGTTGAAGATGTGGATGCTCAAAGTTGATGTAGATCATTTGGAGCAATCCATTGGAGTGAGTTGCACTTTCAAAACCTACATGGGTTAGTCCGACAAGGAACAAACAAGTATATCCATAGACATAGAGTGAAATACACACAAGATGATGTCCATGAAAGCATTATGTTATCTTGTCCCTTGTCTTACCAACAAGAGGGTTTGTGACTCCTTGAACTAGTGCAAGATGTGGAAGTTGTTTGCACTTGTTCTCGCCAAAATGATTTGAGTGAAGTATGTTGGTGGAGTCACCCTCAAGAACTCTCTAGTTATTCTTCTTCGGGATCCACATCAACTTGACGGGAATCCTTGGAGTTGTAGTCGTACTTGATGAAGTGGAAGTTGATGTAGTATTGGGAACCCACTTGACCAAGGCCTTGTTCTTCAAATGCATCAATCTCCTCTTGAAGCTTGTCCTTGACTTTTTGCTTGTCGTCTTGTGGTGGAAGATCATCTTGAGCTTGTGTTCCCTTGAAAGAAGTAGGCTCATACTTCTCTTGTTGAACAAAAAACTTCGTCTTGGGGTATTGATCTTCTTCCCACTCAACTCCATTAGCGTTGAACTTTCGTTCAAAACCAACACCTTGATTCTTCCGGTGCCTTCCTTGCTTGCATACAATTTCCTCAAATTGTTTACTTCCGGCAAGGCTCCTGTAAACACCTTTCTCTATAATTCCCTTCAATAAGCTATTTTCTTGCTCAAGTGTAACTTGGCTAAGAAAATCATTGGTGGAATCAAGAGAACTACTAGAAGCAACAACATTGGATTTAACATGATTATTGTTACTACTAGAAGAAGAATATTTCTTACTCTTGTTGCTAGATTTTACTTGTGGCATGTAAGTAGACAAGAGTAAACGCTTGGCGATGTAAGATGAACTTTTCTTACGAAGATCATCATTGATTGCTTTTAAGAACCCATGCTCTTTCTCTAGATTGAGCTTTTCAAAGCGTAGCTTCTCATGAGTCTTTAAAAGCTCTTGATGATCTTCTAAGGTAGTTTCATGAGCTAACTTAAGAGTGTTTAGTTCTTTAGTTAGACGCTCAATTACCTTCTTATCATCGTCATTTGTTTTATCTTGATTAGCATGATTAATAGCAAGTTCATCATAGTTTTCATCACTAGAGTTTTCAAGAAGTAGATCATCATCACCTAGCAAATCATCTTCATCACTATTTAAATCAACATAATCGAGGTGTGATACCTTTGGGCCTTTATCCATGAAGCATCTTCCAATTCCTTCATTTGGTGAGTCATATATTTCATAGGAGTTGGTTGACACAAGTGCTAGACTGGCAACACCTTCATCTTGAGTATATTCTGAGTCGGAGTGATAACTTCTCTCAGAATAATGGTCGGAGTCGGAGCCGAATACCCATTCACCAATGTGAGCTTGATGTCTTTGTTTTGTGTAGCTCCTTGATGACTTGTCCTTCCTTTCTGAATGCTTGCTTCTACGAGAGGTTCTTTGTCCATAACGATCATATCTACTCCTTCTCTCTCTTGGAGGTGATTCTTCTCATCAACTTCTCCTTTTAGGTGAGTCTTCTCTTCTTTTATAGGGATCCATACACTCATTGGAGTAGTGTTCGGGTATTCCATAATTGTATCAATTACACTCACGACTAGAAGATCCTTTATCATTGTAGGACCTTGACTTGGAACTTCTTTGTTTACTTCTACTCTTGTAGAACTTGTTGAAGTTCTTCACCATTAAGCTCAATTCCTCATTGAAGACTTGTTTCTCACTTGATGATGTACGAGCATCACATGAGGCTTTGTAAGCACCACTTGACTTGTTGTGAAGCTCTTCTTTATCCTTGAATGACATCTCATGAGCAACAATTCCCCCAATGACTTATGTTGGCTTCAGATCTTTATAATTGGGAATCATTTGGATCAATGTGCACATGGTATCATATTTTCCATCCAAGGCTCTTAGGATCTTCTTGATGATGAATTTGTCGGTCATCTCTTCACTTCCTAAGCCGGCGATCTCATTTGTGATGAGAGCAAGCCTAGAGTACATTTCAGCGACACCTTCACCGTCCTTCATTTTGAACTTGTCAAGTTGACTCCTTGACTGAGTCAGCACCTTCGTGCATATCAATCAAAGTATCCCAAATTTCCTTTGCATTCTCAAGACAGCTGATTTTTTTGAATTCTTCGGGGCACAATCCATTGAAGAGGATATTGCAAGCTTGAGCAATTTATTGTAGCATCCTCAATTCTTCCGTGGTAGCTTCACGATTCAGTTCTCTCCCATCGAAGAATTCACCTTGCAAGCCAATATAGACAATAGCCCAAATAACGGGGTTATGTCCAAGAATATGCATTTTCATCTTATGCTTCCAACTAGCAAAATTAATACCATCAAAGTAAGGGCCTCTATGGTGGTAATTTCCCTCGCTAGACGCCATACTCTCCTAGGTTGTGAAACCAAGGCTATCATCACCAATGCTATGGAGATCAAGGAAAATGGAGACCAAAGCTCTAATACCACTTGTAGGATCGAAAGTATGTCTAGAGGGGGGTGATTAGACTACTTGACCAAATAAAAATCTAGCTTTTCCCAATTTTAAGGCTTGGCAGATTTTAGCAACTTATCACAAGTCAAGCAATCAGCCTACACATGAAAATCTAGGAGTATAGCAACGGAATGTAAATCATTGCATATGAAGGTAAAGGGGAGGAGTTTGGAGGGAGCAAATGCAATGTAGACACGAAGATTTTTGGCGTGGTTCCGATAGGTGGTGCTATCATACATCCACGTTGATAGAGACTTTAACCCACGAAGGGTAATGGTTGTGCGAGTCCACAGAGGGCTCCAACCACGAAGGGTCCACGAAGAAGCAACCTTGTCTATCCCACCATGGCCATCGCCCACGAAGGACTTGCCTCACTTGGGTAGATCTTGACGAAGTAGGCGATCTCCTTGCCCTTACAAACTCCTCGGTTCAACTCCACAATCTTTACAGAGGCTCCCAAGTGATACCTAACCAATCTAGGAGACACCACTCTCCAAAAGGTAATAGATGGTGTGTTGATGATGAACTCCTTGCTCTTATGCTTCAAATGATAGTCTCCCCAACACTCAACTCTCTCACAAAGATTTGGATTTGGTGGAAAGATGATTTGAGTGGAAAGCAACTTGGGGAAGGCTAGAGATCAAGATTCTTGTATTGGATTGGAATATCTTGGTCTCAACACATGAGTAGGTGGTTCTCTCTCAGAAAATGAATGTTGGAAGTGTAGGCATGTTATGATAGCTCTCTCCACGAATGGAGGAAGTGTGGAGGAGTATATATAGCCTCCACACAAAATCTAATCGTTACACACAATTTACCAAACTCGGTGGGACTGAATAGTTAAACTTGTCAGACCGATTTAGTTCAAAATGTGAACGTTAGGATTTTTGGTGGGAACGACATGTCAACTCGGTATGACCGGTTTCATTAGGGTTAGGGCATAACGTAATCTCGGTGAGACCGATCACATGAACTCGGCGAGACCGATTTATGTAATAGGCAGACAGAGAGTTGGTCAGGCAAACTCGGTGGGACCAATCGCTCATTTCGGTGTGACCGAAACGTTATGAAAAGGAAACAGAGAGTTTGCATTGCGAACTCGGTGAGACCAATCGCTCATCTCGGTTATACCGAAATGTTACGATGGGAAATAGAGAGTTTGCAATCCCATCTTGGTGAGACCGAGATCCCTATCGGTGAGACCGGACTGATTAGGGTTTCTGGCTATGGCTATGTCAAATGAACTCGGTGGTGCCGGATAGATCAAATCAGTGGGGCCGAGTTTGACTTTTGGTTTGGGACATATGTGGATATGAGAAAGTGGTTGAGGGCTTTTGGAGCATATCACTAACCATTTTGAGCAAGCAAGCCATTAAGCAACACCTCATCCCCATTTAATAGTATTGGCTTTTCCTATGGACTCAATGTGATCTTCGATCACAAAAATGAAAATGTAGAGTCTTGAGCCTGAGCCAATATGTGTCCTTAGCATTTTGAGGGGTCCACATCTCTAGTCCATGCCATGCCAATCATTGAACTTTCTGAAATGATCATCTTGAAAGAGTATTAGTTCAATGAGCTATATGTTGTTAAGAATTACCAAAACCACCCAGGGATTAGTTGCACTTTTAGATGTGCACGAAGAGAAGAGGTGCATGCACGGTGCACGTACTCCCTTCTATTTCCCAACCACAGCCACGCGGGTACACGGTGGAAGTCATTTCTGTATGAAAAGGCAGCCCACGTGGTAATTTGACACGTGTACTGGTTGTCCACTTGATGGAGGATCGTGTACCACGGGTGAACAAACAAATTGCGACTTGGTGCATTATGTTAAAAAGAGGTAAACCATGTGGATTCTACCTTAGAGGCAAGGCTCTATACACTGGAGTACTTTTGATGTGTCCCATCAACTCGCAGAACAAGGAGAAGCTTGCTTAGTACGCCGTCTCCCCTGCCCACGGGCGCGGTGGCTCGCAGGGCGAGGTGAAGCTTGCTTACTACTCCCTCCGTTTACCCCCTTGTCCCTACCTTGGTTAGATAGATTATCATATTGTTTGAAATATATATATATATATATATATATATATATATATATATATATATATATATCTTTTAGTAGTAGGAGTAGTACAGTGGTACATAGGAGTAGTACTACAACAATTTCCTTCGAGTCTGTGGTGCAACAAGCTACCCTAGGGTATGTTACTACTCCCTCCTTTCCGGCTTATGGCTCAATTTCAAAATCTCTCCAACCAAGGTAGACGGTGAGTGGTGGAATTAATTTCGTAGTTTGCACAAGTAATTAGTACGCTCATTTTTCTCAAGAAGTTATGTTTAGTGAGGCATTAATTAGAATGAATGCATGCATGACCACTAAATTTCCATGAACTTCTACATGCATTGGTGAGTTTTCTCTTAACACTGCTTGCATCGGGTGATTTAACGCACCTCAAAATCCAAACATGTGATGGTACTACTACTACTAGTAGAATTGAGACTTATAAAACGGGAAAACAAATATTTTTAGATGAGCCCTATAAACCGGAAAGGAGGGAGTACTAAGTAGTGCTACCTCCATAGTTGGTACGTACTCCGTAAAATCAGATTTTCCCAAAACTAAGTCGCTCAAATTTTATTTGCTTGTTTCCCTTTCTGCCTCGTTGCCTCGAACAGACTATGCCAAACTCCCCTGCCTGCCGCGAGGGAAAAGACCTACCCTCACCATTTTTTAGTCCGGGTTTCTATCGATGGATCGCACGAAGCAACAAAAACCAAGCTGTGTCTTATACTCCTCTGTCGACGCTCGCTTTCATGAATTATGTACTTCCTCTCGCCGACATGTGGGACATATAGCAACCGAGTCGACATGTCATCCACAAAATAACAGTGTAGAATAGTAGGGGACGCACCCCAGTCGTACCGCCCCAGTAGTAGTAATGAGCATTGAGACGTCAAATCACAATGCCGCACCTTCCCAGCCGGACAAAGCAACCATTATTTTACACTTCGCTTCGCCATCATCTCCTTCAAGAAAACCACATATTGCTTCTGCCATTGTTCTGCCTCAATAGGGACGTGCATCGCCTTGGTACATCATGACATGTGGGACCACATGACAGGCCATGCTCCCCCGCCCATCACTCGGTAAAATCAACTCATTTTTACTACTTCCTCCGTATCAGTTTATAGGGCATGCACGTCGTTCTAGGTTGAGAATTTAACTGGCTACTAGCAAGATGCCCGTGCATTACACGGAACATCAAGATCTTGTGGGAGAAAAGGATGAACAAGGGAAGGCCTTATCTACAAATGTGGAGAGGAGTGCGGGTAAATTGTCATAGTTTCCTTCCTATCCGTTAGATATAGATCGACGACCTATATTGCAGGATAGCAGGCACACCATCATCACCAACTGTGCATTTTATAAGAGTAGATATATGTGATGAACAGTATATGTTTAGAAACTACATCCGCTTAAGAATTCAATGATATACTTTTTGTGACATAGTAACTCACATTTAGTTAGTCAAATGAATGACCTAGAACTACTGTACGCCCTATAAACTGAGATGGAGAGGGTAGTACAGTATCTTTTTAGATCAATATAGTCGTGATTCACCACGGAGCAAAACAAAGTGGTAGGTTGCTCCTGTCATGTTGGCGTAGCAACTCAACCAGGGTCAGTTCGCACACGAAATGGTGACACACTTAACAGGACCCCTTTGACTGAAATGTGGCTCATCCACTGTCTTTTTCCACATGTGATGCACTAAATTACAGTTTAGAGCAGCGGTTGGACTTGGAGGCACTCCGGTCATAGCGCCACAGTAGTAGTAAATGAGCGATGAGGGGTCCAATCACAAAGCCCCACCTTTCCCGCATTAAGATGGACAGACGAAGCGACCATCATTTCACTCTAGGGTGCAAGAGCATAAAAAAGAGAAAACCAATGATGCGTGCGGCAGCTATGTAACACCCCATTTGTAAAATTCCCATTTTGGGCAATATATCCATTTTGATCTTCATCCAATTCCTTTGGGTCTATCATGGTTGGCTTCTTTTTGTTTACCTTTGTTTTATTTATTTATTGCATTGCTATGCCATCATCTTGTTGCATTGTCATATCATGTTGCATTATGCTTGGCTAGGCCTTGTTGTGTTCTGCATGGCAGTTTTCACCGCATCATGCCAAGTGCATCATATTGTAATGCCATATTCATCATCTTTCCCCCCTCATCTCTCCACCTATCCATTTTCCTTATTTTGGCAAGCAACATTATTTGGCCTCAAATAATGTTCAACTTTTCCCCAATATTCTAGCACCATGTCCTTAACGTCTCTGCCAAATTTCAGCTCATTCGGAGTTGTGTTGGTTAGGTTCAAAAATGCTCCAAGTTTGAATTATATTCAAACTTGTTTCATTTTTCTACCTCTAAAAATGCCCAACTTAATTTTATCAAATAGGGCATAATTTCAGGGTCATGAGGATATTCTCATATCTCTCATACACCTCTCCTTTCCCCCTGTGCATTTCTCTTTATTTTTCTATCTGAAGAAAAGAAAAAGAGAAGAAGCAGCAGCAGTAGCCACTTGGGCCTCGGCCACCATCACAGTTACACACGCAGTTGGTGTATTTTAATTGAGTCTGGTTTCAAGTTCACTACAACCGAATATTAAAAACTCCCATCTGCCACATAACCGTGGGCACAACTCTCGAAAGTTTAAACCCTGCAGGGGTGTCCCAACTTAGCCCATGACAAGCTCACGATCCGCGGAGACAATCCTCCATCTCGGGACCCTCCGATCAGACTCGGAATCTCGGTGCACAAGACATTTCGACAAATGGTAAAACAAAACCAGCAAGACCTCCCGACGTGCCGACACCCTGATAGTAGCCGCGTGTATCTTGTCTCAGGCCACAATCGGATTGTCCAAACTTCCAGTAGGCCAATCCAGAGTTGCCCCTGGCGGCCACCGGCGGTTGACAGGTTGGACCAACACTCATGAGGAGCACCGGCCCGGGTTGTTGAGTAAGAATCCTCGGGTTAATTACTCCCTATGCAATTTTTTGTTGTTATTAGGCAAATGGTAAAACCAATGTTGGGCCTTGCTGGAAGAGTTTTATTCAAAGCGAACTGTCAATAGGGGCCCATAAACCCTCACCGTGTTAGGGACGCAAAATCAAGGAACATAACACCAGTATGACAGAAACTAAGGCGGCAAGAGTGGAACAAAACACCGAGCAAAAGACCAAGCCTTGCACCCTTTGGCAAGTATATAGATGCATTAATTAAGTAGAAGAGATATTGTGATATCCCAACACAACCATGTTCCAACATGGAACAACCTGCACAGCACCTAGCAACGCTATAAGAGGGGCTGAGCAAAAGCAGTAACATAGCCAAACAACGGTTTGCTAGGAAGGTGGGTTAGAGGCTTGACATGGCATAATGAAGGCTTATGTGACAAGTGGTAGGTAGCGCGGCATAGCGATAGAACGAACAACTAGCAAGCAAAGATAGAAGTATATCGGGGGTAATGACCATCTTGCCAGCAATGTTCTCAGGGGTGTCGAAAGCTTGCTCCTCGTGAACATACTCGACAGGGTCCTCGTACTCAAACTTGTCTCCCGAAACTACCCAAAGAAATACAAGCATACAATGAACAACCACTCATGGCAAGAACATGTTCTACATGCAAGACTAACGAGGATGCATAACAAGAACGGTATGCACAGAGTTACGGATCTACCGGAACGAAAGGGACGGATAACGAGAAGGAAATGGTGGAGTCATGAAATATATGGGCAGAATCTTGGTAACCCAAACATGCCACTAGAAAGATTGAAAGTTTTCTAATGAAATCGATATGAAGATCACCGGAAATGGATGAACGGTTTGCAAATGACGAGCCAAACAAGATGCAATGCAATATGTTGAAAATAGTAGCATGGAAACTTAGATGCAAAGTTTAAATATGCTATGACACCCAAACATGAAAACAAAATACATGGAAGTGAAGTACAGGTGAAGCTCTACAAATCATGAACACTGATCTACTGCTAGAACTCACTAGAACATGTTTAAAACTACATGGCAAAAATGGAAATGCTAACTATTTTACATACTTAGTGAAAATACTGGACATGAAAGAAACAACATTAGGTTGCAATGTTTAGAGCTAGTAACCTACATGTTACAAGGACACATCATGGCAAACAAGATCATGGCATGTTAGAACTAAATGCACTTAACAAAACTCCCTTACTGAACTGGTGCCAAAGATCTACGAAAATGATGATAGCATCAATGCAAACATGGAAGTGATATGAACAGATTCCAGATTTAGTAGAATATGCATGGCATGACAAAACAGATTCATGTAGGCATGTTTACAAGCTTGTGGCACTCATCATAGTGCACTATATGGCATGAAATAAATCTAGCATGCAGTAGACATGTTGAAGAGCATGTTCATGTGCAAAACTACCCCATAACATATTTGCATAAATATACACATAAAAGAGAAAACAACAACATGATGTAAAATGCCATGTATGCAAACTTGCTCAAATGAAATAAATGCCACCATTGGATTGGTGGGATTTTTCTACCCCAAAAACATATATAATATGCCTAGGTTGCAGTAGAAAAATTCCCACAAATATGCAAAAACATAACCTGCCTAAAATGGAATCTGACAGAAATGGCATTTCCCTAATTTGGAAACGTCCAGAAATGGACCTGCCCGATTTGGAAAGATTCCCTTTCCAGAAATGGAATATTCGCAGGAAAAGAATTAATAAAACAAAAGGAGGGGGTTAGGTGTATGACAGGTGGGGTCCGGCTGTCAGTGGGTATGACAGATGGGTCCCGTGGGGTCCCACACGACGGTGGCTCACGACGGCCTCCAAACAGAGGAAGCAGGGGAGCAGGTCAACGATGGTCAGAGCAGGGGGGGGGGGGGCTCGCTAGAGTAGCTCCGGTGGCCCTTTGGCACGACGGAGGGGCGCAAAAGGAACGCGGGAGGATACCGCACCCGCGGGTGTAACTGGCCGCACCGGACCTCGACGGAGGCGACGCCGGTGATGAGCGACAGAGGCGGCGGCGACGCGCTTGACCAGGACGAGCCCGAGGGCGAAACGCGGCACGCCTTCTATGGCGAGGCTCTATGTGAGGAGGGGAACTCCCCGAACATGCGAAACAAGCGAGAGGGGGTCGGAGCACTCGGCGGAGACGAGGTCCGACGGTGGCGGGCTCGGCGAACATGGCAAACGGCGACAGAGCATGCAAACGAGGGGGAAAAGTGACGGGGAGATGCGCGTGCTTTCCAGGAGCTCGGAGGTGAGCTCCGTTGGTCAGGAGGTGAACGGAGGCGGCGATGGCAGCGATCGAACAACTACGGGCGGCCGGACTTGATGACAAGGAAGAAGACGCTACAGCAGGGGTTCTCGGCTCCACGTAGACGATGATGGGGATGTAGTCGACGTCGAGGAAGACGAGGGACACAGTTGGCGAGGTGGAGATCAACGGCGAGCATGCCGGTGACGAGGCCGTGCGCTCGGGACGACGGAGAACGGCGGATCTGGTGGGTTAGGTGGCCTGGCAGCGGTAGAGGAGGGAAGAGGGAAACCCTAGGGGTTCGGTGTACACAGAGAGAGCTTAAAAGGAGGCCTGGGGTGAGTAGCGCGAGCTCACGCGCCCTCGGCCGCGCAGTCCCCATGGCGGAGGCGCGAGGAGGAGGAAAAGGTGGGTTGGAGCTACAGGGCCTCGCTGACTCGCGGAGCCAGGAAGGCCATGTGGACGAGCACTAGAAGGGGGCGAGAGGGTGCCTGGGTGCAAAAGGGAGGAAGTGTCGTGCAGGGCAGGTTGGGCTGGCTAGTGTGCTCGGTGCTGCTGGGCCAGCCTGGTGGACGAGGCCCAAGTGGCTACTGCTGCTGCTTCTTCTCTTTTTCTTTTCTTCAGACAGAAAAATAAAGAGAAGTGCACAGGGGGAAAGGAGAGGTGTATGAGAGATATGAGAATATCCTCATGACCCTGAAATTATGCCCTATTTGATAAAATTAAGTTGGGCATTTTTAGAGGTAGAAAAATGAAACAAGTTTGGACATGGTTGTGTTGGGATATCACAATATCTCTTCTACTTAATTAATGCATCTATATACTTGGCAAAGGGTGCAAGGCTTGGTCTTTTGCTCGGTGTTTTGTTCCACTCTTGCCGCCTTAGTTTCTGTCATACCGGTGTTATGTTCCTTGATTTTGCATCCCTAACACGGTGAGGGTTTATGGGCCCCTCTTGACAGTTCGCTTTGAATAAAACTCTTCCAGCAAGGCCCAACATTGGTTTTACCATTTGCCTAATAACAACAAAAAATTGCATAGGGAGTAATTAACCCGAGGATTCTTACTCAACAACTCGGGCCAGTGCTCCTCATGAGTGTTGGTCCAACCTGTCAACCGCCGATGGCCGCCAGGGGCAACTCTGGATTGGCCTACTGGAAGTTTGGACAATCCGATTGTGGCCTAAGACAAGATACACGCGGCTACTATCAGGGTGTCGGCACGTCGGGAGGTCTTGCTGGTTTTGTTTTACCATTGTCGAAATGTCTTGTGCACCGAGATTCCGAGTCTGATTGGAGGGTCCCGAGATGGAGGATTGTCTCCGCGGATCGTGAGCTTGTCATGGGCTAAGTTGGGACACCCCTGCAGGGTTTAAACTTTCGAGAGTTGTGCCCGTGGTTATGTGGCATATGGGAGTTTTTAATATTCGGTTGTAGTGAACTTGAAACCAAACTCAATTAAAATACACCAACCGCGTGTGTAACTATGATGGTCTCTTTTCGACGAGGTTTGGGAAGAGAACACGGTG
The DNA here is from genome assembly GCF_003073215.2 of Triticum urartu. NCBI lineage: Eukaryota > Viridiplantae > Streptophyta > Magnoliopsida > Poales > Poaceae > Triticum > Triticum urartu. The sequence goes on along the minus strand of NC_053024.1, from coordinate 265,711,717 downwards.
GGGTTATGATTGAACGTAAGTAGTTCAAGATCACTTCTTGATCACTACTAGAGTACGACCGTTGCGTAGTTTCTCATCTTATTCTTGTATCCATAAGCTAGCCACCATACAATGCTTAGTGCTTGCTGCAACTCCACAATATGTCCATACCTTACCTTAAGCTTTGTTAGTCTTGATACCGTGGGTAATAAGATTGCTGAGTCCCCATGGCTCACACTATACTACAAACACAGTTGCAGGTACCGATGAGACTGATGTAGGTGATTCCACTGAGCTCAAGTGGGAGTTCGACGAAGACCTGGGCCGTTACTATGTTTCCTTTCCGGATGATCAGTAGTGGTGCCCAGTAGGGAGGATCGGGACTTAGCTTGGGTGGTTGTCTTTTTCCTTGTTTGATTCGTCCATAGCCGGACTCTGTGTTCATCTTGAATGATTGTATAACTTGATGATATTTTGTGACATTGTGGCAATTGTAAGCCAAAGCTCGTACTCTATCTATTCAGTACATGAGATGAGCAAAGATACAACCACTCTTGCGACCATACCAATATGTGCTTATGCCCCAAGTCGTGCCTCGACATGTATGGACTATAGTCACATATTGGGCATTACAAGCTACCTAGGGCACCCTAAGGTAGGGGCCTCCACTAAAAATCCTTTTTTTAAAGCGCCTCCACTACAAATCCGCTTCTCCCTCGTCCTATTAAAGAAAACCGATGATGTGTGTGGTGGTAGGGTTTGTAGGAGTACTATGGCATGCGGGGCCACGTCATAGTAAACGGGAGAGGGATTGAGTACGAGTCGATGCCTTAATATGTCTGGGTTGCTTAGTTTTACGGGAACGAGGCAGCATTTTGGGTTCGGGGACCAGTGGAGATATATGTACAAAAAATTGTGGACATAGGTTCGACCGAAAGGAAATGATGCATGGGCCCTACATTTTGATATACCCGCAGCCGCGTGAAATTTGCTACTCTACTCAAAATAATGCATAAAAGTTCCTCCAAAAACATCTATAACTAATGGGAAGTGAATGTATGCTTAAAATGAAAATGTAATACTCCCTGTCTAGGTGTATAAGTCATCTTAGGTTTTTTTTGCTAGTTAATAGCATTCCATGCAATGAATTAACCACTGCATGTCATGTTTCAAAGTCTCAAGACATTGAAAGCATGCACGGCCCACATCTCTTATTGGTTGATATGTCACGAAACAAGAAATGAGGAGGGAGTTAATGTACCGTGCCTAAGTGTTTTCGGATTATTTGGTTTTTGGAAGATGACTTACACACCTAGCCAGAGGGAGTACAAAGAGAAAAAAATGAATTGAGTTAAAAGAATGACATTTCTAACAAAAATGTGAATGTGAACTACATATGTGTGCACGTGACCAACACATACATTGGCAATACAAAATATAATGCAAGAAATAACTTATGAGTAACATGCATGTAACACCCATCATGCGGCTATATCTCCTACGTGGCGGGGCACGACTTAGAGGCATAACCGCATGGTAGGCATGTCACAAGAGGGGTAATCTTTACACATCCCATGTACTGAATAAGGAAGGGATAAACAGTTGGCTTACAATCGCCACTTCACACAATACATAAATATATCATTACATCATCCATAATACAATCAAGGTCCGACTACAGAACCAACATAAATAAAGACAACCCCAAATGCTAGATCCCCGATCGCCCCAACTGGGCTCCTCTACTGATCGTCTGGAAAGGAAACATAGTAACGTCCCGAGTCCTCGTCGAACTCCCACTTGAGTTCGGTAGCGTCCCCTGCACTGGAATCATCGACACCTGCATCTGTTTGGAAGTAATCTCTGAGTCACGGGGACTCAGCAATCTCACACCCTCGCGGCAAGACTATTTAAGCTTATGGGTAGGAAGGGGTAGTGAGGTGGAGCTACAGCAAGCACTAGCATATATGGTGGCTAACTTACGCAAAAGAGAGCGAGAAGAGAAGCAAAGCATGGTCGAGAAGCTAAAATGATCAAGAAGTGATCCTAAAACTCGTTACGTTCAAGCATAACACGAGACCGTGTTCTCTTCCCGGACTCCGCCGAAAAGAGACCATCGCGGCTACACACGCGGTTGATTCATTTTAATTAAGTTAAGTGTCAAGTTTTCTACAACCGGATATTAACAAATTCCCATCTGCCCATAACCGTGGGCACGGCTTTCGAAAGTTCATAACCCTGCAGGGGTTTCCCAACTTAGCCCATCACAAGCTCTCACGGTCAACGAAGGATATTCCTTCTCCCAGGAAGACCCGATCAGACTCGAAATCCCAGTTAGAAGACATCTCGACAATGGTAAAACAAGACCAGCAAAGCCGCCCGAATGTGCTGCACATATCTCGTTCTCAGGGCACACCAGATGAGCCAGACGTCGGGTTGGCATAGACCCTAGTTGCCCAAGGGGCGCCAGACATCGCTCAGGTTGGACCAACACTTAGAGAAGCATTGGCCCGGGGGTTTAAAATAAAGATGACCCTTGAGTCCGCGAAACCCAAGGGAAAATGCTTAGGTGGCAAATGGTAAAACCAAGGTTGGGCCTTGCTGGAGGAGTTTTATTGAAAGCGAACTGTCAAGGGGTTCCCATAACACCCAACCGTGTAAGGAACGCAAAATCAAGGAACATAACACCGGTATAACGGAAACTAGGGCGGTAAGAGTGGAACAAAACACCAGGCATAAGGCCGAGCCTTCCACCCTTTACGAAGTATATAGATGCATTAAAGTAAACAAGATATAAAAATGAAATCCCAACAATAACCATGTTCCAACAAGGAACAAACTCCATCTTCACCTGCAACTAGCAATGCTATAGGAGGGGCTGGGCAAAGCGGTAACATAGCCAAACAAAGGTTTGCTAGGAAAGGTAGGTTAGAGGCTTGACATGGCTGTATGGGAGGCATGATAAAGCAAGTGGTAGGTATTGCAGCATAGCAATAGAGCGAGCAACTAGCAAGCAAAGATAGAAGTGATTTCAAGGGTATGGTCATCTTGCCTGCAAAGTTCTCCGAGTTGACGAAAGCTTGATCCTCATAAGCGTACTCAACGGGTTTCCTCGATCACGCACTTGTCTCCCGGCTCTACCCAAGGCAAGAACACAAGCAAAGGAAACAACAATCAACCACGGTGCAATGCGCAGGCAACATGATGCAAAACATGGCATGATATGTGGGATGTGATATGCAATGCATATGCGTGCTCCAGAAGGAAAAGATTGATCAAGGCATCAACTTGGCAAACCAAGTGTACCGCTGGAAAGATGAGTTGATTTCGGTCGAAATCGATATAAAGATCACCGGAATCGGATGCATGGTTTGCAAATGGCAAGCAAAACAATAATGGCACAATTCTGCGATTAACAGCACAATGCCATCTAGAATGCAACAAGAAACTAAGCTACTGCACTCCAACATAGCAACAAAGCATAAGGCATTGATCTACTCAAGATGCTTGACAAAATATGAACACTGAGCTACGGCTAAAACACACAAGAGAAGGTTCAAACAAGCATGGCAAAACTGCAAAAGATATCAGCATCACAGACTTAGTGAAAATACTAACATGTCAGGAATTAACATCAGGAAGCCATGTTTAGAGCAAGCAAACAACATGATACAGGAACCGAACATAGCAAACAAAGGCATGGCATGAATCTACTCAAAGTATAGAACAAAAGTCCCTTAATGACCATGAGCCAAAAGGGCACAGAAAATATGATGGCACACATGTAAACATAGCAAGTTTCGTTAACAGATTCAGACTTAGCAGAAAACAGAGCATGGCATCAACAGAATTATGAAGGCATCTTCGCGAGCTCGATTCAATCACCACCAGGCATTACATGACAAGATAAGCATAGAAATAGCAAGAAGACATGTTCAAGAAGCTAACCATGGCAAGAACAAGTTTATAGCATGCTTGGATGAACTACAACAACCATGGAAAAATTGATTAATATGTAAACAATCTGCCAGGAACATTTTATAACAAAAGTAGAGCAAGATAAAGTCATGCTAGGGCACTTCACGATTGCAAACAGTGGAATGGATGGATAGAGCATAACCATATGTCCAAAACATCCTTACTTAAGATACTCAAAAGAAGCATGGATCTCACTGTAGCATCATGAATACATGGCATAAAAAATAACAGCAGAGCAATGACTTAGTAAAATCCTAAGTCCCTGAAATCAGCAATATCATGAGAGCTACATTGCATGCTTGTGCTAGTCACCACAAAGATCACAAAAATACATGGCATACACCACTGTAAAGATGGCATGGCATATCCCAAAACACATGTAGAGCTCATGCCCATATGCAGCACACAACAAATGTACCAAAAATGACAAATCCTCATAATCTGCTAAGTAACAGGAGCTAACATTTTATAACACTCTTGCATCCACGATTTGGGCATCAAGATGGACTCAAACAAGCATGTCACAATGGAAATAAAATAAGAGCACATCATGATGAACATTTTGATATATTGCTCGCACAAAACGGAGCTACATGTAGGAAGTTATGGCATCACGAACAGGGCATAAAAATATTAGGGACTTGGGAATTTCGGAGTCAACCTCTCAGATCTAGGGTTCCTCGAGTTGCACGCGAATCGAGGAGGGCGCGAGCTCGCCGGAGTCTTGCCGGAGAGGAGAGGTGGAGGCGTTCGGCATTCGGATCTGGAGAGGAGGAGGAAAGGGGCCGGAGCTCGTCGAGCTTCTCGCCGGAGGAGGCGCGGACGGCGTCGCGGAGGGTGGCGGCGCGGTCGCCGGAGGTGGCGCCGGGGCGAGGCGGCGGCCGGATTTGCTGCGCGGGTGGTGGGGGGGCGAACGGGTGGACAGCGGCGCGGATGCGCGGGCGCGGGTGGCGCCCGATGGGCTCGGCGGGACCGCTCTGGGCCCCGCGGGCCGTGGTGGAGGGAGGAGTCGGCGTGCACGCGTAGGGCATGCGGTTGGCTCCAGGCGGCAGCGCGCTGACGTGGCAGGCGTTGATTGGATGTGGTGGCATGGCCGGCGGACGTGTCCGGCGCGGATGGACGCGTCCGGTGGCGGTGGGGCGATTTGATCTAGGGTTTGGACCCGAATTTGGACAAGGAGCACATATTTATACATAGAAGGAGGTGGGAGTGTCCAAATGAGGTGTAGTTTTCGGCCACGCGATCGTGATCCAACGGCGGAGAACATGGAAGGGGTTTGGAAGGGTTATTGGGCTACTTTGGAGGGGTGTTGGGCTGCAACACACACGAGGCCTTTACGGTTCCCTAGTTAACCGTTGGAGTATCAAACAGACTCCAAATGGCACGAAACTTGACAGGCGGTCTACCGGTGGTGTACCAAGGCCGCTTGGAAAATCTCGGTCCATTCCGAGAATGTTTAGCACCCGCTCACGAAAAGAGACAAACGGGGGCGCCCGAGGACATAGGAGTGTCGGATTGCAAAACGGACAACGGGGAAAAGCTCGGATGCATGAGACGAACACGTATGCAAATGCGATGCACATGATGACATGATATGAAATGCATGACATCAACAAAATGCAAAACGAAGACAAAACCCAACCACGAAAGGAAAATCATAACTTAGGGCCGAAAATGGCAAGAGTTGGAGTACAAATATGGTAAGTTACATCCGGGGCATTACAACGCACGAATTGATGATGTGGTGCTTGCATGCATAGGGTACAAAAACAATGTGATTTATGACTTGCATGCATGACGTGTTCTTGTGCCATGGTTGCATGTCTAGGAGAAAAGCTACTAGTGGTTGTACTAGCTATTTAGGAATAGAAGATGTATACATGGAAGTTGTTGGGAAAGAGATGACATGTATCTCAATTCCTATGAGTTGGGATTGGAAAAGAGATGTCATTTGGTTCACATCATAGGAACTTTTCTATTGAATCTAGAGATGACATGTATCTCAATTCCTATGAGGAGGGATTAGAAAAGAGATGTCATTTGGTTCACATCATAGGAACTTTTCTATTGAATATACGCTAATGTTTATTTAGCTTTGAAATTATGGGAGTATAGGAATCCATTCATATGAACCAAGTGGCTCTAAAGCTATAAAAATGATATCATGTTTATTTCCTTTGAAATTTGGAGTATATGAATCTATTCCTATGAACCAATTGGATATAAAGGAAAAAATCCTATAAAAATCATATCATATAGAGTTCCTATGATATTCCTCCACACCAAAGGATGGTTGAAATTGCTGCACGTGATACGACGGTCTTTCTTTGTAGACTCCTCCCCCATCTTTATAGTTACCTCTCGAAGATGAATGAAATGATATATACTGGGTATTCTATATGTGCATTTTCGTACATGAAAACTCAGTAAAATTTTGCAAGGTTCGAATTTTCAATAAAGCTATATGCACTGCATTTTTGAACGGAGGGAGGAGCATACAGCAGTTGCTAACACTCACGTGGAAAATTTGTGTGTAGGAGGAGTGGTTGTTCTGTTAAATGACATCGCAAAACTGACACTGTCGGATGCCGGTCTAACGGTTCTTACGGTGTTCGTCGGGAAACAAATTGTGGCGAATGTTTGTCGGATAATGATTTACGGACACATGCATTGCATTGATACATGCCCCCTCTCACTCATGCACACACGCACCCTCACGAGTCACGACTTTCCCGAGTCCTCTCGCACCCACCGTCTATCTGTAGGTAGACGTCACACACATATGTGTTCTTCACACCCTACCCTCAGAACTTCTAAAAAACAAAAGACTGCGTGCACCTTTTATTTTAACTCACATGTCACACACTTATACTATTACTCTTGTGGCGAACGTTCTTTGGGCATAGTATATTGTAGTCTCACGAAGAGAAGTGGTGCAGGCACGCACTAGTTCTCTCACACCCACTCGCGGGTACATGTAGGAGCGCATTTTTTTGAAGCTGGTACAACAAAATCACTCCACTATATATATATAAGCAGGAGACTTAGTGCTTGCTTTACTAGGGTTCCTCTCTTTCACTCTCTCATGCTCTCGAGATCTAAGCAAGACATAGGTGGCCACACTCTCTCTCTGCTCATGGCTGGTCACAAATCCGGTCGGACCACCTCGACCGGGGCAGGGGTGTAAGTGCATCGTTCACGCTATCGTCGGCGGAGAGGGAGGAGACCAGCGACTATCCGCATGTCCTGATCGGCGGCCGTGCCGTTCTCTCCGAGAGAGCGCCGGCTTGGGAGGGCCTCCGGCCCTTTCTTCCTCCCTGCGGTATTGTGGCCAAGATGCAGCCTCCCGATGCTGTCTTTCCCACATGCCGATGACTCGCGGGTATATATTCCTTCGAAACCTGCCTTGCTCTACCACCCCAGCTCCCCATATGGCTGCGTGTGGATCTTTTTCTACTTTCATCGGCTGTTCCAAAGCCTCCTAGACTTTTACTATTATTAGAGTTAAAGCTAGTTCATACAGCCGAATCTAAGAGTTGGTTCAAATAGGGAAGAAAGTGGGAAAGTTGTAGCATGAATCTAGGACTTGGTTCTAAGAGGAAACGGGGGAAAGTAGTAGATACTGGCTACCCAACCAGTTTCTTGGTTGAAAAGGCGAAGAAAGCATGGTGGATGGCAAAGGGTGGGGGGAACTAGACCTTTCTATTGGTCGAAGAAGGAAAGAAAGTGAGGGGTGTTGGGGGACAATGCAAATGAGAATGACCGGGTCTAGATTTCCTGTGCTCACATAGGAAAATGTTGCCGAGGAGATAAAAATGGGACAAATGCAGACATGTTGCCTGAGTGTTTGCTGCTCTCGGCAACCACATCTGCCTCACCACTTTATGCCCCTATTGTCCCTACGCCCATATCGCTACCGTTAATGTAAAATCACATGAAGCATTAAGCAATGCCACATAATGTCACTATAACTAATGGTCTAGTGCCATCGATAAATTGAAGCAATGCCACCACCATTTTATGAAGTGCTTCCATCTTGCTTTATTTCGCATGAATTGTGTTTTTGCAGTTACACTTAAATATCACACCGCTAACATTGCATCATCCCAGTGGAACTGCACAAATTTGATTGCACATTTACAGACCATGTGCTACTCTCATGACAGTAATACTAATGCTATTGTTCTGCATGATAATCTAGTGGCAGTGTTGATGTGATGTGATCCTACTTACTTAAGGGCACTTTCATATTGTCAATGTAGTGTCAATTATAACACAATAGATGTTGATGTTAATCATACGCCACTGCAAATAACTGTCACTGTTTAAATAACCGTATTTCGTATTTGCGCAAACAGGCATGTCTGTCTCCATATCGTTTCTATCTGTGCAATCAAAAGTACACACCTCAGTTTTAGTGCAACTACACAAAATGAGATGGCTATTCCTAGCTGTCGTCCTCTAACCACCCGTCTTCCAGGTATTCCTACATTGGTAGTAACTAGGTAGACCGACCAACGCAATCTAAAAGAAGCTCATTCGTACATTTTACTTCCTGATTGCAGTGCAGGGACGAGCAAAACAACTGCATCCTAGTCCGGAATGCACTTAATACCAGTTTATCATTGGATCGGGGACTAGCTGACACGGCTGCATGAAGGTTTTTGGGACAGGTGCGCAGACAAGAGGTATTGTGGTCTACTTATTTCTGCAAATAGTGATGCCCTCATGTCCGTATTTGCGATTTATTTAAACAGTGACAGAGAAAGATTGGGAAGAGTCAATATAAGAGCTTTTCAGCAAGTCCACATACTCAACTATCATTTATTCTTTCACAATTGCTAACACTCATGCAATACTTATGGGTATGAAGCTTTAATCAAACACAGAGAAAGATAGGGGCTTATAGTTTTGCCTCCCAACCTTTTACCTCAAGGGTAATGTCAACAATAATAGTTTATGAAAACCCACATCCAATTAGCTATATATATCAGGATCTTTCCAACACACAGTGCTTGCCAAAGGATAAAATGTAAAAAGCGAAGGTTAAGATCACCATGACTCTTGTATAAAGTATAGGTCAAAAATAAAAGATAGGCCCTTCGCAGAGGGAAGCAGAGGTTGTCATGTGTTTTTATGGTTGGATGCACGAAATCTTAATGCAAAAGAACGTCACTTTATATTGCCACTTGTGATATGGACCTTTATTATGCAGTCTGTCGCTTTTATTTCTTACACATCGCAAGATCGTATAAAGCTTATTTTCTCCACACTAATAGATCATACATATTTAGAGTGCAATTTTTATTGCTTGCAACAATGACAACTTACTTGAAGGATCTTACTCAATCCATAGGTAGATATGGTGGACTCTCATGGCAAAACTGGGTTTAAGGATATTTGGAAGCACAAGTAGTATCTCTACTTGGTGCAAAGAATTTGGCTAGCATGAGGGGGAAAGGCAAGCTCAACATGTTGGATGATCCATGACAATATAATTTATTTCGGATGTAAGAAAGCATAACCCATTACGTTGTCTTCCTTGTCCAACATCAACTTGTTAGCATATCATATTTTAATGAGTTCTCACAACCATAAAAGATGTCCAAGATAGTATATTTATATGTGAAAACCTCTCTTTCTTTATTACTTCCTATTAATTGCAACGATGACCAAAACTATGTTTGTCAACTCTCAACAACTTTTATTCATCATACTCTTTATATGTGAAGTCATTACTCTCCATAAGATCAATATGATCTCTTTATTTCTTTTTATTCTTTCCCTTTTTTCTCAAGATCATAGCAAGATAACCAAGCCCTTGACTCAAAACTTATCTTTATTATATATAGCTCACGGACTCGATTACATAGAAGGATCATAAAGCAAAACTCAAAACTAAATCATACTAAAACTTTATTCTACTAGATCAAGATATTACCAAAAGGATCGAACTAAGAAAAATGGTAAAGATAAAAGTGTGGTGGTGATACGATACCAGGGCACTCCCCCAAGCTTGGCAGTTGCCAAGGGGAGTGCCCATACCCATGTATTTATGTCTCTTTCTTCGGAGGTGGTGATGTGATATTCTTGGCAATGATGCCCCTCAGGATGCGATTCTCTTCCTCGAGCTTATTAACTTGTTGCTTGAGGTCCATTATTTCCTTACAGAGCTTGCCCGTGACGGCTAAAGCTCCTTTCACCCATGGATGTTGCATAGTTGTGGGAGAACAAGTAACACTCTTTTTCATATTTTCATAAGAAAGAAATCTAACATTGGAAGGGATGACCGAGTTTGGAATAGCTGAGCTCTGTAGCTCCCCCATTGTGAATCCGGCTCAGAAATGAGAAGTAACTTCTTGATCCTCTTCCATGGCATCCATCCTTTTCAAGTCGGCCTCCATCTCTTCCTCCGTTGATGGCCCAAAGTGGTCAGCATCACTGTTTGCTCCTGGTCCCGGTGTCGGATGAGACACCTAGCTCTCCCCGACTGACTCTTGAGAAGACATGTTGCTCTAATCTGCGGTAGAGACAACTCGAAAGAAAAACAGAGGATATTTGCGTGGTACGATGGTCAAAACCTTCGGGAGATTATATAATGAATTTTTACCGACCAAAAGAAGTATCGTGCAAGAAAACGGAATCCGGAGGACACACGAGGTGCCCATGAGGCAGGGGTACGCGCCCATGGGGTAGGGCGTGCCCTCCACCCTCGTGGACGCCTCGTGTCCTTTTCGGACTGCTTCTTATTTTCCTATTTTCTTAAATATTCCAAAACGGAGAAAATTGCTATTAGAACTGTTTTGGAGTTGGCTTACTTACCGTACTACATACCTCTTCCTTTTCGGAGGCTGAAACATTCTGGAAGGTGTCCCTTATATACTCCTCCAGGGTTACATTTTGAATAACATTAGTTTCAACATTTATAGGATTACCAGAGATATAATGTCTGATTCTTTGACCGTTCACCACCCTCGGATTTGTGCCTTCAAAATTATTGATTTTTATGGCACCGGAACGATAGACCTCCTCGATAACGTAAGGACCTTCCCATTTAGAGAGGAGTTTTCCTGCAAAAGATCTTAAACAGGAGTTGTATAACAATACATAATCATCTACATTAAACTCACGTTTTTGTATCCCTTTGGCATGCCATCTTTTAACTTTTTCTTTAAACAGTTTGGCATTCTCATAGGCCTGGGTTCTCCACTCATCAAGTGAGCTAATGTCAAATAGTCTCTTCTCACCAGCAAGTTTGAAGTCATACTTGAGCTCTTTAATGGCCCAATATGCCTTATGTTCTAGTTCGAGAGGTAAGTGACATGCTTTTCCATAAACCATTTTATATGGAGACATACCCATAGGATTTTTATATGCAGTTCTATAGGCCATAATGCATCATCAAGTTTCTTTGACTAATCATTTCTAGATCTATTAACATTCTTTTGCAAAATTAATTTAAGCTCTCTATTACTCAGTTCTACTTGACCACTAGACTGTGGATGATATGGAGATGCAATTATATGATTAACATCATACTTAGCAAGCATCTTAGGAAAAGCGCCATGAATAAAATGTGAACCACCATCAGTCATTAAGTATCTAGGGACTCCAAACCTCGGAAAAATAACTTCTTTAAGCATCTTAATAGAGGTGTTATGATCAGCAATACTAGTTGGAATAGCTTCTACCCACTTAGTAATGTAATCAACAGCAACTAAAATATGTGTATCCACATTAGAGGAAGGAAACGGTCCCAGATAATCAAAGCCCCAAACATCAAATGTTTCAATAACAAGTGAATAATTCATAGGCATTTCTTGACGTCTACTAATGTTACCAATTCTTTGACATTCGTCACAACACAAGACAAACTTATGGGCATCCTTGAAGAGAGTAGGCCAATAAAAACTGGATTGCAATACCTTATGTGCAGTTCTATCTCCAGCATGGTGTCCTCCGTAAGCCTCGGAGTGACATTTGCGTAAGATATGTTCCTGTTCATGCTCAGGTACACAACATCTAATAACACCATCTACTCCTTCTTTATAAAGGTGTGGGTCATCCCAGAAGTAATGTCTTAAATCATAGAAAAACTTTTTCTTTTGCTAGTATGTGAAACTAGGTGGTATAAATTTAGCAACAATGTAATTGGCATAATCAGCATACCATGGAGTAGTACAAGAAGCATTTATGATAGCTAATTGTTCATCAGAAAAGCTATCATCTATAGGTCTTGCGTCATCAAGAACATTCTCTAACCTAGACAAGTTGTCTGGAACGGGGTTCTCAACTCCTTTTCTATCAATCATATGCAAATCAAATTCTTGTAGTAGGAGAACCCATCTAATAAGTCTAGGTTTAGCATCTTTCTTTTCCATAAGGTATTTAATAGCAGCATGATCAGTGTGAACAGTTACTTTAGAATCAACAATATAAGGTCTGAACTTATCACAAGCAAATACAACTGCTAAAAATTCTTTTTCAGTTGTAGCATAATTTCTCTGGGCACTGTCTAGAGTTTTACTAGCATATTGTATAAAATTTAAATTCTTATCAACTCTTTGTCCTAAAACAGCACCTACAGCATAATCACTAGCATCACACTTAATTTCAAAGGGTAAATTACAGTCAGGTGGCTGAACAATGGGTGCAGAAATCAAAGCTTTCTTTAGTATTTCAAATGCGTCTACACAACCATCATCAAAGACAAAAGGAACATCTTTTTGTAAGAAATTAGTCAGAGGCCTGGAAATTTTAGAGAATTCTTTAATGAACCTCCTATAAAAACCGGCATGGCCAAGGAGACTTCTTATACCTTTAGTGTCCTTAGGACACGGCATCTTTTCAATAGCATCAACTTTAGCTTTATCAACTTCAATACCTCTTTCAAAAAATTTATGCCCCAAGACAATGCCTTCATTAACCATAAAGTGGCACTTCTCTCAATTCAAGACAAGATTAGTTTCTTCACATCTCTACAAAACTCGATCAAGGTTGCTTAAGCAATCATCAGAAGAAGTTCCATATACAGAAAAATCATCCATGAATACCTCAACAATCTTTTCAAAAAAGTCAGAGAATATTGCAGCCATACATCTTTGAAAGGTAGCAGGTGCATTACATAAACCAAAAGGCATACGTCTATAAGCAAAGGTACCGAAAGGGCAAGTAAAAGTGGTCTTTTCATGATCCTCTTTTGACACAGGTACTTGAGAGAAACCAGAATAACCATCTAGAAAGCAAAAATGTGTATGTCTAGATAATCTTTCTAGCATTTGATCAATAAAAGTTAAAGGGCAATTATCCTTTTAGTAGATTTATTTAATTTGCGGAAGTCAATTACCATTCTATAACCTGTAACAATTCTTTTGTGGGATCAATTCATCTTTATCATTAGGAACAACAGTAATACCTCCCTTCTTAGGGACACAATGAACAGGACTTACCCACTGACTATCAGCAACGGGATAAATTATACTTGCCTCTAGAAGCTTTAGTATTTCTTTTCTTACCACTTCTTTCATCATAGGATTTAACCATCGTTGGTGATCAACAACCGGTTTAGCATCTTTCTCTAATTTTATTTTGTGCTGGCATAGAGTGGCACTAATGCCCTTAAGATCATCAAGAGTATATCCAATAGCAGCATGGTGCTTCTTCAGAGTTTTCAATAATTTCTCTTCTTCTTGCTCTGAAAGGTTAGCACTAATAATAACATGATATATCTTCTTTTCATCAAGATAAGCATATTTAAGAGTATCAGGCAATGGTTTAAGCTCAAACACGGGATCACCCTTGGGTGGAGGGGGATCCCCTAGAATTTCAACAGGCAAGTTGTGTTTCAAAATAGGTCCTTGTTTAAAGAATATTTCATCTATTTCCCTTCTTTCATTCATAAACATATCATTTTCATGGTAGCAAATATTGTTCTAAAGGATCATTAGGAGGCACGGCAATAGAAGCAAGACCAATAAATTCATCTTTACTAGGCAATTCTTTATCATGGGGCTGTCTACGAAATTTAGCAAAATTAAAATCATGAGACATATCCCATAAACCAATAGTTACAACATCCTTTTTGCAATCTATCTTAGCATTAACAGTATTCAAGAAGGTTCTACCAAATATAATGGGACAAAAGTCATCTTGTTGGGAACCAAGAACAAGAAAATCAGCAGGATATTTAACTTTCCCACACAAGACTTCAACATCTCTAACAATCCCAACCAGTGAAATAGTATCGCTATTGGCAAGCTTAATAGTAACATCAATACCTTCTATCTCAGCAGGTGCAATATCATGCATAATTTCTTCGTACAAGGAATGAGGTATTGCACTCGCACTAGCACCCATATCACACAAGCCATGATAGCAATGATCTCGTATTTTAATAGAAATAATAGGCATGCCTACAACAGGTCTATGTTTATTTTTAGTATCGGGTCTAGCAATTCTAGCAACTTCATCACAAAAGTAAATAACATGCCCATCAATATTATCGGCCAAGAGATCCTTAACCATAGCAATACTAGGTTCAACTTTAATTTGCTCACGGGATGTATGTGTTCTAATATTACTTTTGTTGACCACGTTTGAAGCTTTAGCATGATCCTTTATTCTAACAGGGAAAGGTGGTTTCTCAATATAAGCGGTAGGAACAACAAGATCAACATTATAAGTGATAGTCTTTTCTTCAACTTTAGTAGGTTCAACTACTTTTACTTCAATGGGAGTATAATATTTAAGCCACTTCTCCTTAGGGAGATCAACATGAGTAGCAAATGATACACAGAAAGAAGCTACTATCTCAGAGTCAAGTCCATATTTAGTGCTAAATTCACGAAAAGCATCGGTATCCATAAAAGATTTAACACAATCAAACTTAGGTGTTATAGCTGACCCCTTACCTTCGTCGAGTTCCCAATCTTCAGAGCTGCATTTAATTCTTTCTAATAAATTCCATCTGAATTCAATAGTCTTCATCATAAAAGATCCAGTACAAGAAGTATCGAGCATGGAGCGATTATTGAGAGAAAGCTGAGCATAAAATTTTTTAATAATAATTTCTCTTGAGAGCTCATGATTGGGGCATGAATATAACATTGACTTAAGCCTCCCCCAAGCTTTAGCGATGCTTTCTCCTTCGCGAGGCCAAAAAATTTATATATATATATATATGTGTGTGTGTGTGTGTGTGTGTGTTACGATCACGATGAACCAGATGCATAGGATAAAACTTCTGATGAAATTCCAATTTCAATCGGTTGTAGTTCCATGATCCAATATCATCACATAGCCTAAACCATGTCAATGTATTTCCTTTCAAAGATAAATGGAATACCTTCTTCTTGATAACATCCTTGGGCATACCTGCAAGCTTAAATAATCCACAAACTTCATCCACATAGATTAGGTGCAAATCGGGATGCAATGTTCCATCTCCTATAAAAGGATTAGCTAGCGGTTTCTCAATCATACCCGAAGGAATTTCAAAGTAAACATTTTTAGTAGGTTCAGTAGGTTGAGGAGCAACTCTTTGCTCTACCGGTCGGGGTGAAGATACCCCGAACAAGCCCCTCAAAGGATTACTTTCCATAGTAACAACTGACAGTAAATTTCAACACACTATATAAATTTTTCCTTACCAAATTCCACCTACCAAAGGCGCTTCACTCCCCGGCAACGGCGCCAGAAAAGAGTCTTCATGACCCACAATTATAGGGATCTATCGTAGTCCTTTCAATAAGTAAGAGTGTCGAACCCAACGAGGAGCAGAAGGAAATGACAAGCGGTTTTCAGTAAGGTATTCTCTGCAAGCATTGAAATTATCGGCAACAGATGGTTTTGTGATAAGGTAATTTGTAACGGGTAACAAGTAACAAAAGTAAACAAGGTGCAGCAAGGTGGCCCAATCCTTTTTGTAGCAAAGGACAAGCCTGGACAAACTCTTATATAAAGGAAAATGCTCCCGAGGACACATGGGAATTATCATCAAGCTAGTTTTCATCACGCTCATATGATTCACGTTCGTTACTTTGATAATTTGATATGTGTGTGGACCGGTGCTTGGGTACTGCCCTTACTTGGGAAAGCATCCCACTTATGATTAACCCCTCTTGCAAGCATCCGCAACTACAAAACAAGTATTAAGGTAAACCTAACCATAGCATGAAACATATGGATCCAAATCAGCCCCTTACGAAGCAACACATAAACTAGGGTTTAAGCTTCTGTCACTCTAGCAACCGATCATCTACTTATTACTTCCCAATGCCTTCCCCTAGGCCCAAATAATGGTTAAGTGTCATGTAGTCGATGTTCACATGACACCACTAGAGGAAAGACAACATACATATCATCAAAATATCGAACGAATACCAAATTCACATGACTACTTATAGCAAGACTTCTCCCATGTCCTTAGGAACAAACGTAACTACTCACAAATCATATTCATGTTCATAATCAAAGGGGTATTAATATGCATAAAGGATCTGAACATATGATCTTCCACCAAATAAACCAACTAGCATCAACTACAAGGAGTAATCAACACTACTAGCAACCCACAGGTACCAATCTGAGGTTTTGAGACAAAGATTGGGTACAAGAGATGAACTAGGGTTTGAGATGAGATGGTGTTGGTGAAGATGTTGATGGAGATTGACCCCCTCCTGGTGAGAGGATCAATGGTGATGACGATGGTGATGATTTCCCCCTCCCGGAGGGATGCTTCCCCGGCGGAGCCCTAGATTGGTTCCGCCTCGTCGCGGCGGCGTTTCGTCCCGGAAGCTTTATTATGATTTTTCCCAGGGCGAAATACCTCATATAGCAAAAGATGGGCACCGGAGGCCTGCCAGGGGGGCCACGAGACAAGGGGGCGCGCCCAGGGGGTAGGGCACGCCCCCCACCCTCGTGGATGGTGGGTGGCCCCCCTCTGGTACTTTCTTCGCCCAATATTTTTTATATATTCCAAAACTGACTTCTGTAGAGTCTCAGTACTTTTGGAGTTGTGCAGAATAGATCTCTAACATTTTCTCCTTTTCCAGCCCAGAATTCCAGCTGCCAGCATTCTCCCACTTCGTGTAAACCTTGTAAAATAAGAGAGAATAGGCATAAGTATTGTGACATAATGTGTAATAACAATCCATAATTCAGTAAATATTGATATAAAAGCATGATGCAAAATGGACGTATCACGTGTCAACGTTTGGAATTTACATTGTGGCCTCAGTTAACTGCATGAACCATTGTAACAAGATACATAGTTGCTTATATGTCAAACAACAGATTATTGATTGTTAGTTGGTCGATAGCCTAGTGTTGAAGCGAGATGAGCCAATGTGTCGTGTTTTGCACAACTGCTTACAAGTGGGGTAGCACCAACAGTGTTTACAAGTACTTATGTATACGTCAGCGCACAGTTCTCGAACGAGTACTCTATTTCATCAAACTCACACTGCTCGTATGATAAACCATGACAAATTATGTCTTACCATGCCATATTCATGAAAAAACTAGTGAGGACGCATATGTTTAGGCAACAATTATGATGGTTCTCACATGATTTATGGGCACACAAAAGTATCAGCAGTTCCCATAGACGGATTCAAATAGAGTACTAGCCCCAGAGGGCTCGATAATAGGCAAGGTTCGGATAACTAGACACAATCCAAACTACTATTAAACACTAGCTGGGGCAACTATTTCATACCTTGATCTAATTTGGGTTGGACACAAGACGGACCTTGCCATGAACATCATCGAGGAAATCCGGCAGCAGCTCAATCCTGTGAACCTTCATGAAGATAACCTTGTGGCCTTGCCACTCATAAACTTGTTTGTGGAGGCATGCCACGTCATCTTCCTGCTTAAGCTTGACAAGAACAGTATGCCTCACAAACAAAGGAGTAGCTTTGAACATCTTGTGCTTCAGTACACCCTGGACAACACGCCTGACAATAGTGAGGTTGGAATACAACTCGACATCGGTATATGTGCAAATGGCTTCCAGGATCCAATGGCCTAAGAACTCTGTTTTCCCAGTGCGTATATTTAGGTCATCCGCCTCATAGCGAGTGACATGTACAACCACACAATCCTTGTCTGCATCAGGGCTCTAATTGAAACAGAAACAAAATCTGAATTACTCTCCAATATAAGAAACACAAGTTATTTAAACCACTATGTATAGCGTGGCATCGAAGCTAGTAGAATTTTGCATTATTCATCACCACATACTTAGATGAAAAACGACAATCGAGATCGGCAAATAAGAAAATCACCTTGGGAAGCTCAGCGGGGGGGGGGCACATCCTCGAAGGGGGAAAACTATTACTGCAGGGCCACGGGGGCTGTAACCTCAAACGGGGAGTTGACCATCTCAGTAGTGGCCGTGAGCGTATCTGGGGTCGGCTCGGTGGCTACCTCCATCTTCTTTGAGCTCTGTGTCTCGTGGGGATCAGCCTCCCGTGTCTGCTGCAAAATCGGCATATCTTTGCCTGGTTCTCCTTGGTGCATCATGAAACTTATGAATACTAGGAGTCCACTGAAAGGAAAACACAATCGCAATGCCAATGAAACAAAAAAGAGAGTGAGGATCGGTTACTACTTTGCAAAAGTTCTTTTTTTTCTCTGAATGAAAATATACCAACATCACGGATCCGCTTACCTTCCCTTCGATAGGAGAGAAGAACAGTGGCAGATGTGAGTGTTGGCTTTCTTGAAGACAGTGAGGGAGAAGGGGATTCAGCAAAGAGTGAAATGCTGGTTTCTTCGTCCGTCAAACTTAGACAGCGGGGAGATGGGATTTTGTGATAAGACGGATCATTACTATCGCGCTATGACTGGGGTGACTCTCCGCCTTCATACTGCCTTCTAATTTGGTGGATGGCATTTGGTAGAGGGAGACGTTTCAATGACCTAGGAGGAGCCAGAAGCGGTAGTGTATCCACTGTACTAGTAGTAATTGTTTTTCTGGGTAGCTATAGAGTGTATCCACTTTACTAGTAGTAATTATTTCTCTGGGCCCAAGACAAAACAGCCCATCCACCCTAGTAAATAATAAAATCAAGTCAAAAGCCCATATATTTAATTAATGAGAGGCGCTACCCACACCCAGCACACCGCCCCCAAAATACCTAGGTGCTCTTCTTCCTCCTCACTCCCACCCAACTCAGGCCAGCTTGCTCCACTCGTACCCCCAAATTCCTCACTTCACTCCTACAGAAAACCCCAGCTCCCCTTCTTCCTCACTACTACAGAAAAACCCCAACTTCCCTTCTTCTTCACTCGCACTACAACTAGGCTCGTCATTCGTTACTCTGCTCAAATCCATGAGCGCGACATGACACCCTCGAGGAAAATGGAGTCAGCTGAACCCAGCGCCAAGAAGATGAGGCTCCCGCCAGCGGCGACGCCTTTTGTAGATCCTGCACCCGGTAGCGCGGGGAGAAGCGGCGACCCCGCCCCCACCGGATCCCAGGAACCCGTAGAATCTCGGGTGGACTGCATCAGCGATCTCTCGGACGCCGTCCTTGGGGAGATCATCTCGCTTCTCCCCACCAAGGATTGCTGCTGCCCCCAAGTCCTCTCAATTTGGTGGCGCCCTCTATGGCGCTCCGTGCCCCTTAATCTCGATTGTCGTCAGCTATCTCTCTTGAATGATTTTGAAATCCCCAGAGCCATCATCTCCTCCCACCAGGGCTCCGTTCAAAGCCTCTGCATCCTATCATGCTACATGAGCAAGCATACCATTCCCTGCACGGTGGACGCCTGGCTGAAATCCCCTGAATTCACAGAACTACAGCTACTTGAGTTCTACTATTCCCCTGGAAATCACCTACCAAATATCGAATGCCATGTACTTGTGCCCTCAGCCCCGATGTCCATCTCGCGGTTTTCCTCCTCTCTCCACACCGCCACCTTTGCGTTGTGCTACCTACTAGACAATCTGGTACTAAACCTTCGACTCCCATTTCTCAAGAAACTTTCACTTGTGCGGGTTCGTATATCAGAGGCCTCATTGCACAGCATCATCCACTCCAGTTGCCTTGCCCTAGAGTACTTGGTGCTTGTTTTCATAGTTAGAATCGGTTGTCTCCAAATAAAGTCGCCTAACCTTGTAAGAATTGGAATTTCTTTTGACGAAAGGCAGCTCGTCATCCAAGATGCCCCTTCACTTCAAAGGTTGATCCTTGATTCTAGTTATTCACCGTCGCAAATAGCGGTCCTCTCTACGCCTAAACTGGAGACCTTGGGTGTAATACATGATCTCTGTGCTCATTTCAAGATGGTGTTTGGCTCCACAGTTCTTCAGGTACTTTATATTATCATCCACACTTGTAACAATAAGCTGCATTTTAAATTTTTGCGCATAAGTTATATATCATCTTGGAGTACTCATTTTGTACTAATATTATGTTTTATGCTCAATGAAGAGTTTCTCCATGGATAGCCTATCAATGGTGCTGGATTCTATCAAGATCTTATATATCCAAATGAATAGTTTTGATCTGAACAAGATTATTGACTTGCTGCAATGCTTTCCATGTCTGGAGAAGATGTATATCAAGGTGATAATTTCACGCACATTGGAATCCCGCATATTGTGTACTATAATTAACCGTTCAGATGTTGCTCTTTTCACACTCTTTTTTTAGATCTTAACTCTTTTCAATCTTCATGTCTAATTAGGCAACAGGACAAGGTAAGAAAGTTATAGCCAATCGGTGGATTCGTAAGCACCGGGATTTTCTCACTTCTCATGACATTCGATTGAAGACAATAACACTAGAACGATATGCAGTTAACCATGCAAACACTATATTTGTCACATTCTTCCTACTGAATGTGAGGTTACTATTGTCCATCAGGCTTAAGTTTATCAGCAGCATGGTTTTGACGGATGGGTATGTCGAAGAGCAAAAAAAGGAGTTTCAGGTGGACAAAAGAGCTTATGAATGTGTCGGGCTTCTATTTACAACATATTGTGGTCATAATCTAGTAAATTTTACGACCGAGGATGTTCATTCTATGGACTTGACCAATCCATTTGACTGTGACTGCCAAAAACAGTGCTAGAGTTAGATGTTGTTGCCCTTTTCAACCTAGGTTTTGTCTAAACCTGATGAACAATTAACCCTCATGCTTTTGTATGGTTTGTAAGCTGGAGTTAGATGTTCTTGCCCTTTTCAACTCGGCTGTGACTGTCATATTTTCTTTGAAACAAGGCAAATGGCTTGCCATTCGTTTAATATAGAGTGAAATATTGTAACAAATCCCAACCAAGGGAAATAAAATCACTCTCGCCGGCTGCTTGAGCTCATTGTGCATTATAGAAGCCAAGTGATTAGCCCCCACCAGCACCCATAAACTTATTTTGAACTATCACACCAAATGGGC
Organism: Triticum urartu; assembly: GCF_003073215.2. Classification (NCBI taxonomy): domain Eukaryota; kingdom Viridiplantae; phylum Streptophyta; class Magnoliopsida; order Poales; family Poaceae; genus Triticum; species Triticum urartu. The sequence continues at coordinate 265,690,354 of NC_053024.1, read as the reverse complement.
TGTAAATTTTCATAGGAAAGGCTGCATGACCGTGACAAATTTGGATTCTGACATTTGGAACCCACGAGGAAATAGCCTATCCAAGGTGGTGTTGACTTACTAGCTAGTCAAAAAATGATTCTGCCTACCAGCCGTTGGATTGACATCCAACATATGTCATGTATCTTCTATCTCCTGTCTTCTTCCTCCAGCCGCCCAAACCAAACCACCCCGTCGGCTCCGCCTGCTCCCGCCTCTGATGGTTGGCTGCGCCTCCGCCGCCCTACCGTACCCTCCAACATTGGCCAATCCCTCCCTCTATTCCCCGACACGTCCTGTTATTCTCTGGTGACGTCAGCCCCAACACGCACCCGCACCTGAACCAGTCAACCCTCGTACTCCCCTCCACCTGCGACTGGACCGGCGCATCTTCCACGGCTCCTGTTTGTTCCGTCCGAGGCCTCGCATCATCCTCCGCCCTTGGTTCACTCATCGCGCGCGGTGCGACGCCCTCTTGCATTGTCAACGGCGTCAACAACCGAGAGGAAGAAGGAGATGACTGATGTCTACTACGCAACTTTATTCTTGTTGACACGTGTTGGTCCTCCAAGCGTAGAGTTTTGTAGGACAATAACAATTTTCCCTCAAGTGGATGACCTAAGGTTTATGAATCCATGAGAGGTGTAGGATGAAGGTGGTCTCTCTCAAACGACTCTGCGACCAAATACAAGAAATCTCTTGTGTCCCCAACACACCCAATACAATGGCAAATTGTATAGGTGCACTAGTTCGGCGAAGAGATGGTGATAAAAGTGTAATATTGATGGTAGAGATATATTTTTATAATCTGAATAAATAAGAACAGCAAGGTAGCAAATAGTAAACTGGCACAAAAACGGTGTTGCAATGCTTAAATACAAGGCCTAGGGTCCGTACTTTCGCTAGTGCAATCTCCCAACAGTGCTAACATAGTTGGATCATATGATTACCCCTCAAGGTACAGCAAAGAATCACTCCCGAGTTCCTATTAGCAGAGAACAAAAGGTAGGAATTGTTTGTAGGGTGTGAAGCCACCTCAAAGCTATTCTTTCCGATCAATCTATTCAAGAGTTCATACTAAAATAACACAAAGCTATTGTTTCCATTCGATCTATCCTAGAGTTCGTACTAGAGTAACACCAAAGCATATTCATATTCATAATACTCAATCCACACAAAGAACTATGAAGAGACCCCGAAGTTACCGTCGGAGAAAGACGTGCATCAGCCCCTATGCATAGATTACCCCAATATCACCGCAGGAATCCGCGAGTTGAATTCCATAACATATATCAAGTGAATCAATAAGATACCCCAATTGTCACCTCAAGTATTCATACCGCAAGATATATATCATGTGTTCTCATCTCTGAATATTCAATCCGACATGACAAAACTTCAAAGGATAAAGAATCAATCCATCACAACAAGAGTATAGAGGGGAGAAACATCATATGATCCGACTATATTAACAAAGCCCATGACTATATTAAAAAAGTTTTGCGGATTTTGGAATCCGTTTGATATTGATTTTCTGCGATGTAAAAAACAAATAAAAAACAACAACTGGCACTAGGCACTGGGTCAATAGGTTAGTCCCAGAAAATAATATAAAGTTGCTATAAAATGATTGTAAAACACCCAAGAATGATAAAATAACAGCATGAATACTTCATAAATTATAGATACGTTGGAGACATATCAGCATCCCCAAGCTTAATTCCTACTCGTCCTCGAGTAGGTATATGATAAAAGAAATAACTTATGAAGTGCGAATGCTAGCAAAGTGCATAAGTTTGATCAATGATAATTTCAATCACTTTTCCTAGCATTATAACAGCAATTCTTTCTTATGAAACTTCTCATGTTATAGTGGCAACCAATTCACATGTTAAGGTTCCAACAATGAACTCTCTTGAAACTCAACAACCTATGTTCTTAGTCACCAAGCAACTGCAATTCAACTTATTCAACGAAGTTTAAGTAAGAGCTCCACATACTCAACCATCATATGGTCTCCTATGATTGCTAACACTCACCTTGTACATATGAGCAAACCATTTCAACCGGACACATAGAAAGATAGGGGCTTATTGTTTTGCCTCCCAACATATTGACCTCAAGGGTGATGTCAACAATAATAACTCATGCCACCCATATTCAACTGGACATATGTGCCTAGATCTTTCCACACCACATGATGCTTGCCAAAAGAGAAAAATGAAAAGGAATAGAGAGAAAAACTTTGACTCTTTGCATAAAAGTAAAAGATAGGCCCTTCGCAGAGGGAAGCAGAGGTTGCCATGCACTTATTTGTTTGTATGATCAACCCCTTAGTGCAAAAGAACGTCACGTTATATCGCCCCTTATGATAGCAACCTTTATTATGCAGTCCATCGCTTTTATTGCTTTGCCATCACAAGTTCGTACAACGCTCAATTTTCTCTTACACTAAATGATCTAACACTTTTACAAGCAATTTTTATTGCCTTATGGCACCGATGACAACTTACTTGAAGGATCTTGCTCAATCCTTAGGTAGGTATGGTGGAATCTTGAAAATAAGATTTGGGGTTTCAAGGGTTTTTGGATGCACAAGTAGTATCTCTACTTAGTGCGGAATTTTTGGCTAGCAAAGATAGGGGGCAAGCACCACATGTTGAAGGATCTATGACAATATAACTTCTATGTGAATATGAACAAACATAAATCATTACGTTGTCTTCCTTGTCCAATGTCAACAATTTTGGCATATAATTTTGATGGGGGCTCACAATCACAAAAGATTTCCATGATAGTGTATTTACATGTGAAGGTTCTCTTCCTTATACTAATTATTCGTGAATTTCTTGTATGACCCATGTTGTGATTGTCAAGCCTCAAAAGATTTCACTTTCTAAACCCAGTGTGAATCTACCACTAGGCATGATATCATTTCAACTTCATGATGTTAAATTTATTAAATAATTTACTCATAGGATATAAGTGAAGCACAAGAGTAAATGACATAGAAAAGAGCTTTGTTAACGGGATGTGAATGCCGCTTACTTAGCCTCTCTGGCAACTATTTGAGGACTCTATTTTATTTAAAAACTTTCAGATCTAAGTAATTTATTAAAACAGCAAGCAAAACAAAATAAAATGACAATCCAAGGATAGCACACATCATATGAAGAAGCAAAAACTTAGGCTCAACCGATACTAACCGATAATTGTTGAAGAAGAAAGGTGGGATGCCTACCGGGGCAACCCCAAGCTTAGATGCTTGAGACTTCTTGAAATATTATCTTGGGATGCCATGGGCATCCCCAATCTTGAGCTTTTGTGGCTCCTTAATTCATCTCATATCACGGTTTTCCGAAACATATGCAAACAATGCAAACATAACAGCAATCTGCCAAAATAGTACATTCTGTAAAGAATGCAAGAGTATCAATACTTATTCAACTCCAAACATTATGAAAATTTACCACACTGTAGAAAATTTATCAGAGCTCACGTTGCAAAAAGTTTCAACATTTTATCACATTCTTACTTTTCTAGGGAATTTTTGCAACAGCAGTAAACTTTCTGTTTTCAAACAGCAACATGTATACTTGCAAAATAAGGATGGCAAAGGCTATCATTGCCACTTTTATTGAAATAAAAGATTCAAAACATTATTCTAAATAACAGCAAGCAAATCCTAGAAAAATAAATTGATGCTCCAAGAAAAACACATATCATGTGACGAATGAAAACATAGCTCCAAGCGAGGTTACCGATAATGTTGGAGACGAAAGAGGGGATGCCTTCCGGGGCATCCCCAAGCTTAGTTACTTGGATCTTCCTTGAATATTTCCTTGGGGGTGCCTTGGGAATCCCCAAGATTAGGTTCTTATCACTCCTTATTCTCCTCATATCAATATCTCAACCAAAACTTGAAAACTTCAATCACACAAAACTTAACAGAACTTTGTGAGATAGATTAGTATGATAAAGAGCAAACCATTCCACTTTTGGTACTGCCAAAGTCAAAAAAATTCTCACACAGTGACTACTGTATCATATCATTTCTACAATTTTTGTTGAGAAATATAAGTAATAGAAACTATAAAACAAGCAAACTTTGCATTGAAAACAGAATCTGTCAAAAACGGAACAGTCTGTAGTAATCTGTACTCAAACACATACTTCTGCTACTCCAAAAACTCTGAACAATTAGGACCAAGTGAGAAATTTGTATATTAATATTCTGCAAAAATAATCAACTCCATATCGCTCTTCTGTTAAAAACTAAAAATATTTTCATGAGCACAAAAGTTTTTGTTTTTCAGCAAGATCAAAGAAACTATCACCCAACAAGATCCTAATGGCTTTACTTGCCACCTTATTGAAATAAAAGCAATAAAACATGATTATTATAGTATCATAATCATGTGAACACACAAAAACAGTAGGTAAAAGTGTTGGGTTGTCTCCCAACAAGCGCTTTTCTTTTATGCCTTTCAAGCTAGGCATGATGATTTCAATGCTGCTCGCATAAAAGATAAGAATTGAAACATAACAAGAGCATCATGAATCGCATGGCAAGCACATTTAAGTCTAACCCACTTCCTAAGCATAGGGATTTTGTGGGAACAAGAATCAACTAGCATAGGAAGGCAAAACAAGTGCAACTTCAAGATTTTCAACACAAAGAGAGGAAAATTGATATTATTGCAATATGTAAAAGCATAAGTTCCCCTCTCATAATAATTTTCAGTAGCATCATGAATGAATTCAACAAAATAGCTATCACATAAAACATTCTTTTCATGATACATAAGATAGAAATTTTCTCACTCTCCACATAAGCAAATTTCTTCTCATCAATAGTAGTGGGAGCAAACTCAACAAAATAACTATCATGAGAGTGAAAAGTAAAATCATGATGACAAGTTTCATGGTTATCATTATTCTTTATAGCATACATGTCGTCACCATAATCATCATAGATAGCAATTTTGTTCACATAATCAATTGGAACCTCTTCCGAAATAGTGGATTCATCACTAAATAAAGTCATGACCTCTCCAAACCCACTTTCATAATTATCGCAATAAGATTCAACACCCTCCAAAATAGTGGGATCATTACTCCCTAAAGTTGACACTCTTACAAACCCACTTTCATCAATATAAACATCATAAATAGGAGGCATGCTTTCATCATAATAAATTAGCACATCAAAACTTGGTGGACGAAAAATATCATCTTCATCAAACATAGCATCCCCAAGCTTGTAGATTTGCATATCATTAGCATCATGGATATTCAAAGAATTCATACTAACAACATTGAAATCATGCTCATCATTAAAATATTTTGTGCCAAGCATTTTATTGACTTCCTCTTCTAACAATTGAGCACAATTTTCTGATCCATCATTTTCAAGAAAGATATTATAAAGATGATCAATAATATGATGCCACCATAATTCCATTTTTTTGTTTTCTTTTATAAACCAAACTAGTGATAAAACAAGAAACTAAAAGATTCGATTGCAAGATCTAAAGATATACCTTCAAGCGCTCACTTCCCCGGCAACGGCGCTAGAAAAGAGCTTGATGTCTACTACACAACTTTATTCTTGTAGACACGTGTTGGGCCTCCAAGCGCAGAGTTTTGTAGGATAGTAGCAATTTTCCCTCAAGTGGATGACCTAAGATTTATCAATCCGTGAGAGGTGTAGGATGAAGGTGGTCTCGCTCAAACGACCCTGCAACCAAATACAAGAAATCTCTTGTGTCCCCAACACACCCAATACAATGGCAAATTGTATAGGTGCACTAGTTCAGCGAAGAGATGGTGATAAAAGTGTAATATTGATGGTAGAAATATATTTTTATAATCTGAATAAATAAAAATAGCAAGGTAGCAAATAGTAAACGGGCACAAAAACGGTGTTGCAATGCTTAAAAACAAGGCCTAGGGTCCGTACTTTCGCTAGTGCAATCTCCCAATAGTGCTAACATAGTTGGATCATATGATTATCCCTCAAGGTACAGCAAAGAATCACTCCCGAGATCCTATTAGCGAAGAACAAAAGGTAGGAATTGTTTGTAGGGTGAGAAGCCACCTCAAAGCTATTCTTTCCGATCGATCTATTCAAGAGTCTGTACTAAAATAACACAAAGCTATTGTTTCCGTTCGATCTATCCTAGAGTTCATACTAGAGTAACACCAAAGCATATTCATGTTAATAATACTCAATCCACACAAAGAACTATAAAGAGACCACGAAGTTTTCGTCGGAGAAAAACGTGCATCAACCCCTATGCATAGATTACCCCAATATCACCGCAGAAATCCGCAAATTGAACGCCATAACATATATCAAGTGAATCAATAAGATACCCCAATTGTCACCTCAAGTATTCATGCCGCAAGACATATATCATGTGTTCTCATATCTAAATATTCAATCCGATATGACAAAACTTCAAAGGGTAAAGATTCAATTCATCACAACAAGAGTATAGAGGGGAGAAACATCATATGATCCAACTATATTAACAAAGCCCATGATATAGATCATGAGAGAGAGATAAATCACATAGCTACTGGTACAAACCCTCAGCCCCGAGGGTGGACTACTCCCTCCTCATCGTGGTGGCCGACGGGATGATTATGGGCTATTATGCTAACAAAAAGTAGATGGGCTCCAAAAAATCCTTAAAAATTAGCGAATGGGCTATAAATTATTAGAAATAATGGCAGATGGGTTGTATGCTGTTTTCCACACAATTGCGGCTGGCTTGTGCGCCTACTATAGGTTGACGTGTACGCTTTCCTAAAAAAGGTTGACGCACACGCAACGTCGTGTCAACTTAGTCAACACACGAGAGCAGTGACTGTTGGATGTCCATCCAACGGCCGCCGTGCTTCTTAATCCCTGCTCTTCCTGCTCCAGCCGCTCAAACAAGCACCGGCGGGACTGCATGCTCCCTCCTCCCGCAGCCAGCTGTGTTGCCGCGTGGGCCTCACCTCCCCATCGTACTCCCATCGCTGGCCTAGCCATCCCTCTACTCACCCACACCTGCTGTTATTCTTCGGCGACGGCAGACGAACCAGTAAACCCTCGTACTCCCCTCCGCATGGCAAACAACTGCTGAGTTTTCTCTGCCTCCATGTCATTCCCTCCCTGGCGCTCTCGATGCAGCGTGGTCAATGTGGTCAACAAACTACATCCATCGGAAGTGGACTGTACGTGGAGAGGCTAACAGCTGGGTCCACGGCCGCACGCAAGGAAATGCCTCCTTATTACGTGCAAAATAATGATTCCTCCACCTGATAGCTGGGACCCACCGGAAGGGCCTCTATATTTCATGAAAAAATGTTCCCCCCACTGACAAGTCAGACCCACCAACTATATCTTCGCACGCAAGGAAGTGCCTCCTTATTATGCACAAAAAATGAATACTCCCCCTGCTAGCTGGGACCCACCATAGTGGGAGGCTGACTTGTGGGCCTACTAAGTTGATGGGGACAGATGGCTTTGTCAACTTAGTCAATATGAACGATTCTAGTTCCAGTGATTGTATGATGTGAAAGTACATGTAGTCCCTATGTGTGGTTTTGGTAATTGATGACAATCCTAATGTACTAATGTTTGCATTGAGTTATACATTTGAAGGAAAGTTCCATTTCCAATGCATGAAGAATATTGGATGAACCGAAGGATGTTTGTTCCATGGTGATGCAAGAAGGAGATAGAATGGATTCGAAATGAATGCCATATACATATTGTTGTGCATGCATCAAGCCTTATGGGTTGAACCATGATGGATCAAGATCTTGACAGAATGATTAAAGAGAAGAATTCTACATATGCCTGAAGATAGCATCATTATGAGCTCATATGTTGAGTCATGGATTATTATGTCTTAAAGCAAATAATTCAAGTGATGAATTCATTGTGCCTCTCAAGATACTATGCTGGAGCATGAGAACGAGCAAATGATGTCCAATATGATATTCAAGGAGAAACTTGATATGGTCATGGTGAATTGAGATATTGGTTATTATGTCTTGAAGAAATGAAGCATAGTGAAGATATCAATAGGGCCTTCAAGACACCAATATTAATCGTGGAGCAAAAATAAATTTTTACCAAGATAAAGATCAAAGATTGACCTCTAAGATGGTCAACACACAAGCGCATATCATATGCCACATGAGATCTTGTGGTATGGTAAGAATTTATCAATTGCGCTTTGTGTACTAACCCATACTATGTGTTGTCTATGTTATGTGGGTTAGGTAATTCTCATGAGCTTGGTGCTTATAAGAAAGCTTGGTGCTCATCAAAGTATATCATCAAGTAATTAATGATGATGGACAAGTAAAGATGAATGCAAAGCAAAGCTTCCCACATTGTGTATGGGGAGCTACTTGAAGACTTCTCCAATGTCTTGCCTTCAACTTGAGCCATGAGGAAACATCAATATAAAGCTCAAGTGAAAGGCTCTAATCAAAGGTATTAGTTCCTTTGGCTTTAGATGTGAGGATCAATGACCATCGAAAAGGATATATGCTCAAGAATGAGTTTCCGGAAGCTATCTAGTATAATTCTTTTATGATTCTTGAGTTATAGGGATCCCATAGAATTAAGAGGGGATCAAAGGAGTTAGTGATGGATTCTCTCAAGTCAACATCATCTATTTCTATTCTTATCACATCATATTCCAACATAGGCATATTTCACTCCTATCCAATACAAATACAATATGCCTACATATCTCAAAAGAAAATCCAAAGCCAACTAGGTTCACCAAAGTATATGTATAACCCTTGCATACGTTGCACCCTCCATTTTGGCTTATCTTGGGTGGTTCTCTATGTGAGGACCTGGAGTTTTTCCATAGCTTCAAAACAAGCCCAAGATCATGAAAATCGGAGTCCGTATGTAAAAGTTATGCATGTTTTAGTTTTGGGGTTCCTGCTGTTTTTTTTATGGCTGGACCGGATGTCCGGGCTTCCGGGTCGCCTCGGATGTCCGGGATCCTCTCGGAAATCTGGCCCGCAAATTCCAGAACCTGTTTTCAAATGTTGGTTGTGCCCGCCGGATGTCCGGGGCCCCAATTTTGGCCAGATGTTCGGCGCATGTACTCCAGTTTCTGTTTTTCACATGCGTGTGTGTGTGTGTGTGATTTTCTCAGCCGCCGGATGTCCGGTCCAGTGCTGTTACTTACTCACAAATGGTTAGTTTTCTAGGCCTTCTATATATACTCCTCTACTAATCCGGTAGTGGGTTGACCACTTCATCCCAAATTGCCCCAAGAACACCAAATCTTAGATCCCAGAGAGATTCATGAGAGTGCTTGAGAGTTTTTCCAATCAAGTGATAGATCCAGTCCCTCTCCCTCTCTTGACCAAAGGAATTCGTGATTTCAGCAAGTCTTGAGCATTTCCCCTTTGTTCTTGTTACTCTTGGAGGTTGGAGACTCCTAGGCGGTAGGAGTGCTCCGGTGAGGAATCAACTTGTGATTTGTCCCCGGGAAAGTTTGTGAAGGTTTGCAGGCCGCCTCAAGGTCTACCACTAGTGGTTGAGAATCACCTTCATGGTGATATATCAAGGAAAATAGGGTGAGCCTTCGTGGCGTTGGTGTGCCTTCGTGGTAACATCCACCTCTCTAACAGCGACTAGCTTCCCTCCAAGGAAGTGAACATCGGGATACATCCTCGTCTTCGTGACTTTGGTTATCCCTAACCCTAACTCCTTACATGTGGTTTACTTTGGTCACCTGACCATTCATTCACTATACCTTTTTGTCCTCATTATGTTGTGTTGGCCATTCCCTTGAAGAGATTATTTAGGCCTACACTTTATATTAGCAATTAATACTTTCTACTATTGTTATATCTTATGCTTAGTGTGAATTGCTAGCCTGTAATATTCATTTCCATATCTTGTGACATAACTTGTGTAAGCTTGTAGTGCTTACTTGAGTTTGCTTGTATCATTCGATTCCATATATTCTGATACAATTTGTGTAAGCTTGTATTGCTTACTTGTGGTTGTGTGTATTATTCATTTCCATATCTCGTGATATACATTGAGTAAGTTTGTGTGACTTACTTGTGCTTACTCATATCCTCGTTGTTCTCATCTTGTTTAAACTAAGTTGTTGGTGCACTTAGTGAGCCTAGTATATTTAGGATTTGTGCTTGAAAAGTATCCGCTTAGTTTATTTCCGCATTAGGATATAGCCAAATCCGTAAAAGATTTGAAAACGCCTATTCACCTTCCCTCTAGGCAACATCGTGGTCCTTTCACAATGTCCACGCAACGGTCGTAGTGCTTCTTGAACCTCTGGTCTTCTTGCTCCAGCCGCCCAAACCAGCGCCGGTCATGCCGCGTGCTCCTGCCTCCTGTGGCCGGCTGTGATGCCGTGAAGGCCTCACCGCCCCCTACTACTCCCACCGCTGGCCAGACCATCCCTCTACTCACCCACACCCCCTATTATTCCGCGGCGACGGCAGCCTCACACCGCAGCCGAACCAGTGAACCCTCGTACTCCTCTCCACATGGGCATCCACTACCGCGTCTTCCCCGGCTCCGCGTCGTCCCCTTCCTAGGCCTCACTGTCGTCCACCGCCCTGGTGCTCTCGGTGAGGCATCATCAACGTGGTCAAGGAACAACTTCCATTGAAAGAGTATTGTACATGGAGAGGCTGACAGCTGGGTCCATGGCCGCAGCAAGGAAGTGCCTCCTTATTACGTGGAAAATAATAATTCCTCCACCTGACAGCAGGGACCCACCGGACGGGCCGCCGTATTTCGTGAAAAAATATTTCCCCCTGACTGCTGGGACTCACCTGCTGCATCTTCGCGAGCAAGGAAGTGCCTGGCAGTTGGGACCCACTTGGTCGAAGCATATGTAGCATTGTCATTCTGGTCGTGAACGTGTACCTACATACTGGTTGATCGGTCTGTCTGCAGGCTGCAGCGATGAACCGTGGTCGAGTAAGGAAGGGCACGTGTCGTAGTAGAGGCACACACGTAGCATGCACACGTACGTACAACCAGGGTGCAAGAAAGTAAATACGGCCACATACGTACATACGGGCGGGGTCTGGAACGCCGACTCGCACATACGTACGGCCAGGGGTCATGTACATGGCTAGGTCGAAACGAAGAAACTGCATCGTCGTGTTCATCGAGCCAACCGGCTTGGACGGAACGGCCGATCGAAACGAGGCCCGGCGTACCGCAGAACGGAGGAAACGGCCTTCTATTCGACCGGCCATGGTCGAAACGGCATCCTGTTCATCGTGAGGGGTCTGGTGTACCGCAAAACGGAGGAAACGGACTTCTCTTGGACCTCCTACAGTCGAAACGGGGTCCTGTTGATCGAGAGGGGTGTGGTGTACCGCAAAACTGAGGAAACGGACTTGTGTTGGAGTGCTACAGTCGAAACGGGGGTCCTGTTCATCGGGAGGGGTGTGGCATACCGCAAAACAGGACTCCACGGGCTACTGTTCATCTCAACCGTCGACCTCCTCCAGCCTACACAGACTATTGTTCATCCACCGTCGACCTCCTCCAGCCTCCACCTGTGACTGTTCATCCACGGGCTCCTGTTCATCCAGCCTCCACCGCTCCTCCATCGACTACTATTCAACCAGCCCTCTCCACGGGGTCTTGTTCAACCTCCCCTCCACGGGCTACTGTTCATCCAACCCTCCACCAGCTACTATTCAACTAACCCTCCACCAGCTACTGTTCAACCAGCCCTCCATGGGTCTGTTGGGGAACGTAGTATTTCAAAAAAATTCCTACGATCACGCAAGATCTATCTAGGAGAAGCATACCAACGAGCGGGAAGAGTGTGTCCACGTACCCTTGTAGACTGAAAGCGGAAGCGTTTAGTAACGCGGTTGATGTAGTCGAACGTCTTTGCGGTCCAACCAATCCAAGTACTGAATGTATGGCACCTCCACGATCAGCACAGGTTCAGCTTGATGACGTCCCTCGTACTCGATCCAGCTGAGGCTGAGGGAGATTTCTGTCAGCACAACGGCCGGGTGGCGGTGATGATGAAGTTACTGACGCAGGGCTTCACCTAAGCACTACAACAATATGACCGAGGTGTGTAACTGTGGAGGGGGGCACCGCACACAGCTAAAAGATCAACTTGTGTGTCTATGGGGTGTCCCCTGGCCACGTATATAAAGGAGGGGAGGGAAGAGGTGGCTGCCCAAGGGGGGCGCGCGAGGTGTGGGGAATCCTACTAGGACTCCCCAGTCCAAGTAGGATTCCCCTCCTCTTTCCTATTCCTAGTAGGAGAAGGAGGGAAGGAGGAGGAGGAGAGAAGGAAACCCCCCACCCACAACCCTAGTCCAATCCGGTTTGGGCTAGGGGGCGCGCGCCACTCCCTGGCCGGCTTCCTCTCATCCACCACTAGGCCCACGAGGCCCAATAACTTCCCGGGGGGTTCCGGTAACCCCCGATACTCCGAAACTCATCCGAAACGACCCAAACCATTCCGGTGTCCGAATGTAACCTTCCAATATATGAATATTCATGTCTCGACCATTTCGAGACTCCTTGTCATGTCCGTGATCTCATCTGGGACTCCAAACAACCTTCGGGCATCAAATCACATAACTCATAATACAAATCGTCATCGAAAATTAAGCGTGCGGACCCTACGGGTACGAGAACTATGTAGACATGACCGAGACACATCTCCAGTCAATAACCAATAACGGAACCTAGATTCTCATATTGGCTCCTACGTATTCTACGAAGATCTTTATCGGTCAAACCGCATAACAACATACGTTGTTCCCTTTGTCATATGTATGTTACTTGCCCGAGATTCGATCGTCGGTATCATCATACCTTGTTCAATCTCGTTACCGACAAGTCTCTTTACTCGTTCCGTAATGCATCATCCCATAACTAACTCATTAGTCACATTGCTTGCAAGGCTCATAGTGATGTGCATTACCGAGAGGGCAGAGATACCTCTCCGATACACGGAGTGAAAAATCCTAATCTCCATCTATGCCAACTCAGCAAACACCATCGGAGACACCTGTAGAGCATCTTTATAATCAACCAGTTATGTCATGACATTTGATAGCACACAAGGTGTTCCTCCGGTATTCGGGAGTTGCATAATCTCATAGTCCGAGGAACATGTACAAGTCATGAAGAAAGCAATAGCAGTAAAACTTAACGATCATTATGCTAAGCTAACGGATGGGTCTTGTCCATCACATCATTCTCTAATGATGTGATCCCGTTCATCAAATGACAACACATATCTATGGTTAGGAAACTTAACCATCTTTGATTAACGAGCTAGTCAAGTAGAGGCATACTAGGGACACTTTGTTTTGTCTATGTATTCACACATGTACTAAGTTTCTGGTTAATACAATTCTAGCATGAATAATAAACATCTATCATGAAATAAGAAATATAAATAACAACTTTATTATTGCCTCTAGGGCATATTTCCTTCAGTCTCCCACTTGCACTAGAGTCAATAATCTAGTTCACATCGCCATGTGATTTAACACCAATAGTTCACATCACCATGTGATTAACACCCATAGTGCACATCGCTATGTGACCAACACCTAAAGGGTTTACTGGAGTCAGTAATCTAGTTCACATCGCCATGTGATTAACACCCAAAGAGTACTAAGGTGTGATCTTGTTTTACTTGTGAGAGAAGTTTAGTCAATGGATCTGCCACATTCAGATCCGTATGTATTTTGCAAATTTATATGTCTACAATGCTCTGCACGGAGCTACTCTAGCTAATTGCTCCACTTTCAATATGTATCCAGATTGAGACTCAGAGTCATCTGGATCAGTGTCAAAGCATGCATCGACATAACCCTTTATGACGAACTTTTTGTCACCTCCATAACTGAGAAACATATCCTTATACCACTAAGGATAATTTTGACCGTTGTCCAGTGATCCACTCCTGGATCACTAGCGTACCCTCTTGCCAAACTCATGGTGAGGTATACAATAGGTATGGTACACAGCATAGCATACTTTATAGAACCTATGACTGAGGCATAGGGAATGGCATTCATTCTCTTTCTATTTTCTGCCGTGGTTGGGTTTTGAGTCTTACTAAACTTTACACCTTGCAATACAGGCAAGAACTCCTTCTTTGACTGTTCCATTTTGAAGTACTTCAAAAATCTTGCCAAGGTATGTACTCATTGAAAAATCTTATCAAGCGTCTTGATCTATCTCTATAGATCTTGATGCCCAATATGTAAGAAGCTTCACCGAGGTCTTTCTTTGAAAAACTCCTTTCAAACACTCCTTTATGCTTTCCAGAAAATTCTACATCATTTCCGATCAACAATATGTCATTCACATATACTTATCAGAAAGGTTGTAGTGCTCCCACTCACTTTCTTGTAAATACAGGATTCACCGCAAGTCTGTATAAAACTATATGCTTTGATCAACTTATCAAAGCATATATTCCAACTCCGAGATGCTTGCACCAGTCCATAGATGGATCGCTAGAGCTTGCACATTTTGTTAGCACCTTTAGGATTGACAAAACCTTCCGGTAGTATCATATTCAACTCTTCTTTAATAAATCCATTAAGGAATACAGTTTTGACATCCATTTGCCAAATTTCATAATCATAAAATGCGGCAATTGCTAACATGATTCGGACAGACTTAAGCATAGCTACGGGTGAGAAGGTCTCATCGTAGTCAACTCCTTGAACATGGAAAACCTTTCGCAACAAGTCGAGCTTTGTAGATAGTAACATTACCGTCAGCGTGAGTCTTCTTCTTGAAGATCCATTTGTTCTCAATTGCTTACCGATCATCAGGCAAGTCAACCAAAGTCTACACTTTGTTCTCATACATGGATCCCATCTTAGATTTCATGGCCTTAAGCCATTTCGCGGAATCTGGGCTCATCATCGCTTCCTCATAGTTTGTAGGTTCATCATGGTCAAGTAACATGACCTCCAGAACAGGATTACAGTACCACTCTGGTGTGGATCTTGCTCTGCTTGACCTATGAGGTTCGGTAGTAACTTGATCAGAAGTTTCATGATCATCATCATTAGCTTCCTCATTAATTGGTGTAGGAATCACTGGAACTGATTTCTGTGATGAACTACTTTCCAATAAGGGAGAAGGTATAGTTACCTCATCAAGTTCTACTTTCCTCCCACTCACTTCTTTCGAGAGAAACTTGCCCTTAACCTTCCTTTCTCTTCTATAAAAAGGCTAGACGTCAAATGTAAATGATGCTTATATTCTAAATATGACAAGCAAGAAACCTACTATAGCCGTAAACAAAAACCCAAACATTAGTAACTAACAGAGCTTTCCTATTCTAACTATTTCCCTATAAACCATGATTGATATACCAATCAAAAAAGACTTCTGAGCATGGAATAAGGTTTGATCCTATTCATGGGGATTCCGTAAATATCCCATTTCAAAAATTGAAACAATCGGGACTTTTCGGAGATTGGATGCAGTTACTAATTCATGATCTGGCATGTACAGAATGAAAACTTCATTCTCGATTCTACTCCTTCTCTAGAAAGGATCCATTGAATATCTTGCCTTCGGATCTGTGATAGAAGGTGTACCCAACAGTCTCCTTGGGGTATCCTATGAAGACGCATTTCTCCGATTTGGGTTTGAGCTTATCAGGTTGAAGCTTTTTCACATAAGCATCGCAGCCCCAAACTTTAAGAAACGACAACTTGGGTTTCTTGCCAAACCACAGTTCATATGGTGTCATATCAATGGATTTTGATGGTGCCCTAATTAACGTGAATGCAGTCGTCTCTAAAGCATAACCCCAAAGAGACAACGGTAAATCAGTAAGAGACATCATAGATCGCACCATATCTAATAAAGTATGATTACGACGTTCTGACACACCATTACGCTATGGTGTTCCAGGTGGTGTAAGCTGTGAAACTATTCCACATTGTTTCAAATGAAGACCAAACTCATAACTCAAATATTCACCTCCACGATCAGATCATAGAAACTTATTTTTCTTGTTACGATGATTTTCCACTTCACTCTGAAATTCTTTGAACTTTTCAAATGTTTCAAACTTATGTTTCATCAAGTAGATATACCCATATCTGCTCAAATCATCTGTGAAGGTCAGAAAATAACGATACCCGCCGTGAGCATCAACACTCATTGGACCACATACATCAGTATGTATTATTTCCAATAAGTCTGTTGCTCGCTCCATTGTTCCAGGGAACGGAGTCTTAGTCATCTTTCCCATGAGGCATGGTTCGCAAGCATCAAGTGATTCATAATCAAGTGATTCCAAAAGCCCATCAGCATGGAGTTTCTTCATGCGCTTTACACCAATATGACCTAAATGGCAGTGCCACAAATAAGTTGCACTGTCATTATTAAACTTATATCTTTTGGCTTCAATACTATGAATATGTGTATCACTACTATCGAGATTCAATAAACCATTCACCTTGGGTGTATGACCATAGAAGGTTTTATTCATGTAAACAAAATAACAATTATTCTTTGACTTTAAATCAATAACCGTATTGCAATAAACATGATCCAATCATATTATGCTCAACGCAAACACCAAATAACATTTATTTTAGGTTAAACACTAATCCCGAAGGTAAAGGGAGCGTGCGATGGTGATCTTATCAACCTTTGTAATCATTTCCAACACACATTGTCACCTTGCCCTCAACTAGTCTTTGTTCATTTTGTAACTCCTGTTTCGAGTTACTAATCATAGCAACTGAACCAATATCAAATACCAAGGGGATACTATGAACACTAGTAAAGTACACATCAATAACATGTATATCATATATACTTTTCTTCACTTTGCCATCCTTCTTATCCGCCAAATACTTGGGACAGTTCCGCTTCCAGTGACCAGTCCCTTTGTAGTAGAAGCACTCAGTCTCAGGCTTAGGTCTAGACTTGGGTTTCTTCACTTGAGCAGCAACTTGCTTGCCATTCTTCTTGAAGTTCCCCTTCTTCCCTTTGCCCTTTTTCTTGAAACTAGTGGTCTTGTTAACCATCAACACTTGATGCTCCTTCTTGATTTCTACCTCCGCAACATTTAGCATTGCGAAGAGCTCAGGAATTGTCTTATTCATCCCTTGCATATTATAGTTCATCACGAAGCTCTTGTAGCTTGGTGGCAGTGATTGAAGAACTCTGTCAATGACACTACCATCAGGAAGATTAACTCCCAGTTGAGTCAAGTGGTTGTGGTACCCAGACATTCTGAGTATATGTTCACTGACAGAACTATTCTCCTCCATTTTGCAGTTGTAGAACTTATTGGAGACTTCATATCTCTCAATCTGGGCATTTGCTTGAAATATTAACTTCAACTCCTGGAACATCTCATATGCTCCATGATGTTCAAAACGTCGTTGAAGTCTCGATTCTAAGCCGTAAAGCATGGCACACTGAACTATCGAGTAGTCATAAACACGCGACTGCCAGGCATTCACAATGCCTGCAGTTGCTGCTGCGGGTGGTACACGTAGCAGTGCTTCCAAGACGTAATTCTTCTGTGCAGCAATGAGGATAATCCTCAAGTTACGGACCCAGTCCGTGTAGTTGCTACCATCATCTTTCAACTTAGCTTTCTCTAGGAACGCATTAAAATTCAAAGGAACAGTAGCACGGGCCATTGATCTACAATAACATTGACATGCAAAATACTATCAGGTACTAAGTTCATGATAAATTAAAGTTCAATTAATCATATTACTTAAGAACTCCCACTTAGATAGACATCCCTCTAATCATCTAAGCGATCACGTGATCCATATCAACTAAACCATGTCCGATCATCACGTGAGATGGAGTAGTTTTCAATGGAGAACATCACTATGTTGATCATATCTACTATATGATTCACGCTCGACCTTTCGGTCTCAGTGTTCCGAGGCCATATCTGCATATGCTAGGCTCGTCAAGTTTAACCCGAGTATTTTGCATGTGCAAAATTGGCTTGCACCCGTTGTATATGAACGTAGAGCTTATCACACCCGACCATCACGTGGTGTCTCAGCACGACGAACTATAGCAATGGTGCATACTCAGGGAGAACACTTATACCTTGAAATTTAGTGAGAGATCATCTTATAATGCTATCGTCGTACTAAGCAAAATAAGATGCATAAAGGATAAACATCACATGCAATCAAAATAAGTGATATGATATGGCCATCATCATCTTGTGCCTTTGATCTCCATCTTCAAAGCACCGTCATGATCACCATCATCACCGGCTTGACACCTTGATCTCCATCGTAGCATCGTTGTCGTCTCGCCAACTATTGCTTCTACGACTATCGCTACCACTTAGTGATATAGTAAATCAATTACATGGCGATTGCATTTCATACAATAAAGTGACAACCATATGGCTCCTTCCAGTTGCAGATAACTGTTACAAAACATGATCATCTCATACAACAATTTATATATCATCACGTCTTGACCATATCACATCACAGAAAGCCATGCAAAAACAAGTTAGATGTCATCTACTTTGTTGTTGCAAGTTTTACGTGGCTGCTACGGGCTTCTATCAAGAACTGTTCTTACCTACGATCAAAACCACAACGATTTTTCATCAAGTGTGCTATTTTAACCTTCAACAAGGACCGGGCATAGTCAAACTCGATTCAACTAAAGTTGGAGAAACAGACACCCACTAGCCACCTGTGTACGAAGCATGTCGGTAGAACCAGTCTCATGAACGCGATCATGTAATGTCGGTCTGGGCCGCTTCATCCAACAATACCGCCAAATCAAAGTAAGACATTGCTGGTAAGCAGTATGACTATTATCGCCCACAACTCTTTGTGTTCTACTCGTGCATATAACATCTACGCATAGACCTGGCTCTGATACCACTATTGGGGAACGTAGTATTTCAAAAAAAAAATCCTGCGATCACGCAAGATCTATCTAGGAGAAACATAGCAGCGAACGGGAAGAGTGTGTCCACGTACCCTCATATACCCAAAAGCGGAAGCGTTTAGTAACGCGGTTCATGTAGTCAAACGTCTTCGTGATCCAACCGATCCAAGTACCGAACGTACGGCACCTCCGCGATCAGCACACGTTTAGCTCGGTGATGTCCCTCGTACTCTTGATCCAGCTGAGGCCGAGGGAGAGTTCCATCAGCACGATGGCGTGGTGACGGTGATGATGAAGTTACCGATGCAGGGCTTCGCCTAAGCACTACAAGGATATGACTGAGGTGTGTAACTGTGGAGGGGGGGTACCGCACACGGCTAAAAGATCAACTTGTGTGTCTATGGGGTGCCCCTGGCCACGTATATAAAGGAGGGGAGGGAAGAGGTAGCATGCCCAAGGGGGGCGTGCCAAGTGGGGGGAATCCTACTAGGACTCCCCAGTCCAAGTAGGATTTCCCTCCTCTTTCTTATTCCTAGTAGGAGAAGGAGGGAAGGAGGAGGAGGAGAGAAGGAAAGGGGCCCCCAACCCTAGTCCAATTCGGTTTGGGCTAGGGGGAGCGCGCGCACCACTCCTTGGTCGGCTTCCTCTCTTCCACCACTAGGCCCATGAGGCCCAATAACTTCCAGGGGGTGCCGGTAACCCCCAGTACTCCGAAACTCATCCGAAACTACCCGAACCATTCCGGTGTCCGAATGTAACCTTTCAATGTACGAATCTTTATGTCTTGACCATTTCGAGACTCCTCGTCATGTCCGTGATCTCATCCGAGACTCCAAACAACCTTCGGTCATCAAATCACATAACTCATAATACAAATCGTCATCGAACGTTAAGCGTGCGGACCCTACGGGTTCGAGAACTATGTAGACATGACCAAGACACATCTCCGGTCAATAATCAATAGCAGAACCTGGATGCTCATATTGGCTCCTACATATTCTACGAAGATCTTTATCAATCAGACCGCATAACAACATACGTTGTTCCCTTTGTTATCCGTATGTTACTTGCCCGAGATTCGATCGTCGGTATCATCATACCTAGTTCAATCTCATTACAGGAAAGTCTCTTTACTTATTCCATAATGCATCATCCCGTAACTAACTCATTAGTCACATTGCTTGCAAGGCTCATAGTGATGTGCATTACCGAGAGGGCAGAGATACCTCTCTGATACACGGAGTGACAAATCCTAATCTCGATCTATGCCAACTCAACACACACCATCGGAGACACCTGTAGAGCATCTTTATACTCACCCAGTTACGTTGTGACATTTGATAGCACACAAGGTGTTCCTCCGGTATTCGGGAGTTGCGTAATCTCATAGTCCGAGGAACATGTATAAGTCATGAAGAAAGCAATAGCAATAAAACTTAATGATAATTATGCTAAGCTAACGGATGAGTCTTGTCCATCACATCATTCTCTAATGATGTGATCCCGTTCATAAAATGACAACACATGTCTATGGTTAGGAAACTTAACCATCTTTGATTAACAAACTAGTCAAGTAGAGGCATACTAGGGACACTCTGTTTTGTCTATGTATTCACACATGTACTAAGTTTCCGGTTAATACAATTCTAGCATGAATAATAAACATTTATCATGACATAAGAAAATATAAATAACAACTTTATTATTGCCTCTAGGGCATATTTCCTTCAGGGTCCTGTTCATCCAACCCTCGCTTCTAGCACATTTTTTCCGTCATGGATGGCCCAAAACATGTCATGCAGTTGCATCTCCGGCCCGCCCAGGACGAAAAGCCCATTTTTTGTCATGATTTTTTGTCATAGAAGTAGGACCCACCACATCTATGATGATACCAGGTTTTGTCACAATTATCGTCATAGAAGTGTCATAAGCATGACAGAAAAATTCGTTCGGCCCAAAATGGCACAGATGTGTTTTTTTTGTAGTGATCAAACACGGTTCAGATTTTAGTTGTGGGTGTGATGCAGGCATACGGTTCAGTTCAATGAACTGTTTGCGATGAGCAAGAAGAACAGAAACGGGCAGCCAAATGAAGGCGTGTGCGATATATGGCGTACAATTCAGTCGGATTAACTGTTTGTGATGAGGCGGAACAACAGAAACGGGCAACCAGATAAAGGTGTGTGCGATTGAGGGCATATGCTTCAGACGGATTAACTGTTTGCGATTAGGCAACACAATAGAAATGGGCAGCCAGATCAACGTGTCTGCGATTGACGGCATACACTTTCAAACAGATGAACTGGTTGCAATTAGCCACAACAAACAGAAACAGTTAGATAGATCAACGTGTGTGCGCTAGATGGATACACATTCTTATTAAAATAAGCATGCGCGATGGTAATAACGAGTGCGCATGATTGTTGGAACAATACATGTGCTGACATTGCCTATTACGGTGCACCCTATGGTGCAAACGCCATGTACGCGGCCGAGAAAGCGTGCCCACGTTACGCCGTCCGGGAATAGTGTTGCACTTAGAAATTATAGAACCGTTAATAAATTTTGAGCATGCGTCCCGTCACATTCCAAATTACTACCACGCTATATTTAGTTGCAAACATGTTCACACCGATCAAAACCTAAACGGTTTCCCACTTAGGAGTGTATTAGTACGCGATTATAAATACTACTACTCCAAGATGACTGCATATTCCTCCTCAACTCCTCATTCACAAAAACAAACAAGTCATTCATCATCGTTTCCTTGAGTCTGCCATGGCCAGCATGAGTTCTGGGTCAAAAGATTACCACCAGGGAGAGGCGAGCATGGAAGCGGAAGCACGAGAGATGTCCCGCCTTGCCGCGAAAGCAACCGACATGTCCCGCCGCGCGGCCGTAGCAGCACAAAGGTCTCGCCGCGCCGTCGATGTAGAAGACTGGTCCGGCTGCACCGCAGAAGCAGCGGAGATGTCCCACCGCGTCGCGAATGCAGCAGAGACGTCCTCCCACACCGCGACGACCTGGGAAAATGTCTCGCGAGCAGGCGAGGACTCTTACAGGTGGATGCATGCGATCGTCCATAGCTAAATGGATCAGATCTCCGGCTGGGCGAGGTTGCAGGACGACATGAAAGCCTCGTTTGAACAGGCGTCATCCGGCAACTAAGGGAGGGCAATGCAAAGCTCCAGGCCAAGTGCGACCCGCTGAGGGCGAAGATCATCGAAAGTGCGGAGTAGCAGGAGGAGACCACTGCCTTCTTGAAGAGGACCGGAGTCATTATCAAGAAACTTATGGACGAGAATGCCATGATCCGCATCGAGCGCTAAAGGCTGGTGGAGGAATCCATGGATGCTCTCATGCAGCATCTTGAGGACACGAAAGAGCTCACCGCGGAGACTAGTTACCGCGGCCTGCAACAACACATCAAGAAAGTAGAGATCAACGAGCCAGATTGTTGTCTTCCTTCTTCTTTTGCCCTTGTGTATTTTGGGCGTTACCGCATGTGCCATTTTTTAATTATCTTCCTAAATATGTAAGTCAATTACTATCCACTGTCATCATCCTTATATTCATCAGTCTTGCTATAAGTTGTAGTCGATGCTATATAGGTCCATCGGATGTTACATCAATATCCATGCAAAACTTTATTTTTCAGATTTTCTTTTTTCTCTCTTAAATCAAAGTCGAGTAAGACATAGCCACACCATGAAACAGGAGCTCGGGCGCCATTAATGGAGACGTTGGGAGGGAGGTGGGCGGCGGATAGAGGTCAAAGGGCTCTCGTCCCGATGAGCGCGCGCAGGGGTCTGATCTCACGCCTCCTATACTCAAATAGCTACCCTGCATGGCACCTCCTAGCCAATAAAAAGGGGACGCGTGGCGGCACGTAAATGGTAAGTAGAATGCCCACAGTTTCAATACTACTTGTGTTTCCGATTTGTAACGTGATAGCACTTGTTCCAAAATGACTTTGTTAATTGTTAATGTGTGCGCCTTCGCAAATCGGACAAAAAATTTACCACGGCATGTTGGTGCCATCTCATGACACCATGCCAAGTTTCATGATTTTCAGGCGAGTTTTGGATTTACGGGAATTTTGATGTTTCCGGCCGAGCCAAGACGCCCAGATGTTTGAATACCATACCCACTTCTTGCATGGGACCTAGAAATTCTCCCAAGTACACATAAATGATTTTGCAACTAACTTTTGCGCACTGGAGCATGCGCTTGTACTTCAAATTTGAATTATGTGCATTAAATGCCTGGAAAATCAATTAATGTATAAAAAATGCCAAACGAACTTGGAATAATTCCAAAATTTAGCACGAAACTCCTATTTGGTCTAAGCTACTTGTGTAAAAAACAAGGTGGGAGAAGGCAGTGTATGTCGTTTCGCACACAGAGGTGACACGTTCCGTCTCGGAACCACGAGCCTTCTTGAGAGAAGCTCCAGTTTACAAGAAGCTTATACCAAAGCTTGTCCCAATTTGGCCAAAAAAAATTACCACAGCATGTTGGTGCCATGTCATGACACCACACCAAGTTTCATGATTTTCAGGCAAGTTTTGGATTTACGGGAATTTTAAAATCAAGTTTCTCGATGTTTCCGGCCGAGCCAAGACGCCGAGATGCTTGAATTCCATTCCCATTTCTTGCATGGGACCTACATTGGTGCACGTCGGTGCTATACAAACGGTTTTTAACTCCTTTCCGCACGGCATTTGGAACCATCGCCTAGTGAGTGTGGGCGATAAGGCGGTCCTTCCCACATGACCCAGAAACCGTCGGGGATATGCCCTCCTAGGACACACGCTCGGCAAAATGAGGTCATGCGCGACCGGTGAGCGCTCAAATACGGAAATACATATAGTAGAGCTAAAAAATACAATTATACAGGTGAAATTGTTTCCGGCCGCAAGTACATCCCACACAGTCAGTCCCCGCTAAACGTTTCCGTTCGTATGTACATCCCACACAGTCGCTCCAAGGAAAACGTTTCCGTTCATAGGTACATCACACACAATTTTTCCCGTTAAATCGTTTGTGGTATTGAATGTATCACACATAGTCCGTAGAAGAAACTGTGTGGCAAAGGTTGTCCATCGCACATAGTTTTTATGTGGTAAACGTTTGCACAAGGTGGCCTAACGCAAACAATTTTCAAGGGAAATTCGTGTGTGATTGTTCATTGATCCAACATGGTTTATTCCTAGAAATTGTGTGCGTTTCCTGTGGTCATCACCCACAGTATTTTTTCAATAACCGTTTGCAATAGCAAAACCCAATTAGCAGGCTAATTCGCCATTAGCAGGCTAATTGCCCTATAATTAATAATCATTTATTAATCTAATTGACATTCATATTAAGCACATAATATATTTCATTTCCATATTAAGGAAGCAGAATTTCATAATTGAAATACATCAGAGTACAACATGATATAGCTTCAGCACTCAGCTACCCCATTACACAACTGCACCAGCACCAAGTTTCACATGCAACATGTAGAACCTTTCGAAATTAGCATCATAGACGGTATAGAGACAGATGCATCTCATCTGGAAAACTGCTGAAACGGAAGGCGAATATTGAGCCTTCATTCATGTTGAAGGTCTTTACAACTTTAGGCCAGTGACTGTGGATGATTGACCGTCCGTCCTTTGTCCTCTTTAGGAACACTTCAATATTGAACCGTGGGTGTTGTATGAAAACCTTCCTTGCCTCCTGACCATAGAGGTGGTTTGAGAGGTAATCATCAGTGAACTACTTTGGAAAGGCCTGGAAATAAGGATGTGCATAAATATCTTCTCTATATTGGAAATGGGGCAAAGGAATAAAAAAGGCAAGGTATAATAGTTAGTACCATCTTGTAGTGAACTGATGTCTTCTTCATTGTGCAGACAAAGATCTTGTTGTTTTTTGTCGCTAATTTCTTTATCCTAACAATCTTTCTGAGTTTCTTGATTTGATTGATATTCATGGACAACTCATTTCCCCATATGCAAAATGGGTCGAACAGTGGGTCAAAACCTTGACAGCAGGACCTACATGTGCAAGACCAAATTGTTAAAAACCAAAATATTAGAATGGTTCCTGCAATTGCACAATAATGTGCTATTAGACAACGAACCATGCATGTGCTAACCTCGATTGTAAACCTCCGTGCTTCCCATTGTTTCCCTGCAACACATATAAGGTAGTTAGTCATCAGGTGAAGTAAGGGTTTGCATGCTATCAGTAAAATATGTTGATGAAAAATAAGCACATTGCAGATTCATCAGATTAATTCAAGCCGCATGGAAAACCCATTTATCCAAGCCAAGCATGATTAAGACCTAGGAAATATAGCACTTGTATATGTTTCTCATGTATGAAGTGCAGCCAAATTCGGTTTATTCCTCACATGCACAACAATACAAAATTCTACCCACGACAATTGGACATCACATTGCAGAATTGAACCAAGTAGTTAACTAAACACCACAACAAATGAACCAAACATCAACTGAGCACCACATTGCACAATATAACATACTCCTAATAGAATATCAAATAGTTAACCAAACAGTTAACTACAGCCAATTGTAGAAGTTGTATTTGTTTCTCATGTATTTACTATAGCCAAATTCAATTTATTCCTCACATGGTATACAATAACAGAATGCACCCACAACGGTTGAGCATCGCATTGCAGAATAGAACCAAACAGTTAACTAAATACCACAACACGGATGAACCAAACATTAACTAAGCACCACATTGCATAATGTATAACCAAACCAAGCATGCTTGACAACTTGGAAATATAGCAATTGTATTCGTTTCTCATGTATTTTGTAAAGATAAATTCGATTTATTTCGCACATGGAAGACAATACAAAATTGCAGCCTGAAGAATTGACCATCACATTTGCAGAATTGAACCAAACAGTTAACTGAAGACGATAACTAATTAACAAAACATTTAATAAGCGAGCACCACACTACATGACATATAGAACATATACACTAGAGCAACAGATTGCATGGTAAAATTAGATAGCACATTTCATTAGAATTTGTGAAGGAAAGGCAGGAGCAGCACACGCAACGGGTAAACTGAGCATGCTTAACCGACGTAGCTAGAAAATGGCAAGGTTCTCCTCCAAGATCTAGGGGTCGACACGAATGGCAGCCATCGCGTCCTCATCAGCGCGTGCGGCCGCGATTTGCTTCTCCGCTGCCAAATGCTCCTTGAGATCCTGGCTATACTGCGTGCACCATGGCTTATGGCGGCGCTTATTTGGTCGAGGGGTCGGTGATTTGGGTGGAAGGTGTCGCGCTCACGCCGGCGGTCGTGGCATGTGGGATGTGGAAGGAGGAGGAGGATGGGGGTCGGGTGTGGATTACCTGTCTGGATAGACGAGGCCAAGCAGCGTGAAGGAGGCGGCACTGCAAGCAAGGAGTGAAGGTTTCAACTTGGAAAGGAAGGCGGAAACAGGGGAAATGTGGCTCTTGATAAGGGGGAGGGGCGGGGAGGTAGATATTTTCGCAGAAGTCGAAAATTTGGAATTGCTTCAATGAAAAAACTGGCGCGCAAAGTGTCATCAGACACGGTCCCTTATTCAGAACTGTGTACGATATGTGAACATCACAAACAATTCAGGTAGCTTAACCCATGTGTGATGAGTTTGAACGTCAGAAATTTTGGTTCGTATTTCCCTGGTTACAGTGGTCATCCATGTCATTTCATAATTTGGGTACACAAAGGAGACTACAGCACACCCACACTTCTTAATCGAGCAAGTTCAGCAATTAAACAGAGCTAGCTGACCTAAACATTACTCTAACAAATTAAAGACCGGCGCTCTTAATTAAACAAAACAAAGAGTACTACTATGGCTGGCGCTCGTCGATCTCCGCCGCCGCCTCCATGTCCTGCTCGCGCCCGGCGGTCTCCTGGGGAAGGGGCTCCATGTCATCAATTGCACCATACTCAGAGACATCTTGCCATCTGTGTCCACCATATCTTTGGAATAGGCCACCACGATCTAGGTGTGGGCGGATGCAATCTGGGCTTTGGCGGGATCCGTCGTGGCAAGGTATGCCGTGCAGGAACGGACGGCTGCTCGAACGCTCTCAGTGATTGCCAACTCTTCGATCATGGGTTGCCGACCATTGTCAGAGAATCTTCGTTCAATTTGTGTGGTGACCGATAGGAGTTGGGCGTGGGCGGCCTCGACATGGTCGTGGGTGGCCTCCATTAGGGATAAGGCCGCCGCTGCAGAACGGACAACTGCTGTGTTGCTCTCGCCAGGTGCTATCCCCGAGGCAGATGTTGTTTCCGCCACCTGAGAAGCAACAGCAGCTATTTGGGCTGCCTTTGCCGCCCGGTCGGAGATTGCAGCCGCGCTCATGCACCTTGTTAGCATGCGCATGGCGGCTACGGCCACGCTCTTGCCGGGGTGGGCCACCGAAGTTGCCCTCACGACGCGGGTCCACGTGCCCATCTTTCACCTGCGACGATTGAACAGTGAAATGATATTAGGGGAGCGAGCTAGTGTGCTTGAGACGTCGGCTGTGGACTCTAGCCGATGCACCTTCTCGCGTAAGCCATAGGCGTACTATACACCGACAGTGCTCTAGGATATTTTGTGTTGCATCTCACACGGTTGGTGATAATAAACTGTGTGCGATCTACTTGATTTTTCATCTTGATTTGAATTACATAATGGGGTCACAGCGGCAATGGACAGTGTTTGAATTGCTAGACCTTTTATCAAGAGTAAACATGCAACTATATGTGTGTCGTAAAAGAATTGGAATTATTCAGGGTTTGTTTGAACATTTTATACATTAAATTGGTTTTTTAGCCATTTTAGGTGCACAATTCAAAATTAAACTACATGCACATGCTCCAGTGCACCAACATGGGTTGTAAAAATCATATATGTGTCCATGGGTTTATGCTTATCTCCCATGCAAGAAATGGGGATGAAATTCGAACACCACAGCATCGTCGCTCTCCGGCAAACATCGACGTACTTGATTTTGTAATTCTAGTAAATCCAAAATTCGTCCAAAATTCATGAAACTTGGCATGCTATCATGGAGAGGCATCAACATGACGTGGTAAAAAATTTGTCCCATTCCCAGAGATTTGGGTATAAGCTTCTCATAAACCAGAGCTTCTCACAACAAGTGTGATGGTTTCGATAGGGAATGTTTCACCTTCTGGACGAAACGATATCCGTTGCCTCTTCTCGATTTCAAATTTTTTCCTAGTGTCAACATAGAACAACAGGAGTGTTGTGTCAATTTTTGGGATTTTTCGGGGTTCGCTTGGACATTTTTATACATTAACTGAGTTCTCTATGCATTCATGTGCATAATTCAAATTCAAACTACAGGGACATGCTCTAATGCATATAAATTAGTTGAAACTTCAAATTTGTGTCCTTGGTTGCCTGCTTAGGTCCCATGCAAGAAATGGGAATGAATGTCAAACACCCTGCCACCGTCACTCGGCCGCAAACATTGAGATACCTGGTTTTTAAATTCTAGTAAATCCAAAATTCCTTTGAAATTCATGAAACTTGGCATGCTATCATGTAGCGGCATCAACATGCCGTGGTAAATTTTTTGTCCCATTTGGGGCAGGTTTGGGTATATGCTTCTCACAAACCAGAGCTTCTCACAACAGGCATGATGGTTTCGGTAGGGAACATCCCACCTTTGGGGACGAAATGATATCCATTGCCTCTTATTGCTTCCAAAAATTTTCTCGTGTCAACATAGAACAATAGGAGTGTTGTGTCAATTTTTGTGATTTTTCAGGGTTCATTTGGACATTTTTATGTATTAACTAAGTTTTCAATGCATTCGTGTGCATAATTCAAATTTGAACTACATGCACATGCTCCGGTGCATATAAATTGGTTGAAAAATCATATATGCGTCCTTGGGTGCATGCTTAGGTCCCATGCAAGAAATGGGAATGAATTTCAAACACCAGGGCACCGTTGATTGCCGGCAAAACGTTGAGATACTTTATTCTTTAATTCTAGTAAATCCAAAACATGTCTGAAATTCATGAAACCTGGCATTCTATCATGGAGCGGCATCAACATGTCGTGGTAAAAAAATTTGTCCCACTTGGGGCAGGTTTGGGTATATGCTTCTCACAAACCAGAGCTTCTCACAACAATCATGATGGTTTCGGTAGGTAATGTCCCACCTTTGGTGACGAAATGATATCCATTGCCTCTTATTGCTTCCAAAAAAATTCTCGTGTCAACATAGAACAACAGGAGTGTTGTGTCAAATTTTTTTTATTTTCCGGGGTTCATTTGGACATTTTTATGCATTAACTGAGTTTTCAATGCTTTTATGTGCATAATTCAAATTTGAACAACATGCACATGCTCTAGTGCATATAAATTGGTTGAAAAATCAAATATGTGTCCTTGGGTGCATGCTTAGGTCCCATGCAAGAAATGGGAATGAATTTCAAACACCAGGGCACTGTTGATTGCCGGCAAAACATTGAGGTGCTTGGTTTTTAAATTCTAGTAAATCCAAACTCGTCTGAAATTCATGAAACTTGGCATGCTATCATGGAGCGGCATCAACATGCCGTGGTAAAAATTTTGTCCCATTTGGGGCAGGTTTGGGTATACGCTTCTCACAAACCAGAGCTTCTCACAACAAGCATGATGGTTTCGGTAGGGAACGTCCCACCTTCGAGGACGAAACGATATCCATTGCCTATTATTGCTTTCAATTTTTTTCTCGTTTCAACATAGAACAACAGGGGTGTTGTGTCAATTTTTGTGATTTTTCGGGGTTCGTTTGGACATTTTTATGCATTAACTGGGTCTTCAACGCATTTATGTGCATAATTTAAATTTGAACTACATGCACATGCTCCAGTGCATATAAATTGGTTGAAAAATCAAATTTGTGTCCTTGGGTGCATGCTTAGGTCCCATGCAAGAAATGGGAATGAATTTCGAACACCGGGGCACCTTTGATTGCCGGCAAAATGCTGAGATACTTTATTTTTAAATTCTAGTAAATTCAGAACTCATCTGAAATTCATGAAACTTGGCATTCTATCATGGAGCGGCATCAACATGTCGTGGTAAATTTTTTGTCCCATTTGGGGCAGGTTTGGGTATATGCTTCTCACAAACCAGAGCTTCTCACAACAATCATGATGGTTTCGGTAGGGAACGTCCCACCTTTGGGGACGAAACAATATACATTGCCCCCTATTGCTTCCAAAAAATTCTCGTGTCAACATAGAGCAACAGGAGTGTTGTGTCAATTTTTGTGATTTTTCGGGTTCATTTGGACATTTTTATGCATTAACTGAGTTTTTAATGCATTTATGTGCATAATTCAAATTTGAACTACATGCACATGCTCTAGTGCATATAAATCGGTTGAAAAATCAAATATCTGTCCTTGGGTGCATGCTTAGGTCCCATGCAAGAAATGGGAATGAATTTCAAACACCAGGGCACTGTTGATTGCCGGCAAAACATTGAGATGCCTGGTTTTAAAATTCTAGTAAATCCAAAACTCGTCTGAAATTCTTGAAACTTGGCATGCTATCATGGAGCGGCATCAACATGTCGTGGTAAATTTTTTTGTCCCATTTGGGGCAGGTTTGGGTATATGCTTCTCACAAACCAGAGCTTCTCACAACAAGCATGATGGTTTCGGTAGGGAACGTCCCACCTTTGGGGACGAAACGATATCCATTGCCTCTTATTGCTTTCAAATTTTTTCTCGTGCCAACATAGAACAACAAGAGTGTTGTGTCAATTTTAGTGATTTTTTGGGGTTCGTTTGGACATTTTTATGCATTAACTGAGTTTTCAATGCATTTATGTGCATAATACAAATTTGAACAACATGCACATGCTCCAGTGCATATAAATTGGTTGAAAAATCAAATATGTGTCCTTGGGTGCATGCTTAGGTCCATGCAAGAAATGGGAATGAATTTCAAACACCATGGCACCGTTGATTGCCGACAAAATGTTGAGATACTTTATTTTTAAATTCTAGTAAATCCAAAACTCATCTAAATTCATGAAACTTGGCATTCTATAATGGAATGGCGCCCGGCATGCTGTGGTATTTTTCGTGTCCATTTTGAGAGAAGGCGCACTCGAATAATGACAGCCAACAAAGGCATTTTGAAAAAATAGCTACCACTTTAATATCTCAAACGTTTGTATAATTCAAACCGTGTGCGTTCTGTTAACCATTCATGTGATGCCACGTGTCTTGGTTTTAATGGTTGTAGGAGGTGCCATGCGGACAGCTGCTTGACCTTGGCTGAATGGGAGGTGTGTGAGCGTAGTCCGTTGCACAGGCTGAACGAGAGGCGTGCAAGCTGTCCTCGAATGCGCAGGCTCACCAGGAAGCGTGCGAGCTATACGCTGCGCAGGCTCACCGGCAAGCATGCGAGATGTACGCTGCGCAGGCTCAGTGGGAAGCGAGCCCTTTGACTTCCATGGCCGCCCGCCTTCCTCTTCGTGCGCGCGCCCCCCTCAGCGGCATGGGACGCCGCCGTCGAGCGCTACCTCTCAATGCTGACAGCTGTCGTCCTCCCACTCCCCGCCCTCGACCCCGGGATGACATGATGCAAAGTGAGAGCAGGATTTGTGCATCTCTTCAATGCAAATAGTTCTTTTGGATGACCCATGTGCAACCACTTACAAACAATTTGGTGCGATTTGCATCTGTCATATTGGGTATGGTACCATTTGTCAAACTAGAAAGATTGACATTTGTTGATCTAGTAACATTGACATTTGTCAACCTTGTAGCACTGCGATTTCTCAAAATATGAAGCTAAAAATCACTAGTAGTATCTAATTTATGCAACTAAAATTCAGTAATTAAGCATAGATTTCATTCATAGATTAAGCAGTCGTTCTTAATTAATACAAACAGTTCAACTCGACAGCTGAACCGACCAAACATTTTCCCAATTGTTGCCAAACACATACTGAAATAGCTAGTTCAACTATATATACTAGCTAATTTTAAGTACATTGTACAGTTCCACCACATCTATAGTCAGATGAACTGAACAAAATAGCACCTAAATACTACTACTACTGCGGAGGGGCTTTGTACTACTTCCGGTTGCCTCTCCTCTACCGAGCGCACTCAGTAAGAGGCGGAGGAGGAGGAGCCTACCGACGAGCTGGGCAACCGCAATACGGTGCCCGCCGTTGTTGCAGCTTCAGCGACGCTCACCTCGAATGCCCTCTGCTGCTCTAGACGACCCCTCTCGAAGCGGTGGTTCTCCTCGTAGATCTCCTGATTCCTCGCCTCTGAGGCGGCGTGTGCCGCGGCCACGGCAGTGGTAAGGCTCTTTGCATTCTCGACGAGGCGCTCCTCCTCCTCCCGCATGAACTTGGTGTAGCGTGCAAGGTCGCTGACGCACGTGCGGGCATCCACCTCCGCCTCCCACCTTAGGGTGGCGGTGGCAAAGCTGGTGATGACCCCGGCGGTCAATGGTGGGCTGGCGGCCATGGCGGCCGACGACGGGGTGGCGGCCACTACCACCACCTCCCGCCTTCGGGCCGCGGCGGCAGAGCGGGCGATGGCCCTGGCTTTCGATGGTGGTGTGGCGACAACGGCGGCCGACAACAGCTGCCGACGGGCACGGGCGGCGGAGCGTGTGGTGGGTGTTCCACGCACACCCAATAGGGACGCCACGACACTACACTACGCCGGGGACTACGCTGCCACCGCGGTGTAGCCTCCCAGCTGGAGCTGTCCACTAATGACGGCGGAGTGGCTGAGCGACGACGACAGATTGGTGCCATTAGCGATTGTGGGAGAAGCAGACGAGATAAGCTACAGTGAGGGAGGGGAAATACGACGTAGGACTCGCTGGCCGTGAGGGTTTTTTAGCGTGCCGATAAGCATTGGGATTTTGGGGGATTTCACCGAGTCGGGCGGGAAGCTTGCACGGGAACCTGCGAAGTTGTGGGGAACGGGCTCACTGACGTTTAATTGGCGCCACCGTTTGGCCAAAAGAACGCCCCCGCGCGCTGTGTAAGCTTGCGCTGTAAGCCGTCTGCAGCAGCGGGGTGACAAGACGTGTGAGAGGAGGACAAAAGGCCACGTACACATACGGTTAATAAAAAATGTTTGCGACTTAATTACCTACTATACCCCGTCCTGGTTTATAAGTATGATTTAACTAATAAAATACAAATGCATGTCGCCAAAGATTATATAGTTGGATTCCTATTTGAACATAGTTTCAAATTATATAATTTTTATAACATGCATTAACATTTTGTTGGTAAAATTTGAGGGCAAAGTATGGCATAGAATATAAAGGGGGCTATAGAATAGACGGAGGTGGTAGCACACGGCCGCTCTCTACGCAGCGACGCAACTGTCGGCCAGCTTGTAGGCGACCATTTCCTGCGTGTTCAACTGCTCTATGCATGTGGTTTCCTGCAGTTCAGGCGGTCGCGGCGCGCTCTGCTCGCGTCCCGCCGCGCGCGCTCTGCTCTCGTGTCCCTTTGGGTGCTCTGCCCTCGTCCCTCCATCCGTGCTGCCAGTGTTTGGGGTCGGCACACGATCACGCACATTTGTGTGCATGCGGTTGCGCCGGGCGTGGCGTGACAATGCAGTTACCCGCTGCAAAAACTGCCATGCGGACGCGCCGAGAATCCACGCTATCGGCCCCCTTTTATTCCTGCGGCCATTTATCATCTCCCGTCTCACGACACAATAAGCACACCCTTGAGGACACATACATAGAGGACATCCAGCGGTTCCAATGGCGCTCCCAGCGGCCGACGATGACAACGGCGGGCAGTTCACCATGCAACACGTCGTGGACACCCACGTGAGGGGGAAGGCTCTCTCGGTGGTGTGCACGAACGATCCGGTCTCGGTGGAGAGCTCCATCCAAACTATGGAGCAGTTCCTTGCCGAGGACAAGTACCAAGTGGTCAGCTTCGACCTCAAGTACACCATGGGTCGTGTCGGGCACGATCAGAAGGTTGTTGTCACCTAGTTGTGCGTGCGACATGACGTCCTCGTCTACCACTACCACCTGGCCACAACGCCTTGCGAGCATTTCTCCAGGTTTATCAACAACTCCGACTATAGTTTCGCTGCGGTGGACACCACCAACGATCTAAAAGCGCATTTCTAATTATTAGCAGCAATCATCTGTGTTATTATTGGTCTTCACACACATTTATGCTTACGGACCAGTTTGCCACGTATCACACACATATTGTTCATTTGAACCATTTCCATTGTGTTGCCTAATCACACATAGTTCATCCTAGTGAACCGTATGATGTATATTGCACACTCCTTCATCTGGCTGCCCATTTCTTTTGTTCCTCCTTATCCCAAACAGTTAATTGAGCTGAATCGTATGCCCTGCATCGCACACGCAATTAAAATCTGAACCGTGTTTGATGCATCCATCATCGCAAACATTTTGCAGCTTTTTTGACGGGTTTTTTACACCACCATTTTCGATTATGGCATCGCACACAGTTTCGTCGAAGGGTCTCTGATCATAGTGTCGCGTTTGGACCATCCCGCAATAGTGCTAGAAATTCACCCAAGGACACACATGTGATTTTTCAAGCAACTGTGGTGCACTGGAGCATGTGCTTGTAGTTCAAATTTGAATTATGCACATTAAATGCCCATGAATTCAGTTAATGTATAAAAAAGGCCAAACGAACCCGGAATAATTCCAAAATTTAGCACGAAACTCCTATTTGGTCTAAGTTGCGTGTGTAAAAAAATTAAGGCGGGAGAAGGCAATGTATGTCGTTTCACACATGGAGGTGACACGTTCCCTCTCGGAACCACGAGCCTTCTTGAGAGAAGCTTCAGTTTTCAAGAAGCTTATACCAAAGCTTGTCCCAATTCGGCAAAAAAATTTACCACAGCATGTTGGTGCCATGTCATGACACCATGCCAAGTTTCATGATTTTCGGGCATGTTTGGGATTTACAAGAATTAAAACACCAAGTTTCTCAATATTTTCGG
This sequence comes from Triticum urartu, assembly GCF_003073215.2. Classification (NCBI taxonomy): domain Eukaryota; kingdom Viridiplantae; phylum Streptophyta; class Magnoliopsida; order Poales; family Poaceae; genus Triticum; species Triticum urartu. The sequence goes on along the minus strand of NC_053024.1, from coordinate 265,655,343 downwards.
CCGAGCCACAACACCCGAATGTTTGAATTTCATTCTCATTTCTTGCATGGGACCTAGAAATTCACCCAAGGACACACATGTGATTTTTCAACCAACTTTGGTGCACTGGAGCATGTGCTTGTAGTTCAAATTTGAATTATGCACATTAAATGCCTAGAAATTCAATTAATGTATATTAAATGCCCAGAAATTCAATTAATGTATAAAAAAGTCCAAACGAACCTGGAATAATTCCAAATTTTAACACGACACTCATATAGTTCTATGTTGCCACTATAAAAAAATCAAGGGGGTAGGCAGCGTATATTGTTTCGCACACAAAGGTGACACGTTCCCCCTCGGGAACCACGAGTCTTCTCGAGAGAAGCTCTGGTTTGCAAGAAGCTTATACCAAAACTTGTCCAAATGCGTACAATTTTTTTACCACAACATGTTGGTGCCATGAAATGACACCATGCCAAGTTTCATGATTTTCAGGCGAGTTTTGAATTTACAGGAATTCAAAAGCCAAGTTTCTCAGTGTTCGCGGCCGAGCCACGACACCTAAATGTTTGAATTGCATTCCCATTCTTGCATGGGACCTATAAATTCCCAAAGACACACATGTGATTTTTCAACAAACTTTGGTGCACTGGAGCATGTGCTTGTAGTTCAAATTTGAATTATGCACAATAAATGCCTAGAAACTCAATTAATGCATAAAAATGCTAAATGAACCCGGAACCATTCCAAATTTAAACACGTCACTCATGTAGTTGCATGTTCATTATACATAAATGTTAGAGCAATTAAAACACCATCCTTTCCCTCTGTAACACCATTTTGTTTTTCAAAACATAATGAAAAAATCAGGAATACCACAAACAGTTTACTAGCAAGAATCGTGTGGGATGCGATATAAAATATCTTGGCACATCGTCTTATCTAGCTTACGCAGGAAGCTTCGTCGTCTACAGTCCACCGCCCGTGCTTGAACCATACTTGCGTGCCAGTTTCGCGGCACCGAGCGAAATTTTTCTGCCACCGCGGAAATATCTATCTCCCCGCTCCCTCCCTCCCACCAAAATCCACATTTCCACTGTTCGTCCTTGCTTTACAAGTTCAAACCTTCACTGCTGCTTACTGGCAGCTTAGCCACCTCGCCGGTGACCCTTCTTATTGCAGCGCCTCCTCCTCGCCGGCGACCCTTCTTCTTGCAGCGCCGCCTCCTCGCCGCTGACCCTTCTTCTTTCTGCGCGGCCTCCTCGCCATCGACCCTTCTTCTTGCTGCGCGGCCTCGTCGATATGGACAAGTAATCCACACCCCACCCACACCCTCCTTCCCCGTCCCACATGCCCCGATCGACGGCGCGGCACCTTCCACCGAAATCACTGGCCCCGTCCTCCAATTAAGCGCCGCCCACAGCCATTTTGCATGCAGTATAATGTGGAGCTCAGTAACATATGGCAGCGGAGAAGCAAATCGCGGCCGCACGCGCGCACGAGGTCACTATGGCTGCCATGCGTGCCGACCACTAGATCTTGGAGGAGCACCTCGTCTTCGAGGCCACCATCGACACCGCCACGCGGTTGTCTACTTTAAAATACAGTTCATGCTGTTTTCTCGAGGTCACCGCCAATTCCTTCTAGTGATTTGCCCTCTGTAATGTTAATATGCAATCTCATGTTCAGTTAATAGTTTGGTCCTCTGAAATGTAATGTTCGGTTAACAGTTTGGTCCAACAATTGCTACATTTCATAGTACTGTTCTCAAGCATTCTTTGTTTTGTTAACTATCTTATCTTCTAGTACATGTTTCTCTTCTGCAATGTCGTGCTCAGTTAATTGTTTTGGTTCACTTGGTCTATTGTCCATTTAACTATTTGGTTCAATTCTGTAATTTTATTTTCATTTGTTGTGGGTACAATTTTGTATTGTTATGCATGTGAGAAATAAATCGAATTTGGTTGTACTCAATACATATTCTACTGATAGTATGGCAACTCTCAGTTAACCTGATCAAGATCTTCCTTATATGTGTTGCAGGGAAACAATGGGAGACACTACGGTTTACCATCGAGGTTTGCTCATGCATGGTCCTTTCGCCAATAGCACATTATTGTGCGGTTGCAGGAATCAATCTAATATTTAGGTTTCTTAAAATTTGGTCTTGCACATGTAGGCCCTGCTGTCAGAGGCTTAGACCCACTATTCGACCCATTTTGCATATGGGGAAATGAGATGTCCATGAATATCAGTCAAGTCAAGAAACTCAGAAAGGTTATTAGAATGAAGAAACTTGCGACGAATAACGGCAAGATCTTTGTTTGCACAATGAAGAAGACACCAGTCAACTATAGGATGGTACTAACTCTTTTACCTTGTTTTTACCCCTTGCGCCATTTCAAAATTTATAACAGCCATTTATGCATATATTTGTTTTCAGTACTTTTCAAAGCAGTTCACCGATGATTACCTCTCAAACAACCTGCATGGTCAGGAGGTGAGGAAGGTATTCATTCAACACCCATGGTACAATATTTAAGTCTTCCGGAAGAGGACGAAGGTTGGGCGGGCAATTATCCATAGCCACTGGCCTAAAGTTGCAATATTCAACATCACTGAAGGCTCAATATTAGCCTTCCGCTTCTGCAGTTTCCCAGATTTGATTCATCTATCTATTTACCGTGTATGATGCTACTTTCCAAAGGTTTTCGATGTTGCATGTGAAACTTGGTGCTATTGTGTGATGGCGTAACTTAGTGCTGAAGCTATCTGATGTAATTCGATTATGAAATCCTAGTTGCCGTTATACATATATGAAATATCTAGTGTGTTTTATAAGAAATGTCAATTTGATTACTACATGGATTGTTAACAATAGGCTAATTACCTTGCTTATTTGGGCGTTTTCTATTGCAGACGGTTACTCGGACAACAGCGTGGGCGATGAACTCAAACAACCCACACGGTTTCTAGAAAGTAGGCATGTTGGATCAACTAACAATCACACATGGCTTCTGGCAGAGAATAGTTTGTGTTAGGCCACCTTGCACAAATGTTTCCATACACAAAACTGTGTGTGATAGACATACGTACGGAAATATTTTTTTGGGATTCACCGTGTGGGATGTACATACGAACGTAAACGATTGGGTTTTGATGCCTCGCCCGATCGCACACGAGCTCATTTTGCCCCCGCCTATGTGACCGGAGGGCCTATCCCCGATAGTTTCTGGGTCATGTGGGAAGGACCCCCTATCACACACACTCACTAGGTGACGGTTTAAAACTCCGTCGCGAAAGGGAGGTAAAAACCGTTTGTATAGCACGTCTTTGCACTAGTGTAAGGTCCAGCGAGATGACAAGACCATTGTTGAACAAGGACAGTGGCGAAGTACTTTTCAAACTGCATGTACCATCAAGGGACAAGTTTGCAAACTGATAATTGATTGTGGCGGCAGTGCTAGCAACATGATTAGCAAGGATGTGGTGGAGTCTCTTTCTTTGCCAACATGGGAGCATCCAAAACCATACTATATGAAGTGGATCAATGATGTGGGCAAAGTGAAGGTCACTCACAGGGTGAAGGTCCCTTTTTCTGTTGATGGCTATGTTGATAAAGTGGTGTGCGATGTTATTCCACTACATGTTTGTCACCTTATTTTGGGGCGTCCATGGCAGCACGATGTTAACGCTCTTCATCATGGACGAACAAATAGGTACACTTTTATTCATAGGGGTGTGTTTCATGCTATTCTTCCCAAAGATGCAAAGGATATAAGGTGTACCGTTGAAGTGTTTAAAAAATATGCAAGGTATAGGTCGAAACCGAGGACGGTTTCCTGTGATCGGTTGGAGGATGATGCAATCCTATGTGCCGTTAGTACAAATCTGGTTGATACGGTCAACCAAGGAAGAAACGCTAGGTATATTGTGCCTGTGCTACATCGACAACTTGTGACAATGAAAGCATCAGCCTGTCAAACCTCAGTGCAACGACATAAAGATAATGCTCACAAAACAAGTTACAAGGTTCCTGCGTTACATGACAGACTTGAGGCGGAAGGAGGTCATGGAGGTTGGATAATGCAAAGAGTTCAATCCGTGCCCCAGCCCAAGACTGATTTTGGTCGAAAACGTTCGCCCAATATGTTCATGGACAAGGAAATTGCAGAATACAAGGACTGAAAGCTGGCCTCTGTACGTATGTTAGCTGAGACGAAATTTGTACATGCAAGTAACATGTACATGCGAGGCAGGACTCCAACACATACATGTTTGGCTTAGAGAAAGCTAAGAGGCATGTGTGCCTAATTGTCGTGCCTAATTGGCCGGTTGTAATTAACTAGGATATTACTATTCGGTTAGGTTGTTAGGAAAGTAGGAGTAGTACACGTCGGTTCCAATCTATCGGCCGCCGGCTGAAGTAGTATTTATAGTTTATATTGTATCATTAGGAGGGGGGTTTAGCTTATATTTTGTTGGATGAAGAGAGACTAGCAAATTGGGGTATCTTCCCTTGGCGAGATTATTGGTGCGTACTGGTTGAGAAGCTTATATTATTGCTTTGTGTTCGGGCAAGGGATTAGAGACATTGTCTCTAATTTGGTGTTGATTATCAGAGGATCGTCCACGTACTTCTTCATCAAGGTGTGCATGTTGTTTTCGTGGTGATTGCATCTACAAGGTCGCGAGCGTTGTGTCATTTCAGGTGACACTGTACCATGAAAGATTTGGAAAATTATCCGCGCCATCCTTTTTCTGTCGAAGGTCGCATCAAGGGAACACTATTGTCATACTCGTGTATTAGATGTAGTTAATATTTGAGTGTGTCTCATGAATGGATTAATGATTGAGCATAATGGGCTAGGGATAACTTTCTTTAGCATTGATATTTTCAAAGACATGGTTGCTTGTTGATATGCTTGAGTATTGACGTCTTCATGTCAAATTATAGGCTATTGCTTTGAATCATTCAAGTCCAAATGTCCATGTTATAAAAGAAAATAATATGATGAATATGTTAGGTAACATTCCACATCAAAAGTTCTGTTTTTATCATTTACCTACTCGAGGATGAGCAAGAATTAAGCTTGGGGATGCTTTACACGTCTCCAATGTATCTATAATTTTTTATTGTTCCATGCTATTATATTATCAATCTTGGATGTTTTATATATACATTTTCAAGTAACTTTCTATCATTTTTGGGACTAACCTATTAACTTAGTGCTAGTGCTAGTTGTTGTTTTTTGCTTGTTTTTGACTTTGCAGAATATAAGTACCAAACGAAGTCCAAATGCCATGAAACTTTTTGGAGATTTTTATAGCAATAAGAGACCCTCGAAGCTTCAGGAGGGAATGAGAAGATGGAGGAGTGGCCCACTAAGCACCCTAGTGGGTAGTGGGGCCCACGAGCCTCCTTTTGACCTACCTCCGCCTCTATAAATACTCTAAAATCCTCAAACCTATAAGGGAGTCCACGAAATACTTTTTCTGCCGCCGCAAGTTCTAGAAGCACGAGATCCAATCTAGAGGCCTTTTTGGGCACTCTGCCGGAGGGGGGAACGATCACGGAGGGGTTCTTCATCATCCTTGTTGTCCCTCCGATGATGCGTGAGTAGTTTACCACAGGCCTATGGGTCCATAGTTAGTAGCTAGATGGCTTCTTGTCTATTATTGAACTTCAATACAATGTTCTCCTTAGTGTTCTTGGAGATCTATTTGATGTAATGACTTTTTGTGGTGTGTTTGTTGGGATCCGATGAATTGTGAGTTTATGATTAGATCTATCCATGAATATTATTTGAGTTTTCTCTAAATTCTTTTATGCATGATTATTATAGCCCGTATTTCTTCTCCGATTTATTGGTTTGGTTTGGCCAACTAGATTGATTTATCTTGCCATGGGAAGGGGTGTTGTGTGATGGGTTCTATCTTCCGATGCTCAATCTCATTGATAGAAAGAGACATGACACGTATGTATCATTGGTATTAAGGGTAACAAGATGGGATTTATTTCATCCATGAGTTTATCTTGTCTACATCTGTAACACCCACAATGCGGCTATATCTCCCACGTGTCGGGGCACGACTTAGAGGCATAGCCACATGGTAGGTTTGTCACAAGAGGGGTAATCTTCACACAATCCCATGTACTGAATTATAAAGGGACAGAGAGTCGGCTTACAATCGCCACTTCACACAAATACAAGAAAAACATACATCATCCAGATTACAATCAAGGTCCGACTACGGAACCAAAGCAAAAGAAGAAAACCCCATATGCTAGATCCCCGATCGTCCCAACTGGGCTCCACTACTGATCAATAGGAAACGAAACAACACCATGAACAAGATCTTCATCAAGCTCCCACTTGAGCTGGGTTGCGTCACCTACACTGGTATCATCGGCACTGATACGTCCATTTTGCATCATGCTTTTATATCGATATTTATTGCATTATGGACTATTATTTCACTTTATGTCACAATACTTATGGCTATTCTCTCTTATTTTACAAGGTTTACATAAAGAGGGAGAATGCCGGCAGCTGGAATTCTGGGCTGGAAAAGGAGAAAATATTAGAGACCTATTCTGCGCAACTCCAAAAGTCCTGAAACTCCACAGAACAACTTACAATAAATAAAGAAAAATCCTCGCCAAAGATGAAGGCCAGGGGGCCCACACCCTTCTCACGAGGGTGGGAGGCGCCCCCCCTAGGGCGCGCCCCCCTACCTCGTGGGCCCCCTGGTGGCTCTCCGACGTCCATCTTCTCCTATATGAAGTCTTTCGATGAGAAAAAAAATAAGAAGGAACTTTTAGGGACGAGACTCCGCCGCCACAAGGCGGAACCTTGGCGGAACCAGTCTAGAGCTCCGGCAGAGCTGTTCTGCCGAGGATACTTCCCTCCGGGAGGGGGAAGTCATCACCAGCGCTCCTCTCATCGGGAGAGGGCAATCTCCATCAACATCTTCACCAGCACCATATCATCTCCAAACCCTAGTTCATCTCTTGTATCCAATTCTTGTCTCAAAGTCCGGGATTGGTGCTAGTAGGTTGCTAGTAGTGTTGATTACTCCTTGTAGTTGATGCTAGTTGGTTTATTTGGTGGAAGATCATACGTTCAGATCCTATATGCATATTATTACCCCTCTGATTATGAACATGAACATGCTTTGTGAGTAATTACATTTGTTCCTGAGGACAAGGGAGAAGTCTTGCTAGTAGTCATGTGAATTAGGTATTCGTTTGATATTTTGATAAGATGTATGTTGTCTAGCCTCTAGTGGTGTTATGTGAACGTCGACTACATAACACTTCACCATTATTTGGGCCTAGAGGAAGGCATTGGGAAGTAATAAGTAGATGATGGGTTGCTAGAGTGACAGAAGCTTAAACCCTAGTTTATGCGTTGCTTCGTAAGGGGCTGATTTGGATCCATATGTTTCATGCTATGGTCAGGTTTACCTTAATACTTTTGTTGTAGTTGCGGATGCTTGCAATAGAGGTTAATCATAAGTGGGATGCTTGTTCAAGTAAGAGCAGCACCCAAGCACCGGTCCACCCACATATCAAATTATCAAAGTATTGAACGCAAATCATATGAACGTGATGAAAACTAGCTTGACGATATTCCCATGTGTCCTCGGGAGCACTTTTCCTTATATAAGAGTTTGTTCCGGCTTGTCCTTTGCTACAAAAAGGATTGGGCCACCTTGCTGCACTTTATTTACTTTTGTTACTTGTTGCTCGTTACAATTTATCTTATCATAAAACTATCTGTTACCACTTATTTCAGTACTTGCAGAGAATACCTTGCTGAAAACCACTTAACATTTCCTTCTGCTCCTCATTGGGTTCGACACTCTTACTTATCGAAAGGACTACGATAGATCCCCTATACTTGTGGGTCATCAGGCACATGCAACTGTTTATAAGTATCTGTGAGTCATGAGGACTCAGCAATCTCACACCTGCGAGATCAAGACTATTTAAGCTTATGGGTAGGAAAGGGGTAGTAAGGTGGAGCTGCAGCAAGCACTAGCATATATGGTGGCTAACATACGCAATTAAGAGCGAGAAGAGAAGCAATGCAACGGTCGAGAAGCTAGAAGTGATCAAGAAGTGATCCTGAAACTACTTACGTTCAAACATAACACAAGCCGTGTTCACTTCCCAGACTCCGCCGAGAAGAGACCATCACGACTACACACGCGGTTGATGCATTTTAATTAGGTTAAGTGTCAAGTTTTCTACAACCGGACATAAAAAATTTCCATCTGCCCATAACCGCGGGCACGGCTTTCGAAAGTTCAAACCCTACAGGGGTGTCCCAACTTAGCCCATCACAAGCTCTCACTGTCAACGAAGGATATTCCTTCTCCCAGGAAGACCCGATCAGACTCGGAATCCTGGTTACAATACATTTCGACAATGGTAAAACAAGACCAGCAAGACCGCCCGATGCGCCAACATCCCGATAGGAGCTGCACATATCTCGTTCTCAGGGCAACACTGGATGAGCACTCCGTACAACTAAAACCAGCCCTCAAGTTTCCCTAAGGTGGCGCTGCAAAGGACTCTAGTTCGGACCAACACTTAGAGAAGCACTAGCCCGGGGGGGTTAAAATAAAGATGACCCTCAGGTTGGACGACCCGAGGGAAGGGTAGGTGGTGGTGAGGCAAATGGTAAAACCAAGGTTGCGCCTTGCTGGAGGAGGTTTATTCAAAGCGAAACTATCAAGGGGTCCCCATAACGCCCAACCGTGTTAGGAACGCAAAATCAAGGAACATAACACCGGTATAACGGAAACTAGGGCGGCAAGAGTGGAACAAAACACCAGGCATAAGGCCGAGCCTTCCACCCTTTACCAAGTATATAGATGCATTAATTAAATAAGAGATATTGTGATATCCCAACATATCCAAGTTCCAACATGCAACAAACTTCATCTTCACCTGCAACTAGCAACACTATAAGAGGGGCTGAGCAAAAGCGGTAACATAGCCAAACAACGGTTTGCTAGGAATGGTGGGTTAGAGGCTTGGCATGGCAACATGGGAGGCATGATATGACAAGTGGTAGGTAGCGCGACATAGCAATAGAGAGGACAACTAGCAAGCAAAGATAGAAGTGATTTCGAGGGTATGGTCATCTTGCTTGAGATCCCGCAAGGAAGAAGAACGAGTCCATGAAGAAGACAAACAGACGTAGTCGAACAAATCCTCACAAACGTGACGTTATCGGAACTAACCCGAAGAAGCAACACCGGAAATAAGCAAACAACATAGTAAACAACCATCACATAAGCATGGCATGATGCACAAACAAGTATGATGCATGTCCGGTTTAATGAGGCATGGCATGGCAAAATGCACAAACAATCCTACGAATTAAGTGGAGCTCAATATGCAACTCCGTTGCATATTGACGAAACACCACGAACTTATTTAGTTCTCTCTCAGTTATGTACCCAACAACATTAAATGTTGTTAAACATGCAAGAGGTGAAGCATATGAAAACTACCTATCTAGACAAGTTTAAATGAGGCCGGAACAACAAGCAACAAGTCCGGAGAAATCCTCATGAGCATATATTAGATTTGGTACTGTTATGCCCTAAACCATATTTTTAGAGTTATTAAACATGCAAAGTAAGTACACCATTTTAAACTAGGAATTTTTCTACCCCATTTACATATAAAGTTTATTAAATTTGGAGCTACGGTTATTTAGTTATGAAATAAATCATTTTAACATGGCAATATGAGCAAAATCAACCAAACAACATTTTAAACATGCATAAAAGTTAGATATTATTATTCTACACAAAATTCTAAGCATTTTACACATATAAAGTTTTTACATATGATGCACGGATTATCAGTTATTATATGCATGATCTAGGGGGACTTTTCTGCAAAACTGCAAATCCCTGGATAATTGATAAAATCGCACAAAGGAAAAAAACACCTATGGGCTGAATCCATGCATTGGGACGAAACAGAACATGAGCGATGGGGGGTTTTCTCACCATGCGCTATGGCCTAGGTCGGTGGGAGGCGGGGCACAGGCAGCAGCAGAGGCGAGGCGCTGGGCCTGGGCGCGGTCAACGCACGCAAGCGATACAAGGGGGTTGAGGCGCTCATCCTCCTCTGCAACTGCTTCGATGTAGATGGACCCCGGCGATGCAGGAGGCCACGGCAGCAGGACTTGGTGGCGGCTTGAGGGACTTGGCAGGGCGGCGGATGCAGGCAAGGGAAGGAGCGGATCCGCGGCGGCTGGAGACGGACATGGCGAGGCAGGGGCGCGCGACGAAGCTGGGGCATGGCATCGTCCTCGCTTAAGAGCTGGCTTGCGGAGGCGCTGGGACGGCAGCCGGTGAGCTGCGGTTGGCCGCTACCTCCGGCTCGAAGCGAGGACTGCAGGGGGGTTAACGCCCGCAAAGTAGAGGTCGGACATGGGGCGAAGCAGAAGAATCGAGCCGGACTCGGCACGGGTTCATCCTCTTCGCGTGCTCGCACGCAGAAGCAGGAGGAGGCCAGCGCTGGACTTGACGGCGCCGGGTCATCAGAGCGGCACGGTCCTCTGTTCATCGGGAAGCATAGCAGCGGAGGCGTTGGACGGAAAAAGCGGCAGCGGGGACCGACGAGGCAGGGGGCTTGCTGGAGGTGGTCGACGGCGACATTTGGGTGCCCCGGCGAACTGCGGCTCCGGCGAGAGAGCGACGGCGCAATAGGGACATGGCAGGAACAACGCGGGAATGGAGGCAGGGCACGGATCCGGGCGGTGGAGGCCCTGCCGGATGGTAGGTGATGAACTTGAGGTGCTCAGGCACCATGGCTGCTCCAACTCCCTGCAGCAACCAGAGAGAGATGAGAGACCGGAGGGAGAGAGAGACAGAAAGAGAAGTGGTGGGGGAAGGGCGCGGTGGTGCTCATCTTGCTCGCTGAAGGTTCGGATGTCGGCGGCAGAGGAACGACGACTTGGTGGCGCGAGGAGACGATACCAAGCGCTCCTGCTCAGGCACGAGCGTGGAGGGAGAACGCGGGGCCGCGAGCAGAGGAGTTATGGATCTCGGGATGGAGGGCATCGAGAGGAGCTATGGTGATTGGTGGGTTTGGATCCGGAGGGATCCCGAGGTGGATGGCGGCGGCTCGACGGGACAAGTCCCTAGAATTTAGGGTTGCTGATTTATATAGTGAGTGGGTTAGGTTAGGGGCTAATCCGGTCCCTCCGATTTAGATCGGACACTCGAGATAAATAGGCTAGGGTGACCAAAAGGAAAAACGGGGATGTTTTGTAGATGTTTGGGGATGATCTGAGTCCAACGGTGACAACTGCCTGGGTCGGGTCCGGTGAAGTTTCGGACGCGCACGAGAGGTCTATGCATGGCGCCAAGAGGGGTAGGCTGGGCCTAGGTGGACTGTGGAGAGCGGGTTGGTCTGAGAGAAGAGGGGAGAGATGCAGCCCGGCACAGTTTCCGGAGACCGAAAACGTCCGACGAAAAGACCGGCTATATTGCCGCTATAGTTATCCGTTGGGGCATCAAACGAACTCCGAATGCGATGAAACTTGGCAAGCGACCTACTGACAACATAACAACACCGCATGCCAACTTTGAACCCATTCCGAGAACATTTTCTGACCACTTATAAAATACTATTTTGGAGGTGCCGCGGGCGCGTGCAAGTGTGTCTGGGCTCAGAACGGACAACGGAGAGAACTGGAAGACCCGGACGGATGCAAGTTTTGAAAAACATGATGATCCAATGCACATGATGACATGGCAAGATGCGACATGCAAGCAAATAACATGGCAACGACAGCGAAAAACTGGAAGACACCTGGCGCAGCAGTCTCGGGGCGTCACAACACTCCACCACTACGAGAGGATCTCGTCCCGAGATCTAGGATGGCACCAGAGGGAAACGTAAGAGGAAGAGAAGAGGTAAAACTAAGTTGCTTCTTTGACAAATGAGTGAAACCAAAGAACCTTGCGAGGTTGAACAACTTGAAAGAAAGAACACAATAAAGATGAACAAAGTTGAAAACACTCTGTTAGAAAAGAGGAACAATGAACATTACTAGAACCTTGTAGGTTGAAAGACATGAATGAAGAGCTCCAGTGAAAGGACAAGTAACCACTCCAGCTAAAACAAGATAGTGAAGGAAATAGATTGATATAATTTGGACAGCACTCCGACTGTAAATGGAAGGAATTGAACGTGAATTTGACAAGATGAGAGGATACTTGACGAAATCGACAACACACTGCCTCCGGAACTATTGAAAGAATGGCACAAGGTGTAAGAAAGATTTCAGACAGCACTCCGGTTGAGAAGGGAGGCAAAATTTGACAGAATGGGAAGGACTTGAAAAGAAGGCATGACACTCTGGTTGAATGGATAAGCAAAAGAAAGAACATGATCTTTGCCAAAAATGGGATGATGGGTCGAAGCGTGCAACATCATAATGCCTCCGGAACAAAACATAGAACAGACTGAAAGTAACGAAGAAGAAAACAACATCTTCTACATCGAATGAATTTGAAAGCATCCTTCCAAGAAGGTTAAAACGGAGTTGTTGGAAAGACCAACAACGAAACGAATAATCTTGTAGTGGGCTTATGGAAAACAACTCAAAACTATGAGGTGAAATTATGCCACTACAGACACAACAGATTGGATTGATATCCACAAGGAGACGAGAAGCTTATTTCGCTGGGAGGATAAATGAAGAACTTGGGTCATTTATGAGCACCATAAATAGTAAAAATCCTTAGGAAAAGCTTTAGGTGAGATATAACCCAAGATAATTCCAATGGAGATTGATGGGTTGCAGAGAATCTCATGACCGAATTGAAAATGATGGGTTTAAAATATGTCATTCCGAACGATTTGTGAATCATGAAGCATGAAGGGAAATCATCAAGAATGACATAACACCACCTCAAAATATGAGATATGAAAGAATTGCACTTCGGAATGCAAGATGAATAATGCTTGAACTGCTCAAAACAAGGCATGTGCTGAGCACCATGTTTAATTTTGAGTAAGGCTTGGCGGATCGTAACTTCGAGAGAGAAATCCTGAAGAACAATTGAAGAATGAAAAGAATCCTTGATGAACCACCACGTAGAAACTCCATGAAGAACTCCGGTAATAGAAGAATGGTCAAACGAAAGGAAAGCTGAAAGAACTCGGTGTAACACCCTCGATGCGACTACATCTCCCATGTGTCGAAGCACGACTTAGAGGCATAACCGCATTGAAAGCAATGTCGCAAGTGAGGTAATCTTCACACAACCCATGTAATACATAAGGGAAAGAGATACATAGTTGGCTTACAATCGCCACTTCACACAATTACATGAATAAAGCATTACAACATCCAAATACAATCAAGGTCCGACTACGGAACCAAAATAAAAGAAGAACCCCAAATGCGACACAGATCCCCGATCGTCCCGACTGGGCTCCACTACTGATCAACTAGAACGAAACAACACAAAAGACAAGATCTTCATCGAGCTCCTCCTTGAGCTTGGTTGCGTCATTGGCACGGACTCATCGGCACCTGCAAGCTGGTTTGGAAGTATCTGTGAGCCACGGGGACTCAGCAATCTCGCACCCTCGTGATCAAGACTATTTAAGCTTCTAGGAAGGGTAAAAGGTATGAGGTGGAGCTGCAGCAAGCGACTAGCATATATGGTGGCTAACATACGCAAAAGAGAGCGAGAAGAGAAGGCAAAGCACAATCGAACAACTATGATCAAGAAGTGATCCTAGAACAACCTACGTCAAGCATAACTCCAACACCGTGTTCACTTCCCGGACTCCGCCGGAAAGAGACCATCACGGTTACACACACGGTTGATGTATTTTAATTAAGGTAAACTTCAGGTTTTCTACAACCGGACGTTAACAAATTCCCATCTGCCCATAACCGCGGGCACGGCTTTCGAAAGTTCAAATCCCTGCAGGGGTGTCCCAACTTAGCCCATGAGAAGCTCTCACAGTGAACGAAGGATATTCCTTCTAGCGGGAAGACCCGATCAGACTCGGAATCCCGGTTACAAGACATTTCGACAAGGCAAAACTAAACCAGCAACACCGCCCGAATGTGCCGACAAATCCCGATAGGAGCTACACATATCTCTTTCTCAGGGCACACTCAGATTGTCCTAGGTACGGGTAGGCCAGCCCAGAGTTGCCCCTGGTGGCCACCGGCAGCTGACAGGTGGACCAACACTCAGAGGAGCACTGGCGCGGGGGGGTAAAATAATGATGACCCTTGAGTCTGCAGAACCCAAGGGAAAGAAAAGGCTAGGTGGCGAATGGTAAAACCAATGTTGGGCATTGCTGGAGGAGTTTTACTCAAGGCGAACTGTCAAGGGGTTCCCTGTAACACCCTCGATGCGACTATATCTCCCACGTGTCGAGGCACGACTTAGAGGCATAATCGCATTGAAGGCATATGTTGCAAGTCAGGCAATCATCACAAACATCCCATGTAATATAGATAATAAAAGGGATAACATAGTTGGCTTACACTCGCCACGTCAATCAAGTACATAATTAACATACATCATCCAAACACTCATGGCCCGACTACGGCGCCAAAATGAAAGATAACCCAACATGCGACATGGTCCCGATCACCCCCAACAGGGCACCACTACTAATCATCAGGAAAGGAAACATAGTAACGTTGAGAGTCCTCATCGAACTCCCACTTGAGCTCGAGCGCGTCACCTGGAGCGGAATCATCTAGACCTGCATCTGGTGTAATAGTAATATGTGAGCCACAGGGACTCAGCAATCTCGCACCCTCGCGATCAAGACTATTTAAGCTTTATAGGTAGGGTAAGGTAAGTGATAAAAGTGGAGCTGCAGCAAGCGACTAGCATATATGGTGGCTAACTTATTCGCAAAAGAGAGCGAGAAAAGGAGGCAAAGCGCGAGCGAGAAACTAGAGAACATCCTGCGCAAGCATTACTCCAACACCGTGTCCACTTCCCGGACTCCGCCGAGAAGAGGCCATCACGGTAACACACTCGGTTGATTCATTTTAATTAAGTTAAGGTTCAAGTTATCTACAACCGGACATTAACAAATTCCCATCTGCCCATAACCGCGGGCACGGCTTTCGAAAGTTCAAATCCCTGCAGGGGAGTCCCAACTTAGCCCATGACAAGCTCTCACGGTCAACAAAGGAATAGACCTCCTCCCGAGACGTTCCGATCAGACTCGGTACCTCGGTTCTTCAAGACACTTCGACAGGTTAAAACAAGACCAGCAACACCGCCCGAATGTGCCGACAAATCCCGATAGGAGCTGCACATATCTCTTTCTCAGGGCACACTCAGATTGTCTTAGGTACGGGTAGGCCAGCCCAGAGTTGCCCCTGGTGGCCACTGGCAGCTGATAGGTGGACCAACACTCAGAGGAGCACTAGCCCGGGGAGGCTAAAATACGATGACCCTCGGGCTCCGGAAACCCAAGGGAAAAGAGGCTAGGTGGCAAATGGTAAAACCAAGGTTGGGCATTGCTGGAAAAGCTTTAATCAAGGCGAACTATCAAGGGGTTCCCATTATAACCCAACCGCGTAAGGAACGCAAAATCTGGGAACATGACACCGATATGACGGAAACTAGGGCGGCAAGAGTGGAACAAAACACCAGGCGAGAGGAGAGCCTTCCACCCTTTACCAAGTGTATAGATGCATTAAGATAACATGGCAATATAATGATATCCCAACAAGTAAAATAAATGTTCCAACAAGGAATGGCCTCCAATCTTCACCTGCAACTAGCAACGCTATAAGAGGGGTTGAGCAAAGCGGTAACATAGCCAATCAACGGCTTGCTAGGACATGGTGGGTTAGAGGTTTGACATGGCAATTTGGGAGGCTTGAAAGAAAATGGTAGGCATCGTAGCATTGGCATAGCAAAAGAGCGAGCAAACTAGCATAGCAAAGATAGTAGTGATTTCGAGGGTATGATCATCTTGCCTGCAAAGCTGTCAGAGTTGACTGGATCCTCGAAAGCAAACTCAACGGGCTCCTCGTTAGCGAACTCTTCTCCCGGCTCTACCCAAACAAGACAAACAAGCAACAAGGACATAATCAACCACGTGCAAGGATCAAACAATATGATGTAATGATGATATGCTATGCGGGATGCGATGCGGGATGCATATGCAAGATGTGACAGGTAATGCATGAACCTGGCCTCAACTTGGAAATACAAGTGTGCCACTGGAAAGATGAGATGAAATCGCTTGAAAACGATATAAAGAACGCCGGAATCGGAGTTACGGTTTGGAAATGGCAAGCGATTCAAATATGACACCGGTCTGCGATTTACAGCAAGTAGCCATCTAAATGCAATGAGATGAACATGCTACAGCAACCAAACATGGCATCAAAATACATGGCAGGGATGCATTCAAGATGCTTAACAAAAGTCTAGCACTGAGCTACGGCCAATTCATCCATTAACAGGTTCAAACAAGCATGGCAAAACTGCATATGGAAAACAGATCTCAGACTTAGTGAAATTAACACTTGTCTGGAATTTTAGATCAGGTAGCACTCTTCGGAGCAACAAAACTACATGTTACAAGACCTGAACATGGCAAAGTAAGACATGGCATGGAGATAATCAAATAGCATAACAAAAGTCCCTTGGTGACCTTGAGCCAAAAGGGATCAGAAAATATACTAACAAGCATGTGAACATAGCAAAAACATAATCAGTTTTCACACTTGGTGAAAACTGGCACATGCTGAAACATAACTCAAGTAGGCATGTTAACGAGCTCGATGCACTCACTACGGTGCAAGTCATGACAAGATAAGCATACATATATCAAGAACACACAAAATGCAAGCTAGACATGGCAAGAACAATAGCATAGCATGCACGGATCAACTACAACAACATCGGCAAAATTGCAAACAAGTTGACAATCTGCCCAGATTCACAAAGTAGCAAAAGTAGAGCTCGATTGACTCAAGCTAGGGTGCTCCATAATTTCAAACAAAGACATGGATGGATATAGCACTACAAGATTAATAAAACATCCTTACTGATCATCCTCAAAAGAGGCACGGATCACTAGGAAACAACATGAACATATGACAACATGAGATAAACAGGTCAAGGACTTAGTGGAAATGCTAAGTCCCTGAAAACAGAATTACCAAGTGCACCACTTTGCAAGCTTGCACTAGTCACCACACACATCACAAAAATACATGGGTTGCACCTCTGGAAAGATGACAAAACACTTAACAAAACATATGTAGAGCAGCAGGGTATATCATGCACACAATAATCATGGCAAAAATGACAAAAGTCTAAATGGAGCAGCAGATCTGACAATTATCTCAAGTAGCCCTCTTCTAATAGCATTTCGGGCATCAAGATGAACTCAAATGAAAATGATGCAATGGAATGAAATGATGTACTCTCTGAGACATTATTTTGATATGCTATATGCATGAATCGGAGCTACGGATGCAAAGTTATGAGGCCATGAACAGGAGCATATGGATCTAAAAAATTGGGGACTTAGACGAATTTTTCAACCTCCGCATCTTGGGTTTCGGTGGCACGTGGCCCGAGGCGACTCCGGCGAGCGCTGTAGCGATTCCGGCGAGGCGATGGCGGCCGAGGTCGACGAGGGAGGGCCGGAGGGCGGCGAGGACGCGGCGGCCGGGGGCGGCGAGCGGCGCCGCAGGGGCGTCGGGGCGGCGCGGCGACCCAGGAGGAGAGGTGGCGTTCGCCGGCATCGGGGAGGCACGTCGGCCGGCGAGGGCGCATGGTGGCGGCGGCGAAGGCGCGCGGTGGCGGCGGGAGCAGCGCGGGCGGCGCTCGGGCGGCGGGGAGGTGGACGAAGCGGCGGCGGAGACGATGGGCCGGGCGGGCCCGATGCGGGCTCGCCGAGCCGCGGCGGCGGCTGGCGGCGGAGGTGCCACATGGCGGCACAGGATTGGGCTCGCGGGCGGGTCGGACAATGTCCGGTGGTGCAGTTTTTGTCCAGCGGCGGCGGAGATCCGAAATTTAGGGTTAGGGGGGAGAGGATCCGGAAATTGGAAATGGGGGAGGTATATATAGGCATAGAGGGAGCTAGGGAGCTCCAAATGGAGTGCGGTTTTCGGCCATGCAATCGTGATCGAACGCTCTAGGTGATGGAGCAGGGTTAGGTGGGTTTGGGGCCAAATTGGAGGGGTGTTGGGCTGCAACACACACGAGGCCTTTTCGGTCCCTCGGTTAACCGTTGGAGCATCAAACGAAGTCCAAATGGTACGAAACATGACAAGCGGTCTACCGGTAGTAAACCAAGGCCGCTTGGAAAGTCTCAGTCCAATCCGGAAATGTTTAATCCCCACACACGAAAGAAAGCTAGAAATGGCCACCGGAGGAGAACGAAGCGCCGGAATGCAAAATGGACAACGGGGAAAATGCTCGAATGCATGAGATGAACACGTATGCAAATGCAATGCACATGATGACATGATATGAGATGCACGACAACGATAACAACACACGGAGACAAAAACCCGAACCCGAGAAAATAAAATAACTTAACGCCGGAAACGGCAAGAGTTGGAGTACAAATTGGGTAAGTCATATTCGGGGTGTTACATTCCCATAATAGCCCAACCGCGTAAGGAACGCAAAATCCGGGAACATAACACCGATATGACGGAAACTAGGGCGGCAAGAGTGGAACAAAACACCAGGCATAAGGCCGAGCCTTCCACCCTTTACCAAGTATATAGATGCATTAATTAAATAAGATATATAGTGATATCCCAACAAGTAAACATGTTCCAACGAGGAACAACATCTCCATGTTCCAACAAGGAACAAACTTCAATCTTCACCTGCAACTAACAACGCTATAAGAGGGGCTGAGCAAAGCGGTAACATAGCCAATCAACGGTTTGCTAGGACAAGGTGGGTTAGAGGCTTGGTTCAACAATATAGGAGGCATGATAAGCAAGTGGTAGGTATCGCAGCATAGGCATAGCAAAAGAGCGAGCATCTAGAAAGCAAAGATAGAAGTGATTTCGAGGGTATGGTCATCTTGCCTGAAATCCGGCAAGGAAGAAGAACGAGTCCATGAAGAAGACAAACGGACGTAGACGAACGAATCCTCACAACATGACGTTACCAGATTACCGAGAAGAAGCAACACCGGAAATAAAGCAAACAACATAGTAAACAACCACCACATAAGCATGGCACGATGCGCAAACAAGTATGATGCATGTCCGGTTTAATGAGGCATGGCATGGCAAAATGCACAAACAATCCTACAAATTAAGTGGAGCTCAACATGCAACTCCGTTGCATATTGAAGAAAACACCACATGACTTACTTAGTTCTCTCTCGTTATGTACCCAACAATATTAAATGTTGTTAGCATGGCAAGAGGTGAAACATGGTGAAACTATCTAATCTAGACAAGTTTAAATGAGGCCGGAACAACAAACCACAAGTCCGGAAACTCCTCATATGCATATATTAGGTTTGGTACTGTTCTACCCTAAACACAATTTTAGAGTTATTAAACATGCAAAGTAAAGCCACCATGATAATCTAGGCATTTTTCTACCCCATTTACATATAAAGTTTATTAAGTTCGGAGCTATGGTTAATTAGTTATGAATTAAAGCATTTTAGCATGGCATAGGAGCAAATTTAAACAAACATCATTTTAAACATTTTGAACATGGATGAAAGTTGGATATTATCAATCTAGACAAAATTCTAAGCAAGTTTCATATATAATTTATTTAGATCCGATGCACGGTTGTGAAGTTATTAAATGCATGAAACTAGGGGGGTTTCTGTAAAACTGTAATTCCCTGGAAATTAGCTAAATTCACAGAGACTGGAAAAAAACATCCACGGGCTGAAACTGGTGCAAGTCTGGGCCAACTGGAAAAAAAACAAAAGGGACGCTGCTGGGGGGCATCTCACCATGGGCCAAGGGAGATGGGCCTTGGCGTGGTGCAGCAGAGGAGCAGCTGGGCCTTGGCCAGAGGCTGGCCCATGCTGGAGCAGCCGAGGTCAACGCGTGTGTGCACCCGCAGCGAGACGAACCAGGGGTGCGGCCATGGTCGCGGGGCTCGCAGCGGCGCGAGATCCGGCCCGGAGGGCGGTGGAGCACTGCAGGGGAGGTGAGGAACGGGCAGCTCCGGCGATGGGGGTTCCGGATATGGGCGGAGATGGCCGGCGGTGTCGACCTGCGAAGGGCATAGAGAGAGAGAGACCATGAGAGAGCAGGGAGATGGAGAGGGAGCAACAAAGAGAGAGGAGAGCAGGGAAGGCGGCCTGGGGTCACCGGCGGCGGCTCCTGGTCGCCGGAGTTCGGCAGCGCGGAGATGGGGTCGCCGACGAGGAAAGGCGAGGCGGTGGTAGCGAGCCGATGCAGGAGACGTTCGGGAACGAGGGCTGTAGCGATGTACGAGCAGCGGCGGAGCGATCCGGGCCCAGATGAGCGCTGGCGGGCCTGCGTCTGGAAAGAGGAGGCTGGAGGCAGGGACGACAAGTGGCAGCGCTCGGTTGGCCGATCCGGTGGCTGGGTGGCGGCGCAGCCACTGGGACGCTGCCAAGTGGCGCTGGTGAGGTGGCTGGCACCGGATTTGGAGGGGGAAGGAGGCTGGTGGCACGGAATTTGAGGAGGGAGGCGGCAAGGAGGTAGGGGAAGGGTTAGGCTGCCAAATTTGGAAGAGGCTGTCCATATATAGGCAGGGATGGCTAGGGTTTGGGTTTAGGGGGGTTTTTGGAGCCTCCGATCGCGATCTGACGGACCAGAATGGAGGGGGGTTTAGGTGGGTTGCAGGTGGGTTGTGAAGAGAGGTTGGGCTGAGATGAGAGGAGAGGAACGCAGCCCGGCTACTGTTTCCGGAGACCGAAAACGTCCGACGTTTTGACCGGCTATAATGCCGCTATAGTTTAACGGTTGGGCTATCAAACGAACTCCGAATGCGATGAAACTTGACAGGAGGTCTATCTACACTATAATAAGAATGCACGCCAAATTTCAACCCATTCCGAGAACATTTTCCGGCCACTTAAAAAACACTATTTCGGACATGCTGCGGGCGCGTGCAAGTGTGTCTGGGCTCAGAACGGACAACGGACGGAACTGGGGAACCTGGGCGGATGCAGGTTTTTAAAACATGATGATGCAATGCACATGATGACATGACAAGATGCAACACGCAAGCAAATGACATGGCAACAACAGCGAATAACTGGAGGACACCTGGCACATCAGTCTTGGGGCGTTACAACACTCCACCACTACGAGAGGATCTCGTCCCGAGATCTAGAATGGCACCGGAGGGAAAACGGAAGAGAAATAGAAGAGGTAAAACTAAGTTGCTTCTTTCACAAACGAGTGACACCAAAGAACCTTGCAAAGGTTGAACAAATTCGAGAAAAAATACAAGGAAGGTGAACAAAGTCGAAAACACTCCGTTAGAAAAGAGGGACAAAGAACAAGGAAGAACAACTTCGGGCAGCACTCCAGTTGAAAATAACAGGAATTGAATAAGAATTTGATAAGATGAGAGGATACTTGATGAAATCACAGCATACATCCTCCAGAAGTATTGAATGCATGGAACAAGGGGTCAGAAAGATCTCAGACAGCACTCCGGTTGAGAAGATATGCAAGGCTTGATAAGGCAAAAAGAACTAGAAGAGATGACACCATGCTCCGGTTAGATGGATAAGCACGAAAAGAACATGATCCTGACAGAACGAAAAGATGGGTTGAAGAGAGCAACATCACAAAGCCTCCAGAACAAAATTAAGAATCGAATGGAATGAACGAAGGGAAACAAGATCTTGAGGGAGCACGCTTACCACAATTGCTAGAACGGGATTGTTGGAAAACCAACAACGAAAAGAATAAGCTTGATATGGTCTTGTGGAGTACATCCCAAATTAAGAGATGACAACCTGCCACTCACGGGAAAAGAATTGGATTGATATGAACAAGGAGACGAGAAAGTATTTCACCAGGAGGATAAATGAAGAGCTTGGGTCAATTATACGCCTCAGAATAGCAAGATCCTTAGGGAAAGCTTTAGGTGAAACATAACCCAAGATAACTCCAATGACGAGATTGATGGATTTAAAATACCTCATTCCTAACAACATGTGAATCATGAAACATGAACTCAAGTTATCAAGAATGACATAATACCACCTCCAATGATACGGTAGAAAGAATTGCACTCCGGATTGCAAGATGAAGAAAACTTGAGTTCCTCTGAAAGGAGAGTTGATGAACGCTTCGAGAAGGAATTAAACCCTTGATGAACCCTCATGTATAGCCTCCATGAAGAAACTCTGGTGACAAAAGAATAAAAGGAAACAGAAAATGAAAACACAAGGTGAATCCTTGCAATGATTTAGATGGATCTCCGTGGTGAAAAAAATTGTAAAGGTTGGAACTCCGGGAAAAAAGAAGATGAAACAATTGAAATCAGGAATTTGATGAGCCTCCGGAATAGGAAATTAATCACTTGGATGAAATAAGAATAAGGATTACATTATGCTTATCCTTCACCAATTAAATTGATGACAAACAATGGATTTGGCATACTACTTATTCTCGTAGAAAAGATTAAGAGAGATATAACATAAACTTGGGAATGGTCTTCCACGAACCACCGTTAGAAATGAAAATGAACGAAGAGGAGATAAAGAAACACCGGGCAAAATTAGCAAATGAATGAAGATGCTTGAGAGAAATTATATATGAGAGAACAAAGAGATCATGCATTGTTTAGAGGATATTTGAATGATGCACCGGTAAGATTTAGAGTATGAGAGCTGAAAGCTGGAATGAATAAATCTTAGATGGTGGACTCCGGATAACAAACTGAGAAGACTCTTGAATTGCTCTGGATAGGTGAAAAGAATTTTTCATGATCAAAACAATTATGAGAGGATGGCAACAAGCTAGAATCACGAATCTTGAAGAGAATGGAGCAAGATTAAAGAGAAACTCTTCTTCGGTCTTCAAATGTTGAGAATGACGACGAGAAACACCACCAAGAATTATTGAGGCACTCCGGAATGAATAATGGAAAGGTTGAGCCAACGATGAAAAGAATTCGACAGATCTTGGAGAAAACATAAGACTTATGATAATTCATTCTTACGTCAAACTTTGAAAATAAAATTTGAGGATAGCTCCGGGAAAATAAGAAGAGTCAGGTAAGATCCTGGGAAAAGACCTGTGGGTTAGGGCCCACTCAAAAGATACACCGTTGAACGATTACTTGAAAAGAGAGATAGCGCCGGTTGAATTAAATGGCTTGAATGAGATTACAACCCCGAAATAGGTTGGACGGATCTTGAATGACAAGACGAGCCTTTTGAGATATCTTGAGCACTCTGGAACAGTAGAATAGCAAGCGGGGAATATTAAGAGGTGCACCGGCATAAGAACACATTTGAAATGAGGAAAAAGGATGTGATCAACAAAGCTTGACTTGAATCCAGTGGAGAAGAAAGGGAACGAACAACGATGAACTTGAGGCTCCGTTAGAATCTTCATGAGAATCACCGGATAAGAATATTGACACAAAAGGAATGAAGAAGTTTCCCATCAATAACAGGGTACTTGAATAAGAAATCTGAGTCCTTGGAGAAAAACAAAGGGAGGGAGGGCGGGAAAAACAAAGGCAACTTGGAGATGGATGAAACAAACAACATTGAGAAGAACTGATAATTGATCTTGCGAATATTGAAGTGATCGGATCCACTTGAAGAGAAGCACACCGGTTAAAAAGGATTGACAAAAAACAATCTTGATGGTCAAGAAGGATTGGTATTCACATCGGAGTATGAGAACACCGCTTAGGAACAGGTATGGAATCAACATTTGACTTCGAAGCAACTCGAATACCACAACTCAAAACAAAACAAAGAATTGGCTTGCAGAATAAGCCGGAACAAACATATGATAGAGATTTCGTCCGAAGTTTTTGTGGTGGGGCCTACACGGGCTCGATCGTACAGCACCATCATGTACAAGGGAGTGCACATGACATACGAAGCGTCCCCGAGTCGGCATAGCCAAGGACTCCTTAAGACACAACGAGACCACTGTAAAACCAACCGTGAATAGGCGGACCACTAGACGTCGAACCCCAATTTCATATCATACATCTGTCGGAAAGATATCCTAAGAGCTACTTGAATTCCCACTTATAAACTCCCGAAATCTTCCCAGTTATGCAATCAGGTGTTGGGGATACAGGGGAAGCATAATATCTCACCCAAAACTAGCAAATCCTACATCCAGCTGTATCCATCCTTCAACACATAACCAAGAAACCTTCGGAAACCATCTACCTCAACCTTCGAAAAGCATCCGTTATACAAGTTATGGCGATACTCCCGAACTCCCGCCCCAGTACTGGGTAGCGTCGAGGTTATCTCACCAACAACTGCATAAAAGAGATTTTTGATGTCCGCGAAACTAAACTCAGGTATTCCAGAACTGCAACGATAAAATTATGACGACAACACCTCGGAGCTCAACTCCCCGGGACACTGCCACAAAACCCCTGACAGGAGGCACCAAGACAATGTTCTCGTCACAAAACCATCGGAATGATTCCAAGATACCCGCGTGATCCTAAAAAAATTTAGTGAAATTTGAGAAGAGAAAAGTCAAAACTCTACGTCAGGATGCCTTACCAGAGCAATGAGGAGACTGGGAAGTAAAAAGAATTCCTAACTCTCCGATATATAATTCCTAAATGACTCAAAACATTTTTCTAGACTCAAACTCGACTGCTAAAAACGATCAATCAGTGGGGGCTCCTAAGGTCGGGGAAGGCTCTGATACCAACTTGTAACACCCTCAATGCGGCTATATCTCCCACGTGTCGAAGCACGACTTAGAGGCATAACCGCATTGAAAGCAATGTCGCAAGTGTAATCTTCACACAACCCATGTAATACATAAGGGAAAGAGATACATAGTTGGCTTACAATCGCCACTTCACACAGTTACATGAATAAAGCATTACAACATCCAAATACAATCAAGGTCCGACTACGGAACCAAAATAAAAGAAGAACCCCAAATGTGACACAGATCCCCGATCGTCCCGACTGGGCTCCACTACTGATCAACTAGAACGAAACAACACAAAAGACAAGATCTTCATTGAGCTCCTCCTTGAGCTTGGTTGCGTCATCGGCACGGACTCATCGGCACCTGCAAGCTGGTTTGGAAGTATCTGTGAGCCACGGGGACTCAGCAATCTCGCACCCTCGCGATCAAGACTATTTAAGCTTATAGGAAGGGTAAAAGGTATGAGGTGGAGCTGCATCAAGTGACTAGCATATATGGTGGCTAACATACGCAAAAGAGAGCGAGAAGAGAAGGCAAAGCACGATCGAACAACTATGATCAAGAAGTGATCCTAGAACAACCTACGTCAAGCATAACTCCAACACCGTGTTCACTTCCCGGACTCCGCTGGAAAGAGACCATCACGGTTACACACACGGTTGATGTATTTTAATTAAGGTCAACTTCAGGTTTTCTACAACCGACGTTAACAAATTCCCATCTGCCCATAACCGCGGGCACGGCTTTCGAAAGTTCAAATCCCTGCAGGGGTGTCCCAACTTAGCCCATGACAAGCTCTCACGGTCAACGAAGGATATTCCTTCTAACGGGAAGACCCGATCAGACTCGGAATCCCGGTTACAAGACATTTCGACAAGGCAAAACTAAACCAGCAACACCGCCCGAATGTGCCGACAAATCCCGATAGGAGCTGCACATATCTCTTTCTCAGGGCACACTCAGATTGTCCTAGGTACAGGTAGGCCAGCCCAGAGTTGCCCCTGGTGGCCACCGGCAGCTGACAGGTGGACCAACACTCAGAGGAGCACTGGCCTGGGGGGGGTTAAAATAATGATGACCCTTGAGTCTTCAGAACCCAAGGGAAAGAAAAGGCTAGGTGGCGAATGGTAAAACCAATGTTGGGCATTGCTGGAGGAGTTTTTTACTCAAGGCGAACTGTCAAGGGGTTCCCATAATAGCCCAGCCGCGTAAGGAACGCAAAATCCGGGAACATAACACCGATATGAGGAAACTAGGGCGGCAAGAGTGGAACAAAACACCAGGCATAAGGCCGAGCCTTCCACCCTTTACCAAGTAATAGATGCATTAATTAAATAAGATATATAGTGATATCCCAACAAGTAAACATGTCCCAACGAGGAACAACATCTACATGTTCCAACAAGGAACAAACTTCAATCTTCACCTGCAACTAACAACGCTATAAGAGGGGCTGAGCAAAGCGGTAACATAGCCAATCAACGGTTTTAGGACAAGGTGGGTTAGAGGCTTGGTTCAACAATATAGGAGGCATGATGATAAGCAAGTGGTAGGTACCGCAGCATAGGCATAGCAAAAGAGCGAGCATCTAGAAAGCAAAGATAGAAGTGATTTCGAGGGTATGGTCATCTTGCCTGAAATCCGGCAAGGAAGAAGAACGAGTCCATGAAGAAGACAAACGGACGTAGACGAACGAATCCTCACAACACGACGTTACCGGATTACCGAGAAGAAGCAACACCTGAATTAAAGCAAACAACATAGTAAACAACCACCACATAAGCATGGCACGATGCGCAAACAAGTATGATGCATGTCCGGTTTAATGAGGCATGGCATGGCAAAATGCACAAACAATCCTGCAAATTAAGTGGAGCTCAACATGCAACTCCGTTGCATATTGAAGAAAACACCACATGACTTATTTAGTTCTCTCTCATTATGTACCCAACAATATTAAATGTTGTTAGCATGGCAAGAGGTGAAACATGATGAAACTATCTAATCTAGACAAGTTTAAATGAGGCCGGAACAACAAACCACAAGTCCGGAAACTCCTCATATGCATATATTAGGTTTGGTATTGTTCTGCCCTAAACACAATTTTAGAGTTATTAAACATGCAAAGTAAATCCACCATGATAATCTAGGCATTTTTCTACCCCA
Source organism: Triticum urartu (assembly GCF_003073215.2). Lineage (NCBI taxonomy): Eukaryota > Viridiplantae > Streptophyta > Magnoliopsida > Poales > Poaceae > Triticum > Triticum urartu. The sequence continues at coordinate 265,628,278 of NC_053024.1, read as the reverse complement.
TTTACAGATAAAGTTTATTAAGTTCGGAGCTACGGTTAATTAGTTATGAATTAAAGCATTTTAGCATGGCATAGGAGCAAATTTAAACAAACATCATTTTAAACATTTTGAACATGGATGAAAGTTGGATATTATGAATCTAGACAAAATTCTAAGCAAGTTTCATATATAATTTATTTAGATCCGATGCACGGTTGTGAAGTTATTAAATGCATGAAACTAGGGGGTTTTCTGTAAAACTGCAATTCCCTGGAAATTAGCTAAATTCACAGAGACTGGAAAAAAAACATCCACGGGCTGAAACTGGTGCAAGTCTGGGCCAACTGGAAAAAAAAACAAAAGGGACGCTGCTGGGGGGCGTCTCACCATGGGCCAAGGGAGATGGGCCTTGGCGCGGTGCAGCAGAGGAGCAGCTGGGCCTTGGCCAGAGGCTGGCCCATGCTGGAGCAGCCGAGGTCAACGCGTGCGTGCACCCGCAGTGAGACGAACCAGGGGTGCGGCCATGGTCGCGGGGCTCGCAGCGGCGCGAGATCCGGTGCGAAGGGTGGTGGAGCACTGCAGAGGAGGTGAGGAACGGGCAGCTCCGGCGATGGGGTTCCGGATCCGGGCGGAGATGGCCGACGGCGTCGACCTGCGAAGGGCATAGAGAGAGAGACCATGAGAGAGCAGGGAGACGGAGAGGGAGCAACGAAGAGAGAGGAGAGCAGGGAAGGCGGCCTGGGGTCACCGGCGGCGGCTCCTGGTCGCCGGAGTTCGGCAACGCGGAGATGGGGTCGCCGACGAGGCAAGGCGAGGCGGTGGTCGCGAGCCGACGCAGGAGACATTCGGGAACGAGGGCTGTAGCGATGTACGAGCAGCGGCGGAGTGATCCGGGCCCAGATGGGCGCTGGCGGGCTTCCCGTGGGCTCGGCGGGCCTGCGTCTGGAGAGAGGAGGCTAGAGGCAGGGACGACAAGTGGCGGCGCTCGGTTGGCCGATCCGGTGGCTCGGTGGCGGCGCAGCCACTGGGACGCTGCCAAGTGGCGCTGGTGAGGTGGCTGGCGCCGGATTTGGAGGGGGAAGGAGGCTGGTGGCACGGAATTTGAGGAGGGAGGCGGCAAGGAGGTTGGGGAAGGGTTAGGCTGCCAAATTTGGAAGGGGTTGTCCATATATAGGCAGGGATGGCTAGGGTTTGGGTTTAGGGGTTTTTTTGGAGCGTTTCGGAGCCTCCGATCGCGATCTGACGAACCAGAACGAAGGGGGATTTAGGTGGGTTGCAGGCGGGTTGTGGTTGGGCTGAGATGAGAGGAGAGGAACGCAGCCCGGCAACTGTTTCCTGAGACCGAAAACGTCTGACGTTTTGACCAGCTATGATGCCGCTATAGTTTAACGGTTGGGCTATCAAACGAACTCCGAATGCGATGAAACTTGACAGACGGTCTATCTACACTATAATAAGAACGCACGCCAACTTTCAACCCATTCCGAGAACATTTTCTGGCCACTTAAAAAAACACTATTTTGGACATGCCGCGGGCGCGTGCAAGTGTGTCTGGGCTCAGAACGGACAACGGATGGAACTGGGGAACCCGGGCGGATGCAGGTTTTTAAAACATGATGATGCAATGCACATGATGACATGACAAGATGCAACACGCAAGCAAATGACATGGCAACAACAGCGAATAACTGGAGGACACCTGGCACATCGGTCTCGGCGCGTTACACTCGGAGAGAAGCCTTGCAATGGTTTAGATGAATATTTGTGGTGATATAGTTGAGAGATCTTGGAACGCCGGGAAAAGTATGAAGCACTTGAACCGAGAATTTACTCATTGTGAACAAACTCTGAAAGAATGAATCCATCATTTGGATGAAGCAAGAATAAGGATTATGTTATGCGTATCCTTCACCAATTTAAATTGATGACAAGCAACGGATTTGGCATACTACTTATTCTCGTAGAAAGCATTAAGATAGATATGGCGCCAACTTGAGGAGGACTTCAACGAACCACCGGTAGGATTTGGAAAGAATGAATGAATTGATATGATACCAAGAGAAGAGGGATCTTGAATGAACCACTGTAAGGATTGAAAATGAATGAAGAAAAGATAAAGAAACACCAGGAAGAATTATAAAAAACGAAGATACTTGTGAGAATTTAGATACAAGTGAACGAAGAGATCATGAACTGATTAAAGGATATCTGAACGATTCATCGATAAGATTGGAAAGAACGAATAAATCTTCTGAAATGATGGCCTCCAGAGAATCAAACTGAAAAGACTCATGAATTGCTCCGGATGGGTGAACAGAATTCTCACAATGGAAAATAATTATGAGAGGATGGTATAAAGCTAGAACCACGCGTCTCTGAGAGAGCGGATAAGATATGGAGGAAAAAACTCTTCTTTGGTCTTCAAAATCAGAGAATGACGACGAGAAACACCACCATGAATTGTTGAGGCACTCCGGAATGAAAATTGGAAAGGTTGAACCAACGATGAAAAGAATATGAAAGCGAACTTGGAGGATACATTTGACTGATGACAATTCATTCTTACGTCAAACTTTGAAATGAATTTGAGAATAACTCTAGAAAAATTAGAAGAGTCAGGTAAGATCCTGGGAAAAGACATGTGGGTTAGGGCCCACTCAAGAGAAACACCGTTGAAATGATTTGAAGAGAGATTGCGCCGGTTGAATTAAATGGCTTGAATGAGATAACATCCTCAAAAGAATTTGATCGAATTGAGAATGGAAACTTGAATCTTCTGAGATATCTTCAACACTCCGAAACAATTGAATAGCGAGAAGTGGATGATTAAGAGGTGCACCGGCATGAGAAAACATTTGAAACAAGGAAAAGATATGATCGACAAAGCTTGAATTTAATCCACCAGAGAAGAAAAGAGGACGAAGAATAATAAACTTGAAGCTTCGTTAGTATCTTCCTGAGAATCACCGGATAAGAACATTGACAGAAAAGAATGGAGAGACTTCACAAGAATAAAATGGATACTTGATTAAGAAATCTGAATCCTTGAAGAAAAAGGGTGGGAGGGCGGGAAAACAAAGGAAATTTGGGACGGATGAAACAAACACCGTTGAGAAAACTTCGAATTTATCTTGCGGATGTTGAAAATGATCGGATCCACTTCAACAGAAGCACACCAGTTGGAAAGAATTGAAAAGACAACCTTGATGATCAAGAAGGATTATCATCCACATAGAAATATGAGAATACCGCTTAGGAAAGGTATGGAATCAACACTTGACTTTGAAGCAACTTGAATACCACAAACCAAAACAAAACAAAGGACTGGCTTGCAAAATAAACCAGAAACAAACATATGATAGACCCCATATCGTATCATGTGTCTGTTGGAAAGATTATTCTAAGAGCTACTTGAACTCCCACTTATAAACTCCCGAAACTTTCTGGTTATGCAATCATGTGTTGGGGATACAGGGGAAGCATAATATCTCACCCAAACTAACAATACCTACATCCAGCTGTATCCATCCTTCAACACATAACAAGAAACCTTCGGAAATCGTTTACCTCAACCTTCGAAAAGCATCCGTTATACGAGTTATGGCAATACTCCCGAACTCCCGCCCCAGTACTGGGTGGCGTCGAGGTTATCTCATCAAAAACTGCATAAAAGAGATTTTCGATGTCGGTGAAACTCAAGTATTCCAGAACTGCAACGATAAAATTGTGACGACAACACCTCCAAGCTCAACTCCCCGGGACACTGCCACAACCCCTAAATGTCAGGAGGCACCAAGAACAATGCTCTCTTCACAAAACCATCAGAACGATTCCAAGATACCCGCATGATCCTAAATTTTTTTAGTGAAATTTGAGGAGAGAAGAGTCAAAACTCTACGTCAGGAGGCCTCACCAGAGCGACGAAGGGACTGAGGAGTAAAAAGAATCCTACTCTCCGATATATATAATCTTAAGACTCAAAACATTTTGTTCTAGACTCAACAACGTCAACGATTCGATCAAGCAGGGGGCTCCTAAGTCGGGGAAGGCTCTGATACCAACTTGTAACACCCACAATGCGGCTATATCCCCCACATGTCGGGGCACGACTTAGAGGCATAGCCGCATGGTAGGTTTGTCGCAATGGGGGTAATCTTCACATAATCCCATGTACTGAATAAGAAAGGGATAGAGAGTCGGCTTACAATCGCCACTTCACACAAATACAAGAAAAACATACATCATCCAGATTACAATCAAGGTCCGACTACGGAACCAAAGTAAAAGAAGAAAACCCCAAATGCTAGATCCCCGATCGTCCCAACTGGGCTCCACTACTGATCAACAGGAAACGAAACAACACCACGAACAAGATCTTCATCGAGCTCTCACTTGAGCTGGGTTGCGTCACCTACACTGGTATCATCGGCACCTGCAACTGTTTAGAAGTATCTGTGAGTCATGAGGACTCAGCAATCTCACACCCACAAGATCAAGACTATTTAAGCTTATGGGTACGAAAGGGGTAGTGAGGTGGAGCTGCAGCAAGCACTAGCATATATGGTGGCTAACATACGCAATTAAGAGCGAGAAGAGAAGCAATGCAATGGTCGAGAAGCTAGAAGTGATTAAGAAGTGATCCTGAAACTACTTATGTTCAAACATAACACAAGAACCGTGTTCACTTCCCGGACTCCACCGAGAAGAGACCATCACGGCTACACACGCGGTTGATGCATTTTAATTAGGTTAAGTGTCAAGTTCTCTACAACCGGACATTAACAAATTCCCATCTGCCCATAACCGCGGGCATGTCTTTCGAAAGTTCAATCCCTGCAGGGGTGTCCCAACTTAGCCCATCACAAGCTCTCACGGTCAACGAAGGATATTCCTTCTCCCAGGAAGACCCAATCAGACTTGGAATCCCGGTTACAATACAATTCGACAATGGTAAAACAAGACCAGCAAGACCGCCCGATGTGCCGACATCCCGATAGGAGCTGCACATATCTCGTTCTCAGGGCAACACGGGATGAGCACTCCATACAACTAAAACCAGCCCTCAAGTTTCCCTGAGGTGGCGCTGCAAAGGACTCTAGTTCGGACCAACACTTAGGGAAGCACTGGCCCGGGGGGGTTAAAATAAAGATGACTCTCAGGTTGGCCGGCCCGAGGGAAGGGTAGGTGGTGGTGAGGCAAATGGTAAAACCAAGGTTGGGCCTTGATGGAGGAGTTTTATTCAAAGCGAAACTGTCAAGGGGTACCCATAACGCCCAACCATATTAGGAACGCAAAATCAAAGAACATAACACCAGTATGACGGAAACTAGGGCGGCAAGAGTGGAACAAAACACCAGGCATAAGGCCGAGCCTTCCACCCTTTACCAAGTATATAGATGCATTAATTAAATAAGAGACATTGTGATATCCCAACATATCCAGGTTCCAACATGGAACAAACTTCATCTTCACCTGCAACTAGCAACGCTATAAGAGGGGCTTGAAAGTGCTAGTGAATGACTAGAGGGGGGTGAATAGGCGATTTTTATGAAAGTCTTCAAAACATGGAAGTTTCAAAGACAAACGATAGAATTAAACCTATTACCATGCAGCGGAAGGTAGACTACACTAGGCAAACCATAGTCAAGTATTCAATGGAGTGAAAGCACAATGATTAATAGCAGCTAGGCGGTAAAGATCAGGTAGGAAGATATTGTGAAGCCAATCAGAACAAGCAGTCACTCAGTGAAGACAAAAGATAAAGCAATCATACAGTGACTTCATAAGGACCAACAGTAAGTAAAGGGAAGGGAAGGATGAAACCAGTGACACGTTGAAGACAATGATTTGTTGGACCAGTTCCAGTTGCTGTGACAACTGTACGTCTGGTTAGGGAGGCTGAGATTCAACTCAGAAGACCTCGTCTTCACCTTATTCCCCTTGAGCTAAGGACACCCAGTCCTCGCCCAATCACTCTGGTAAGTCTTCAAGGTAGACTTCCAAACCTTCACAGACTTCATTCACCGGTGATCCATAATGACTCTTGGATGCTCAGAACGCGACGCCTAACCGGCTGGAGGATTCATAGTCCTCAAGTGTAATAAGTCTTCAGATCACACAGACAGGAAGACTTAAGTGATGCCTAACACTCTTTGGCTCTGGGTGTTTAGGGCTTTATCCTCGCAAGGAATTCTCTCTCAAAGGCTTCGAGGTGGGTTGCTCTCAAATGACAAAAGCCGTGCACTAACTCTGAGCAGCCAACCGTTTATGGTTGTAGGGGGTGGGCTATTTATAGCCACTAGGCAACCCGACCTGATTTGTCTGAAATGACCCTTGGTCACTAAGGAACTGACACGTGTTCCAACGGTCATATTTCAAACACACACGGCAACTTTACTTGAGCTACAAGCAAAGCTGACTTATCCAACTCTGGACAAGATTTGCTCTCATAGTCTTCACTCGAAGACATAGGATTTTGGTTAAGCATCACTTCAGTCATTCTGACTGGTTCACTTGGACCCACTTAACAGTACGGTGGTTCCTATGACTCAACAAAGAAGAAAAAGAACGATGAAAGAACTAAGTCTTCGCGCTCCATAGTCTTCATGCGATGTCTTCTCTTGTCATAGTCTTCAATGTGAATGTCTTCACATACCACCTTTGACTTCAATGTCTTCTTACATTTTTAGGGGTCATCTCTGGTAGGAAAACCGAATCAATGAGGGACTTCTACCTGTGTTATCCTGCAATTCTCACAAACACATTAGTCCCTCAACTAGATTTGTCGTCAATACTCCAAAACCAACTAGGGGTGGCACTAGATGCACTTACAATCTCCCCCTTTTTGGTGATTGATGACAAACTAGTTGATGTTTTCAACGGGGAATAAAATATGTGAAATTGTAAAGGATAGGTTATTGTCTTCATAAGTGGCAAAGGCTCCCCCTGAAGATGTGCATATAAGTAATTTGCTTTTGGTATGCAAATGCACATGGCAGGTTGTACTTGTGGAGATCCTCTTCAACTTATGATGAAAATTCATCATGCATGAAAAGTATGTGAAGATAATGACATGCATAATGAAAAATGGATGTCTGCAAAATGATCTAAGTGCGGAATTTATCGTCGCACATGCGGAATTTATCATCGCATCACAGAAAAGCAAATAAGTAGCAGACGACCATCGAGTTTGAGTGTTACAACTCAAAGAACCAAATGTATCAAAACGCGAGAGTTGTAAACACTAGGCAAAATATAAAACCACCGCCCATATGGACCCGCTTGAAGACTATCAAACTCATATGCTTCTCCCCCTTTTGTCAGTAAGGACCAAAAAGGTTTGAAGACATAGAGCACCTACTCGTTCCCATGAGGAGTTGGTGAAGCAGCAGGGTCGTCGAAGTTGGTTGGCGGTGCAGACGAACTCGGTGCAGTGGTGATTCGCGCCGAAGGTGGTGAAGTAGCATCGTCTTCATCATCGAGGACACGTGCATTCACTGTTGCAGCAGAGGAGGAGAACTCAGAGTCTTCAAGAGACGGAGTACGCCGTAGCAAGGTCCTTCTTGGAGGTGTTGAGTCAAACTTGAAGCGTTCAGAGAAACCATCCTCTTGAAGATCATCTGCAGAACACATAAGCGTCAGCCCTTTCCATGTACGCCGACAAGTTTCATGGGCGACAAAGGCATTCTTGGTGGCAAGGTTGCGAATCCTGTTTACGTCCACCAAGAGGCTTTGCATTTGGCGCTTCAACCAGTCATGATGCTTATCCTGTTTCTGATGAAGGGCAACCAGAAGCTCTCGGTCATTGAGAACACGGGATCGCGTCTTGGTCCATTGTGCAATGGTGCTTTCGGTGGCTTCAGTGAGGGCATGATGAGGTGCACGGGTAGTACCAGCCAGTGGATAAACACGAGTGACTGCTGGGTCGCCTTCAATGTGTTGAGAGAAACTTTGCTTATCAGCATTCTGAAGACTAAGGGGCTGCTTGGCAGGCTCTGGATAGATGGCTTCAACTGACATGTCGACGTCAGGTAGAAAAATCCGATGATTGCGAGCAGAGGGCTGATAGGTGACAGCTGAGTGTAGTTTGATCAGACGCATAATCCATGGAGCGTAAAACTTCAAGCCAAAGAGATCAGATCCTGATGCAACAAGTTGGCCGATGAAGAAGTCTTGTGCATTGAAGTTTTTGCCGTGAAGAATATGGAAGACCAAAGTCTTCATTGCACCTTCCAACTTTGCATGTGGAGAATGTCCTTTGATGGGCCAGAGAGTTCGCCTTATGATGTGATAGATAGTGCGTGGCAGATACTCAAGGTCTTCAACAAAGAACTCCTTAGGATATTCAGCATCGGCAGCAATTCTTCGTTCCAGTGCTCCTTGTCAGTGACGAACTACAACAAACCAGATTCTCTGAAGCAATCCAGCGCTTCTTCCAAACAGGGCAGACTAGTTATGGCTTCAGTGTCAAGACGCATATGGGGAAAATGCAACCTTGATTATACAAGATGCATGAGTAATAACTGCGCTGCTGATAGCTCCAAAACCGATCAGAAGATATTCTTGCCTTTGAGTAGGGGTTCTTGGCGCTATTGAAGAAGGTGTTGTGTGCTTTGAAGCCATTGATATTGAACGATCTGGGTGTAGATGCAGTGCCCGGAAACCTAGGCAGCCTTGGCATTGGCTTCTGAACCTGAGGCCTGCGCTCGACGTAATAGTCAAATTGGGGACTAGCAGCAGGTGGAGGAACAAGAAGAGGCCATTTGACAGTGATGAGGTGACCATAGTTGTATGCTTGCTCAATAGTATGTGGCCTTGGTGGCGGAACAGGAGCAGTGGCATCAACAGAGGCGTCAGGCTGCACATCTGTTGCAGGTGCATCATTGGCTTCATTGGCCTCTGGCACAGTGTTAGGTGCAGGCTCCACAGTGTCTTCAGCCATGACCTCGTCATTGGCTTCAGTGGTGTTAGTGGTGGCAGCTTCAGGATTCTCAACCTCCACTTGAGGAGCTGGAGGGTCGGGCACTGACACGTTCACTTCAGGAACAGCTTCTTCAGTGATGGGGGAAGTAGGGACACGTTCTTCTGCTTGTTTTTCTTCGGCTGATGCAGCCGGATTGTCTTTAGCAACTTTAGCTTCAGACTCGGAAATGTTCATAGTAGGAGTGGATTCGGGGAACACCTGACGTGCAACAGATTGGTGGTGCACTTCTCCTTCTGAAATGCTCGAAAGAGGGACTTGGGGCCTTGGTCCTTTGCGAAGCCTGCGTAACGCTGGCGACGCCTGTGAAGGTGGAGTTGGCTGGGCCTCAAAGTCATCCTCTTCTTGCACTGATGGGGTTGCTTGCGGTTGGGGAGAGCTTGGAGTGTCTTGTCTCTGTGGGTGATCAGCCCACGATGCATCCTGAGCAGTTGGCATCAGAGGACGACCAATGCTGATGAGTTCGCTGTGCGTGAGCACAGGCGATGATACCAGTTGGTGGTCAATCTGAGGAAGGACTTCATCATCTTCAACATTGTCATGGTGACCAATGTCTTCAGCAGCGGTGGGGTCAACTGCTGGAATGTCTTCAGGAGCCTCTGTGGAAGCAGGCTCATGAATTACCATCCGCCGTTCTTGATGCGAAGAGGCAGGACGAGCAACCGAGATGGGCTCAACAATAAGGGGCTTTGTGGGAGCATCCTGATCTTTCTTCATTTTGCGCTTCTTCTTGGAGGGAGCAACATAAGAAGCTTCAGGATGTTTCCTCTTTCTGGCTTCAGCCTTGGCAACCCTTGCCTTCTTTAATTCTGAAGCCACTGTGGGGACCTTAGGCTTCGAGCCTGTCATACTAGCTGGGAAGACAATGGGATGTGCTTCCTGCCTTGTTGCTTCGGGTTCGGCCACAGCTGGCTTTTTCTTCTTCGTTGCAGCCATCCTGGGATCAATGCCAGGACGCCCAAGAGCCTTGCGCTTTTCAGCTTCATTGTAGGCTTGCACGCACTTGTCAGCCAGACTCTTCATGCGCTCACGAGAACCTTTAGCTTCTTCGCGTTTCTTGAGAAAGGCTTCCTTGAGCTCATGCAGCATAGTCTTGAAGTTCTTGACATCTTGCACGCTGAGCTTTGCCATGTGCTGCTTGAACTGAGCTTTCTCATAGTCGATCTTTTGCTTTAGTTCAACGATGCGCTGAGCTAGAGCTAGCTCAGAAGCAATGGCGCCAGTGAAAGCGACGCTGAGGCCAATTGGAAGTTGCAGATCATCAAAGCTGAGATTGGGGGTTTCAAACCACTCATCAATGAAGTTGTGAAGGATTGTTACGTCAAAGAGAGGCAAATCATTGAAGATTTCTTCTTCTTCTTTGCTCTTGATCAGTTGGTCAAGAGCGTCATCTGCAAGATCTTCATCGCTGGACAGATCAATGGCGTCATTGCGCAGAATAGCAGCAGCAGCCAGTTCTTGGCTGGTGGGTTGCAAGGGCATCTTTACTCTCGAGGGCTTGGAGATGCATGACAAATCTTCAGATTGCACACTGTGTTCAGGAGGTGCAGTGGCCAGAGGCTTCACCTGTAAGACCTTTGGTGCAGGAGCAGGCTTTGAAGCTTTAGGCTTCTTCAGTTTCTTTGGCTTCGGCGGTGCAGGCACTTCATCAGATTCAGCGTCATCTGCAGGCTCATCCACGGCTGTCCCTTGAACCATGATATGAGTGATGAGACCTTCCAGGTTGTAGAAGGGCCCAACAAGATTGGGTTCAGCTTCGCGTGTGCCATCAGCACGAGGAGAAGAGGGGCCTGGATTCAAGTCTAAGCCTCGTGACTTCATGTTCTCTTTGGCCGAGTTCCCGGCAAACTGAAGGTTGCGCTTGAACAGATTATCATCGCGGCACCACAGTAATGAAGATGGGTCTGCATCCACAGGCTGCGGTCCACGGACCATGCAAGGATAGAAGCCTTGTTCAATGGCTTCAGCTCTGGACTTGGGTTGAAGATTTCTGTATAGAATGTCTCCCCATGGTCGTTTGATGGCATTCTTCTCAGCATACTCCTGGGTCACGAACCTGTACTTGAACCACTGTTCTGCCCAATATCTTCGAATCCATTGGATTCGAGTTTTTCACTGATTGTAGTCCTCCTCTGGATCTGTCTTGTACAGCTCATAGAGGTCAGGAGGAAAATCTCTTGAGGTGTTGCCACGACGCTGTCTGCCACCCTTTCTTGTAGGTTTCTCTGGTGCCATGAAGTTCAAACTGAATGGCTTCAACACGTTCAAAGGTTTCAAAGGCTTCCGCTTGCTGGTCAAACAGGAACTGGCTTCGGGAGAATTTATATGATGCTGTAAGAATTCTGCAAATGAATGCAGACTATGAGAACCAAGGGATTCTCCCATAGACATGTACCTGTGACAGCATTAAGGTGCGAGGGAAGGGGAAGAGGTCATATGCATTCTCAGAAGATTTTGAAGATAAATCAGTTTAGAAGACATTGACCTCATAGTGCAAAGACATTCACTCATATATAGAGAGTTGGTTCCAGATTTGTATGAATCCATGAATAAGTACAAGTGAGGAATCTAACTACTTTGTGAAGCCTAAGTGAACATACTAGGCATATTATGAGATGAAGTATGAAATAGATCCAACTTGTGTGAACAGAAACTGCTTGTGGTAGAAAGTGATGAATCTATAGGATCAAAGGGGCCGTAAAAAGGAAGTTTTATTTACCACACGAAGAACTGCTAGATGGAGTGGGAGAGGAGGCCGAGCAGTTCGATCGTCCGTGCCCTAACTTGGCGACGGAGGACACCTACGGTGACGGTGGAGAAGACGATGTCCGCGGCCGGCGTGAAGACGGCGTCGGTGAGGTCGCGGCAGCTAAGCGCTTCATCGCCGGCATCGTCGAGGGCTAGCGGTGGCGCTAGGGTTTGTGCGAGAGTGGAAGAAAGGATAATGACAGTGGTAAGGCGTGTATTTATAGGAACAGGGACGACACAGTGTTATTACACAGGTGCCCCTGGCGATTCACATCTGGAGGACACGTAGCCATCATGCAACATATCGGAGGTTGTTCCACGTTCCCACGCACACCTGGATTGTCCGGTGGTCGTTCCCACTTCTTCGGGTGTCAGGTGAAGGAATTAGCATTGAAAACGGACTTAATGTTTGTCTCTGTATCTTCTGCTGACTAGGACGCAGAGAAGACATTCGACAATTTCAATAGAATGCATATGATTTGGACAGATAGAGTTTGAGATAGAAAGCATAGAGAGATTAGGGTCCGATCACATTCACTTAGTTCAAAAGATTCAACAAGGAAGACGTAGCTATAAGTGAATGCTGTAGAGGACAGAACACTAGTATGTATATATCAGAAGACAATCAAGTCAACATAGTGAAGATAATCATGAAGACAAGTTGAAAATGAAGACAAACAAAATGTGAAGACATAGCAAATGTAACGCCATGGGTAAAACACTTCAAATAGAAGAATTTGGTGGTGGCGTTACCCATCGTATAGGAAGTATTAGACCCAGACACGAGGCACAATTATCGTGGTGCTTCGAAGTCAAATTCCACGTTAATGTATTCACACTCAGAATGTAAGTCTTCATTGATTGAAGATATACTTTACTTCGTGTGTTGCACATCTAAGTCATCAACGTGCATAAGTGTTAGGATGTGTGCCTGATCACAGGACATTTGAGGATTCCAAGATATTTAGCTCACACCGTAACTTGCAAAACCTCTTCTCATCCAAAGGCTTGATGAAGATATCTGCCAACTGCTCTTCAGTGTTGACGTGTATGATATCAATATCTTCCGTCACAACATGATCTCTGAGAAAGTGATGACGAATTTCAATTTGCTTTGTCTTCGAGTGCTGAACTGGGTTGTTGGCAATCTTGATGGCGCTTTCGTTGTCGTAGTAGAGTGGCACTTGCTTCAGGTGAATGCCATAGTCTTTGAGTGTTTGCTTCATCCATAGAAGCTGAGCGCAGCAAGATCTAGCAACAATGTATTCAGATTCAACAGTGGAGAGAGATACACAGTTCTGCTTCTTTGAAGACCAACATACAAGTGATCGTCCCAGAAAATGACATGTGCCTGATGTAGACTTGCGACCCCCCTTGTCACCAGCATAATCAGCATCCGAGAATCCAACTAGATCAAACTCTGAGCCCTTTGGATACCATAATCCTAGTGTTGGGGTGTGAGCCAAATATCTGAGAATTCGCTTCACAGCTAAGTGATGTGGTTCCTTTGGTGCCGCTTGGAACCGGGCACACATGAAAACAGTAAGCATGATATCTGGCCTAGATGCACATAAATAAAGTAAGGAACCAATCATGGAGCGGTATACCTTTTGATCGAACTCTTTACCATTGTCGTCGGGACCCAGATGATGTTTGCCTGGCAATGGCGTCGTGTAGCCTTTGCGATCTTGCATTCCAAATTTCTTCAGGCAATCTTTGAGGTATTTCTCTTGAGATATAAAGATGTCGTTGCGTTGCTGGCGTATTTGAAGACCAAGGAAGAACTTCAGCTCACCCATCATGGACATCTGATATTGCTCTTGCATCATATATCCAAACTCGTCAGTGTATTTCTGATTGGTGCAGCCGAAGATAATGTCATCCACATATATTTAGCACACAAACAGTTCACCATCATATGTCTTCGTGAAGAGAGTGGGTCGAGGGAACCAGGTTTGAAGCCTTTGCTCTTCATGAAGTCTTTGAGTGTGTCATACAAAGCCCTAGGGGCTTGTTTGAGGCCATGCAGTGCCTTATTGAGCTTGTACACCATATCAGGATGTTTTGGATCTTCAAAGCCAGGCGGTTGTGCAACATATACTTCTTTGTCAATCTTTCCATTGAGAAAAGCGCTCTTCACATCCATTTGATGCAGAAGAATGTTATGATGATTTGCATAGGCCAGTAGTATGCGTATGGCTTCAAGTCTAGCCACGGGAGCAAATGTTTCATCGAAGTCAATCCCTTCAACTTGAGTGTATCCTTGAGCAACGAGACGAGCTTTGTTTCTGACAACTTGACCATGCTCATCTTGCTTGTTGCAATATATCCATTTGGTGCCTATTATATTGTGCTTGCGAGGACCAGGACGCTTAACCAGTTCCCATACATTATTCAGCTCAAACTGTTGAAGCTCTTCTTGCATAGCTTGAATCCATTCAGGTTCCATGAAGGCTTCATCAACTTTCTTGGGTTCAGATATTGAGACAAATGCGAAGTACCCACAGAAATTTGCTAGTTGTGTTGCCCTTGAATGAGTGAGTGGACCTGGTGCATTGATGCTATCAATTATTCTCTCAATCTGTACTTCATTTGCAACACGAGGATGTACAAGACGAAGATTTTGCTCTTGCTGATCATTGTCATCGTTGAAAGGATTATCTTCAGGCTGAGCATTGTCTTCAGGTTGATCAGGTGCGGAGATGATAAGTTCCTCTTCAGGTTGAGCTTCAGAAGGTATGATTTCTCCAGTTCCCATAAGTTTGATTGATTCACTGGATGGAACTTCATCTAGCACATTTGGCAGGTGCTCTCTTTGCGAGCCGTTAGTCTCATCGAACCGCACATCCACAGTTTCAACCACTTTATAGTGAAAGAGGTTGAAGACTCTATAGGAGTGCGAATCCTTTCCATATCCAAGCATAAAACCTTCATGTGCTTTTGGTGCAAATTTTGAAGTGTGATGTGGATCCTTGATCCAGCACCTGGCACCAAATACTCTGAAGTAACTGACATTTGGCTTCTTGCCAGTAAGGAGCTCATAGGATGTCTTGTTCAGAAGCTTGTGAAGATAAACACGGTTGATGATATGGCATGCAGTATCAATGGCTTCAGGCCAGAATTTTCTTGGAGTCTTGTATTCATCAAGCATCGCCCGGGCCATCTTAATAAGTGTTCTGTTCTTGTGTTCGACGACGCCATTCTGCTGTGGCATGTACGGAGCTGAGAATTCATGTGTGATGCCCAAAGTATCAAGATATGTATCTAGACCAGTGTTCTTGAATTCAGTGCCATTGTCACTTCTGATGTGCTTTATCTTGACGCCATAGTTGTTCATGGCTCGATTGGCGAAGCGTCTGAAGACATCCTGCACTTCAGTATTGTAGAGGATTATATGCACCCAAGTATATCTTGAATAATCAACAACAATGACAAAGCCATAGAGACAAGCAGTAGTAGTAAGAGTTGAGTAATGAGTGGGACCGAAAAGATCCATGTGGAGCGTTCGAAGGGTTGAGTCGTTGTCATGATTGTCTTCGAGAGATGCTTGGCCCTCGTCATCTTTCCTGCTTCACAGGCACCGCATAAGTGATCCTTCTTGAACTTGACGCCCTCGATGCCTATGACATGCTTCTTTCTTGCAAGAGTGTGCAAGTTCCTCATGCCAGCATGCCCTAGCCTCCGATGCCAGAGCCAGCATTCTGAAGCTTTTGCTAGAAGACATACGGCAAGCCGTGGTCCTGCTGAGAAATCTACCACGTACAAATCATCTTTCCGATACCCTTCAAACACTAGAGACTTGTCAGATTCCATTAGAACAAGGCAACGATATTTTCCAAACATCACAATCATGTTTAAATCGCAAAGCATTGAGATAGACATTAAGTTGAAACCAAGGGATTCATCAAGCATGACTTTATCCATGTGTTGATCCTTTGAGATTGCAACTCTACCTAGACCCAATACCTTACTTTTACCAGTGTCAGCAAATGTGATGTGACTTTTGTCAGATGGACGTAAGGTTGAGTCCATAAGAAGGCTTCACTTGCCAGTCATGTGATTGGTACACCCACTATCAATAATCCATTCTGAAGCAGCTGGTGTCGTACCCTACAGTGCAGTTAGGGGGATAGGCTTCACGAAGAGAATTGTGAAGCAAAACAATTTGACGAGCCAGTGGATTATGAAAGCTTAGATCGATATTAGGACTGATAGGGCAAGTAGCAAGCGACTCAGGAACAAAGTACATAATAAGACCATTTGGGCATTTGATCTTGCGCCCTACAAGATGTTTAAGGTCCCCAACAATAGCTTCAGACGATTTTGTTTTTCGGACGGAGACCTTTCCCTGCAAAAGAGAGTTAAGCTTTCTTAGCCACCCACATCTTCAAGGGTGGCTTCGAAGCAATGAGTCTAAGTGCAGCATCTGAGAACTTTGGCTTTGGAGCCCTAGCAAAAAGTCTTGCAGGTGGACAATAGTACTCATAAGAATAAGCAGAATAGTTCTTGGTCTTATGAACATGGCGGTTTGATGAACCGCACTCATATTCATAGGCCTGAGTATGGTTTCCCTGCAAAACATTTGCGTTAGTGCGACTCAGGTGAGTCCTCTATCTATATGAAGCCTTTGGAGCGTATGAAACCTATGGTCTGGGGTTTGCCTTCTTCACTTGTGGTGTCATGACGACATTCACAGGAAGATTCTCCAAACAACTTTTCGGCACCCAGACCTTCTTCATAGGCGGTCCATTCCTGCAGTTAGTACCAATATACCTGGCAAACACTTCACCATTCTGATTCTTAAACAGTTTATAGTTTGCATCAAAGGATTCATCAATAACAATGGGATTAGCACAAGTGAAGCCAGATAGGGTGGATGGATCCACTGAAGGTCCCTTTGAAGCAACCCATGTGGTTTTGGGGTACTGCTCAGGTTTCCAGTAAGAGCCATCAGCATTCATTTTCCTTTCGAACCCAACACCCTCTTTCCTAGGGTTTCGGTTCAGGATCTGCCTTTTGAGGACATCACATAGTGTCTGATGCCCTTTGAGGCTTTTGAACATCCCTGTTTCAAGCAATGTCTTCAACCTAGCATTCTCATCAGCAATAGCAGTGGCATCCTCAGTAGAGGGGTTAGTTGGCACATCAGCAATTGAAGATATTGCAATAGTAGCAGCAGTAGAACAACCAACAATAGAAGTAGCGTTGTCATGCTCAATACATTTAATACATGGTGGTTCAAATCCTTCCTGAGCTGAACTGATCTGTTTGGCGTGAAGTGACTCGTTTTCCTTTTGAAGATCTTCATGAGCCGCTCTCAATTTCTCAAGATCTTGCTTCCTTTGAAGATAATCATAGGAAAGCTTTTCATGAGTTGTTGAGAGCGTTTCATGACGACTTTCAAGTTCCTCATACTTAACGTGAAGATTTTTTATGTCTTCAATTAAGGACTGAGATCGAGTCATTTCAGCGTCTAACAGGTCATCGCTTTTGTCTAACAGTTTTTGAATATGTTCCATAGCTTTCTGTTGTTCAGTTGCAATTTTAGCAAGTGTTTTGTAGCTGGGTTTGGAACACAATCAGAGTCATCTTCACTGGAAGTTTGATAGTGACTAGTGCGTGTGTTTACCTTGGCACCGCGCGCCATGAAGCAGTAGGTAGGAGCGGAGTAGTCCTTGTCATTTGCATCGGTGTCGGTGACGGAGTCATTGTCTTCAGCGTTGAAGATGGACTTGGCAACGTATGCTGTAGCCAGACTCGCAACGCCAGAATCGGACTCCTCCTCAGACTCCACCTCCGCCTCCTCAGAAGCGGACTCCTCCTCTGAATCCATTTCCTTGCCAACAAACGCACGTGCCTTGCCAGATGAACTCTTCTTGTGTGATGAATACTTTGAGGAGGACTTGGAAGAATACTTTGAGTATTTCTTCTTCTTCTTGTCGTCAGAATCATACTCCTTGCTCTTCTTTTTCTTCTTGTTCTCATTGTCCCACTATGGACACTCAGAGATGTAGTGGCCAGGTTTCTTGCACTTGTGGCATGTTCTCTTCTTGTAGTCATGAGCAGAAGCTTCATCATTCCTTGAGCTTGATCGTGAGGACTTTCTGAAGCCTTTCTTCTTGGTGAATTTTTGGAACTTCTTCACAAGCATAGCAAGCTCCTTTCCAATGTCTTCAGGATCATCAGAACTGCTGTCAGACTCTTCTTTAGATGAGGAGACAGCTTTTGGCTTCAAGGCACGAGTTTGCCCATAGTTGGGACCGTAGATGTCTCTTTTCTCAGAAAGCTAAAACTCGTGTGTGTTGAGCCTCTCAAGTATGTCAGACGGATCGAGTGTTTTGAAGTCAGGACGTTCTTGAATCATTAGGTCTAGGGTGTCAAACGAGCTGTCAAGTGATCTCAGGAGTGTCTTGACAACTTCATGCTTGGTGATCTCAGTGGCGCCGAGGGCTTGAAGCTCATTTGTGATGTCAGTGAGTCGATCAAACGTGAGCTGAACATTCTCATTGTCATTTCTCTTGAAGCAGTTGAAAAGGTTGCGAAGGACACTGATTCTCTGATCTCTCTGGGTTGAGACGCCTTCGTTGACCTTGGAGAGCCAGTCCCAGACTAGCTTAGATGTTTCCAAAGCACTCACATGGCCATACCGTCCTTTGGTTAGATGACCACAGATGATGTTCTTGGCAGTGGAGTCCAGTTGAACGAACTTCTTCACATCAGCAGCGGTGACACCTTCACCAGCCTTGGGAATGCCATTCTTGACAACATACCATAGGTCGACATCAATGGCTTCAAGATGCATGCGCATCTTATTCTTCCAGTAGGGATATTCAGTTCCATCAAAGACTGGGCACACAGCGGAGACTTTGATTATCCCTGAAGTTGACATAGCTAAAACTCCAGGTGGTTAAACCGAATCACACAGAACAAGGGAGTGCCTTGCTCTGATACCAATTGAAAGTGCTAGTGATCGACTAGAGGGGGGTGAATAGGCGATTTCATGAAAGTCTTCAAAACATGGAAGTTTCGAAGACAAATGATAGAATTAAACCTATTACCATGTAGTGGAAGGTAGACTACACTAGGCAAACCATAGTCAAGTATTCAATGGAGTGAAAGCACAATGACTAATAGCAGCTAGGCAGTAAAGATCAGGTAGGAAGATATTGTGAAGCCAATCAGAACAAGCAGTCACTCAGTGAAGACAAAAGATAAAGCAATCATACAGTGACTTCACAAGGACCAACAGTAAGTAAAGGGAAGGGAAGGATGAAACCAGTGACACGTTGAAGACAATGATTTGTTGGACCAGTTCCAGTTGCTGTGACAACTGTACGTCTGGTTTGGGAGGCTGAGATTCAACTCAGAAGACCTCGTCTTCACCTTATTCCCCTTGATCTAAGGACACCCAGTCCTCGCCCAATCACTCTGGTAAGTCTTCAAGGTAGACTTCCAAACCTTCACAGACTTCGTTCACCGGCGATCCACAATGACTCTTGGATGCTCAGAACGCGACGCCTAACCGGCTGGAGGATTCACAGTCCTCAAGTGTAATAAGTCTTCAAATCACACAGACAGGAAGACTTAAGTGATGCCTAACACTCTTTGGCTCTGGGTGTTTAGGGCTTTATCCTCGCAAGGAATTCTCTCTCAAAGGCTTCGAGGTGGGTTGCTCTCAAACAACAAAAGCCGTGCACTAACTCTGAGCAGCCAACCGTTTATGGTTGTAGGGGGTGGGCTATTTATAGCCACTAGGCAACCCGACCTGATTTGTCCGAAATAACCCTTGGTCACTAAGGAACTGACACGTGTTCCAAAGGTCATATTTCAAACACACACGGCAACTTTACTTGAGCTACAAGCAACGCTGACTTATCCAACTCTGGACAAGATTTGCTCTCATAGTCTTCAGTCGAAGACATAGGATTTTGGTTAAGCATCACTTCAGTCATTATGACTGGTTCACTTGGACACACTTAACAGTACGGTGGTTCCTATGACTCAACAAAGAAGAAAAAGAACGACGAAAGAACTAAGTCTTCGTGCTCCATAGTCTTCATGTGATGTCTTCTCTTGTCATAGTCTTCAATGTGAATGTCTTCACATACCACCTTTGACTTTGATGTCTTCTTACATTTTTAGGGGTCATCTCTGGTAGGAAAACCGAATCAATGAGGGACTTCTACCTATGTTATCCTACAATTCTCACAAACACATTAGTCCCTCAACTAGGTTTGTCGTCAATACTCCAAAACCAACAAGGGGTGGCACTAGATGCACTTACAGGGCTGAGCAAAAGCGGTAACATAGCCAAACAACGGTTTGCTAGGAAAGGTGGGTTAGAGGCTTGGCATGGCAATATGGGAGGCATGATATAACAAGTGGTAGGTAGCGCGACATAGCAATAGAGCGGACAACTAGCAAGCAAAGATAGAAGTGATTTCGAGGGTATGGTCATCTTGCCTGAGATCCCGCAAGGAAGAAGAAAGAGTCCATGAAGAAGACAAACGGACGTAGTCGAATGAATCCTCACAAACGCGATGTTATCAGAACTAACCCGAAGAAGCAACACCGGAAATAAGCAAACAACATAGTAAACAACCATCACATAAGCATGGCATGATGCACAAACAAGTATGATGCATGTCCGGTTTAATGAGGCATGGCATGGCAAAATGCACAAACAATCCTACGAATTAAGTGGAGCTCAATATGCAACTCCGTTGCATATTGACGAAACACCACGAACTTATTTAGTTCTCTCTCGGTTATGTACCCAACAACATTAAATGTTGTTAAACATGCAAGAGGTGAAGCATATGAAAACTACTTATCTAGACAAGTTTAAATGAGGCCGGAACAACAAGCAACAAGTCCGGAGAAATCCTCATGAGCATATATTAGATTTGGTACTGTTCTGCCCTAAACCATATTTTAGAGTTATTAAACATGCAAAGTAAGTACACCATTTTAAACTAGGCATTTTTCTACCCCATTTACATATAAAGTTTATTAAATTTGGAGCTACTTTTATTTAGTTATGAAATAAATCGTTTTAACATGGCAATATGAGCAAAATCAACCAAACAACATTTTAAACATTTTAAACATGCATAAAAGTTGGATATTATTAATCTACACAAAATTTGAATCATTTTACATATATAAAGTTTTTACATATGATGCACGGATTATGAGTTATTATATGCATGATCTAGGGGGACTTTTCTGCAAAACTGCAAATCCCTGGATAATTGATAAAATCGCACAAAGGAAAAAAACCTACGGGCCGAATCCATGCACTGGGCCGAAACAGAACATGAGCAATGGGGGGTTTCCTCACCATGGGCTATGGCCCAGGTCGGTGGGAGGCGTGGCACAGACAGCACCAGAGGCGAGGCGCTGGGCCTGGGCGCAGTCAACGCACGCAAGCGATACAAGGGGGGTGAAAGGATCGATATGGTTGACTAGAGGGGGGTGAATAGGCAACTAACAATTTTTAGCTTTTCTTTAGCAAATTAAACTTTGCATCAAAATAGTTGTCTAGATATGCAACTAGATGAGCAACCTATATGATGCAACACTAATAGGAACACAAGCAACCAAGATATATGAAACAAATAAGCTACACAAGTAAAGGCACGAGATAACCAAAAGTGGAGACGGTGGAGACGAGGATGTGTTGCCGAAGTTCCTTCCCTTTGAGAGGAAGTACGTCTCCGTTGGAGCGGTGTGGAGGCACAGTGCTCCCCAAGAAGCCACTAGGGCCACCGTAATCTCCTCACGCCCTCACATAATGCGAGATGCCGTGATTCCACTATTGGTGCCCTTGGAGGCGGCGACCGAACCTTTACAAACAAGGTTGGGGCAATCTCCACAACTCAATTGGAGGCTCCCAACAACACCATGAAGCTTCACCACAATGGACTATGGCTTTGCGGTGACCTCAACCGTCTAGGATTCTCAAACACCCAAGAGTAACAAGATCCGCAAGGGATTAGTAGGGGGAATCAAATATCTCTCGGTGGAAGTGTAGATCGGGGCCTTCTCAACCACTCCCGAGCAAATCAACAAGTTTGGTTGGCTAGGGAGTGAGATCGGGCGAAAATGGAGCTTGGAGCAATAATGGAGCTTTAATGGTGGAAGAGATAAGTCAACGAAGAAGAAGGAGACCCTTTATATAGTGTGTGGAAAAGATCCAACCGTTACCCACCTACCAGCCCGCGGCCAGCGGTACTACCGCGCATGGCTAGCGGTACTACCGCAAGGCCGCGTGGTAGTATTGTTTGCAACCAAGCGATACTACCGCACGGTAGTGCGGTACTACCGTACCACCCTACGGTACTGCCGTGACCCCCAGCCAGGGAAACAGACACAAGCTGGGGCGGTACTTCCGCACGCGCGGTACTACCGCGCCCATAGCGCGGTACTACCGTGAGGCAAAAGGTCCCAATAGGGGGAATGGGAACTTCCGTGCATACTTCCGCAAAAGAACGGAAGTAGCAAAAACTCGACACAGTAGTACTGCCGAGGGGCGGTACTACTGCTTGGCTGCCTAGCGCGGTACTACCGCACGGCGAAAACGGTACTACCGCGGCAGGTGCGGATGTATTTTTTTACATCCGCTCCTACTACCGCAACCGGGTGGCACTAGATTGGTGGGCAGCGGTAGTACGGCTCCAGGGGAGTGGTACTACCGTGAGCACCAGCGTTACTACTGCGCGCCTGCGCGGTACTACCGTGGATGCCCACGGTACTACCGTTGCTCCTGGAGCGGTACTACCGCAACCACATAAGCAGCCAGTCAACTTTGGCAGGAAAACGGAGGAAGCTCCAAGGAAGAAGGAGGGGATAAAAGGAGACGTGTACGTGATGATTCCACCCAAACCTTTCCAATGCGGACCCCCTCTTAATTGTACGGCTTTCCTACGACTCAAATCCACCAAAGGAAACGTAGAAAAGACGCCGTCTCCGTCAGTCTTCGAGGGGCATCCAAACGTCTTGTGCCTAGTAGAGAAGAGCCTGGAAAGCTCATGGCACACGATTAGTCCGCAAATGCGTTGTCATCAATCACCAAAACACTTAGGGATAAATATGACCTTACAATCTCCCCCTTTTTGGTGGATTGATGACAAAACGGGATTTGCACAAAGAAAATAATATTAAGTAAATGCAAACCCCTCCTCTCTATAATATAGATGGGCTCCCCCTAGATGTGTGCCACCTAGATGAGTGCTTTGGACTGCACGGCACATGAATACTAGGATCAAAGCTGCCCCTATATTATAGAGACAAGGCATATCTATCACTAGACAAGATATACCAAACATAAGTTAACTAAGATAGATAGATAAAGTGCATATGTCTTACACCATATGGAGGATAGGTCTCGAAGACACAAACCAAACAAAAGCAAACGAGGTAAACGAGGTCCAAACAAACACACCAAGCACACAAAACACGACACACGCAAATCCCTACACTCTCTCCTCCTTTGGCATCGAGACGCCAAAAAGGCAGAGACGATACCTACAACACAAGTGGTGGCTCAAGCAGAGAAGTCGTCCCACTGCTCCTCGTCAGACTCGGCGGCGGGGATAGTCTCCTCCATGTCATCCTCTGAACTGGTCCACTTGTAGCCCTATTTTGACATCCAGGCAGCCTCAGGTGTGATGACGTCCTCAGACCCGCCAGACACATCCTCTCCATAGAGCCTCATCACCTTCTTGTCACGGCGGCGACTCTCCTTGTCAGCCACGTGAGTCATGTACTGTCCCTTCGCCTGCATGCAGAAGAGAGTCTTCATCTTGTCCTTCAGCTTCTTGGCCCATGACGGCTCAGAAGAAGAGGTGGTGGACCTAGCAGCACGGTCCTCAGCAGCAGTCTCAGCAGCAGCAGCCTCCCCCTCACCAGCAGCCCTCCTAGCAGAAGATGCCTCAGCACGAGTAGTGGTGTTGGCCCAGTTGGGCTTGATGCGGAGGCTGATGGACTCATGGCGAATCCAGTCTGGAGCGAGGAACTCATCACCTGGATACGTCTTCTCCCAAGTGGAGGAGAGCAGCAGAAACAGGTACGGTCCATAGATAGGTACCTTGCGAGTGAACACCGCAAACCGAAGCTCACACCACATGATGTGAGAGACATCAAGTGGATGAGTCTGAGAAGAACGTGCCTCTGCACACAAGAGCAACATGTCCACTAGATATGCATGAACCTTGTCCTTGTCGCCAATGCGCGGGAATAGAGTGTTGCGGAAGATGCGATGCATGATATCCAGAAAAGAGTTCAACACCCAAGTAGACTTTCCATTGGGGAGTACCTTCTCAACAAGGAAGGGCCGAAGCAGGTTCTTGTTGGCAGACTCAGAGTTGGCATGGAGGCGGACGCCAACGGGGGTGTGAAGCCCATCATCAGGAATGTGCAGCAGATCCATGAACTCCTTCCAAGTAGCAGACAGCTGACGACCATTGGTCATCCAAGTCATCCTCCGGTCCTCCCCGGGATGAAAGTACACTGAGGCAAAGAACTGACAGATAAGCTCAGGGTCATAGTCAAGGTGAAAGGAGATCACCGGCTCAATAGCAAACTGCTCCACCAAGTCCAGAGCCTCTCCAAAATAGTCACGAAACTTGTCTTTCCACAGGTGATGCATATCTATCCACTTGACATCCACAAAGGTGTTCTGCTTGTTTTTGATCACATCCAGATAGATGAGAACCTGTTGCTTGGTCCAGAACATCTCGGTGCCTCTGAGGGTAGCCCGAGGATTCACATAGGGATTGATCTTCCGGCGCTCGACATACTCAGTGGTTGAAATCTCATCCATCCCCTTAGCCGGTTCCTTTTGCTTGCTGGCAGTGGACTTCACAGTGCGCTTGGGGGCATTGGAGCCCTCTGGGGCTTCATCTTGGGGGTTGCGCAGACGCTTGGAGCCAGTGTCACGACTGGGATTGGAACGGCGAGAGCCACCACCTGAGACACAGAATGCAAAACACCCACAACAGCCAAGAGAGATTAATGCAAAGATCACAACAAAGACAAGTGAAACAAGTAGAAATCACACATGAAACATGCCTAGAGAGAGATTTGAACCCTACGGTAGTACGGCCAAGAGCCGCGGAGCTAAGAGAGTAGTACGGCTCGTAGACGCGGTAGTACCGTGCAGGAGCACGGTAGTACCGGGTGTAGGAGCGGTAGTACGCCCTTAGCACCGCGGCCAGCGCGGTAGTACCGCGTCCGCGGAGCGGTAGTACCGCTCGGTGCGGTAGTACCGCGCCTGACGGACGGTAGTACCGCGAGAGCGGTAGTACCACACATCGGGCATGGTAGTACCGCGCCGCATCAGATCTGAACTTGTTCAAATCTGAGAAAGCCCGCGAAACCATGGCGGTACTACGGTAGGACAAAGCTACCACAAGACAGCATATCAGGTATGTTTCCTACGCATCACGACACCCTACTTCCTACTCTTGCATAGATTTGGCCTAAAATCTCACGAACAACAAGTTTCTCCCCAAAAACCTAGAAGCAAGAGAGCAGCCAAGAAAAAAAAGGGATTTGGGGAAAAACCTTGGTCCATGGCAAGAGGAAGTGGTGGGGAACGATCCCACCGGTCGGAATACGAGGAGAGTGGCCGGAGACGGAGATCCGGCGAGGGCCTCCGGCGCCGTTCTTGAGAGGGAGAGACGTGGAGAGAGAGAGACAATGAATGGTTATGGGGAGTTGGAACTCCCCTGCCCGAGTCAGAACCCCCCCCCCACGCGCCCTTGACGGCGCGGTAGTACCGTGCCCAGACATGGTAGTACCGCAAGGTGCGGTAGTACCGTGCTGAGTTGCGGTAGTACCATGCCTCCCAAGCGGTAGTACCGCGCCCAGACGCGGTAGTACCATGGGCTCAAGAAGATGCACGTTTCGAGCGCAAAAAACAGGATCTTTGCACAAACTACTCCGAGCCAACACAACACCACAAGACCATGCAACACACAAAACCAGAAAGGCACACGACAAACGAACAAACCACGAGACACCACCTCTCCAAAAGAGAGGGCGGTGGCCGTAGCCACGTATGTTTGAGTCAATTGGTATGGCACCGCGAAGAATTATCCTTGGGTCCATGACCAAAACTCGTCTTTGAAGCACAAGTACCATCAAAAGTGGCTAATGTGAAAGACTTGATTGATTTATGCATAATGGGGGGAGGGAGAGTTCATTGAGAGAACATCACTCCCCCTATGTCCATGCCTACATCTAAATAGGACAACACGTTGAGTATGGTGGGGTGTGCAAGGGTTCAAGCAACATTGCTCGAATCGATGATATTTACCTCATGCCTTAACTCGCGAAATCTTGCTTCATCCAAGGGCTTCATGAAGATATCTGCAAGGTTATCATGAGTGTTGACGTAGTTGAGCTCGATCTCTCCTCGCCTAATGTGATCCCGGATGAAGTGATACCGGATCTCAATATGCTTCGTCTTGAAGTGTTGCACCGGGTTGAGAGAGATCTTGATGGCACTTTCATTGTCACACCAAAGAGGCACTTTGTCACAAGTGACACCATAATCCTTTAAAGTTTGCCTCATCCATAAGAGTTGAGCACAACAACTACCGGCCGCAACATACTCCGCTTCGGTGGACGAGAGAGACACACAACTTTGCTTTTTGGAAGACCAACTTACCAAAGAGCAACCAAGGAACTGGCACCCTCTGGAAGTGGACTTCCTATCCACTTTGTCTCCCGCCCAATCGGAATCCGAGTACCCTACAAGCTTGAAGTTTGATCCTCTTGGGTACCATAAGCCAAAGTTTGGGGTATGAGCCAAATATCGAAAGATTCGTTTGACCGCCACATAGTGACTTTCCTTAGGTGCGGCTTGAAACCGTGCACAAATTCCCACACTCAACATGATATCCAGTCTAGATGCACAAAGGTAAAGCAAGGATCCAATCATGGAACGATATACCTTTTGATCCACCACTTTACCATTGGGATCTAAGTCAAGTTGGCACTTGGTGGGCATTGGAGTGGAGGCCAGCTTGACGTCACTTAGCTTGAATCTCTTGAGCATGTCTTGAGTGTATTTGTATTGATTGATGAAGTTTCCTTCTCTTCTTTGCTTCACTTCGAACCCTAGAAAGAACTTCAACTCCCCCATGGAGGACATCTCGAACTTTGAGGTCATGAGAGCGGCAAATTCCTCATTGAAAGCTTTGTTAGGAGAACCAAAGATAATATCATCAACATATAATTGGCACACAAACAACTCCCCTTTGACCTTCTTAGTAAAAAGAGTGGGGTCGATTATCCCAACTTCAAACCCACGGTCTTGTAACAACTCGGTAAGGTGGTCATACCATGCACGTGGGGCTTGTTTAAGGCCATAGAGTGCCTTATCGAGTTGATACACATGATCGGGAAAGTAGGGATCCTCGAACTCGGGGGGTTGCTTGACGTACACCAATTCATTAATGGGACCATTAAGAAACGCACTCTTCACATCCATTTGATGTAACTTAAAGTTATGATGAGAAGCATATGCAATCAACATGCGAATGGATTCAAGACGAGCAACGGGAGCAAAGGTTTCAGCGTAGTCGATACCCTCGACTTGGGAGTAGCCTTGTGCTACCAAACGAGCCTTGTTGCGAATGATAATCCCATGGGCATCTTGCTTGTTCTTGAATATCCACTTGGTTCCAATGACATTGTGGTTCCCCGTTGGCCTTGGCACCAATCTCCACACTTTGTTGCGCTCGAAGTTGTTGAGTTCTTCGTGCATGGCATTGAGCCAATCCGGATCTTCTAGCGCCTCATAGACCTTGAGGGGTTCCACACAAGAGACAAACGCGTGATGCTCACAATAATTTGCTAATTGTCTACGAGTGCTTACCCCCTTTCTTAAGCTTCCAAGCACATTCGTCATGAGATGATCCTTGGTGGAGAGCTTGGAAGCAACCTTGGCGGCACGACGCTCTAATTCCTCCTCGGTGGTGAGTTGAGGAGCGGTTACTTGGTCATCTTGAGCGCCGTCATGAACTTGTTCTTGATCTTGAACTTGCTCGGGGAAGAGAACTTGACCTTGGGCATCACTTGGTGTGTCCACACCGTCTTGAGTATGATCTAGCCCTTGGTCTTGTTCATGAGGTTGAGGGCCTTCACTTTGTTCTTCGGAAGCGTGTGGGCCTTGGGTTGGTGATGGCTCCACTTGAGTGGAGCATTGTCCTTCTCCTTCGGCCACAAGGGGTTCCTCAATGGGTAGGATGAAACCAACACCCATTCTTCTTATGGCTTGAGGAGGAATTTCATCACCTACATCACAAGTGCCACTTTGCTCCACTTGGGAGCCGTTATTCTCATCAAACTCCACGTTACACGTCTCCTCAATAAGTCCCGTGGATTTATTGAGGACACGGTAAGCATGAGAGTTTGTAGCATAACCAACAAATATGCCCTCATAAGCTCTAGCCTCAAATTTAGACAACCGAACACCTTTCTTGAGAATGAAACACTTACACCCGAATACCCGGAAGTACTTGAGGTTGGGCTTGTTACCGGTGAGTATCTCATATGGAGTCTTGTTCAAGCCCTTGCGGAGGTAGAGCCGATTGGATGCATGACACGCGATGTTGATGGCTTCGGCCCAAAAGTTGTACGGAGACTTGAACTCCGCCATCATGGTCCTTGCCGCATCCATCAACGTCCGGTTCTTCCTCTCCGCAACACCGTTTTGTTGAGGGGTGTACGGTGCGGAATATTGATGCTTGATTCCCTCATCACTAAGAAATTCATCCAAGGTATAGTTCCTGAACTCGGTGCCGTTGTCACTTCTTATTGTCAAGATATTTGCATTGTGTTGACGTTGTGCTTCATTTGCAAAGTCGATGACAGTTTGTTGGGTCTCGCTCTTCCTCTTGAAGAAATACACCCACGTGTACCTTGAGTAGTCATCCACGATCACCAAGAAATACTTCCTACCTCCGAGACTATCAAAGGATGGAGGCCCAAAGAGATCCATGTGAAGGAGCTCCAAAGGCCTCCTTGAATAAATGATAGTCATGGGAGGGTGAGACTTCTCATGTAGCTTTCCTTCGATACAGGCATTGCAAGCACGATCTTTAGCAAAACTAACATTCGTTAGTCCACGGACATGGTCCCCCTTTAGGAGACTTTGCAAAGATCTCATATTGACATGGGCTAAACGGTGATGCCAAAGCCATCCCACATCAACTTTAGCCATTAGGCATGTCGCGGTCTTAGTGGGTCGCTCCGAGAAGTTAATCACATATAGACCGTTCTCGACATGCCCAACAAAGGCTACTTTAAGAGTCTTGCTCCACAAGAGGGCCACGGAGTCAATATCAAAGAAAGTGGCAAAGCCCATGATTGCAAGTTGACGAACGGAAAGTAAATTGTATGCAAGGGACTCAACAAGCATGACCTTCTCGATCGTGAGATCATGAGAGATGAGAACCTTGCCAAGTCCCAATACCTTAGAAGATGAGGCGTCACCCCACTCGACATTGGTGGGCATCGATGGAGCCTTGTGCACGTCCACCACCAAGTCCTTGCTTCCGGTCATATGATTTGTAGCTCCGCTATCGAGCAACCATGATCCACCACCGGAAGCAAACACCTACAAGAGATCAATGCTTGGTTTTAGGTACCCATTTTTTAATGGGTCCTTTGATGTTAGTAACAAGGGTCTTAGGAACCCAAATAGACCATTCAATGTACTCATGAAGAGAACCAACAAATTTGGCATAAACATGCCCATCACTAGCACGGCACAACACATAAGAAGGATTAAAATCGCCGGCTTCGTTGGGAGAGGTGACATTGCCCTTCTTGACTTTGTTCTTCTTCTTCTCCTCGGGGACACTCTCTCCCGCCCTCACAAAGGTTTGCATGAGGGGAGGAGGTCGTTTGGTCTTGTCATTCTTCTTCTTATTCTTGGAGTCGGGGACGTACCCAACCCCTTCCTTCGCCACACCTCCCTTTTGGTTGATCAAGAGATCGTTGAGGTTCTTCTTGCCTTGTATGCAAGTCGCAAGACCTCTCTCAAGTTGCGCCTTCAACTTAGCATTTTCCTCAACAAGATGCATATGCTCACAACACGGGTTAGTAGCATTTGCATTATCAATTAAAACCATATGAGGAAAAGTTGCTTTCTCCTTAGTTAGCTTCACTTGGAGTTGATCATGAGACTCCTTGAGACTAGCATGAATACCCTTCAAGGCCTTGTGGGCCTTGTCAAGTATATCAAACTCCTCTTTGAGTCTAGCAAGATCAACCCCGAGTTTGGCCTTCTCGGAATTTAGCACACGAGA
This sequence comes from Triticum urartu, assembly GCF_003073215.2. Classification (NCBI taxonomy): domain Eukaryota; kingdom Viridiplantae; phylum Streptophyta; class Magnoliopsida; order Poales; family Poaceae; genus Triticum; species Triticum urartu. Next base: position 265,598,245 of record NC_053024.1, on the reverse strand, counting down.
CACAACGAGGGCATGATCATAATCTTTCTCTAACTTAGCATGATCAACATTGTGTGACTCCTCAAGAGCCAAACAAAGACCACGCTCTTCCTCAAGAGCATTGGAAAGATCCGAAATCTCATCGGCATAGTCACGACTATGCCCTTCCATCTTCGAGATGGTGTCTTCGTGAGCCTCGATCATGTCATTGGCCTCACCAAGTTGTTCCAAGAGAGCAACAAAGTGCTTCTTGGATTTTCCCTTGAGTTTTCCCATAAAGGCCTCAAACTCGTTAGCCTCCACATTAGCTCCCTCAACTTCATTAATGCTATCCGATGGGGAAGGATGATTAATGATGGTAGTTTTGATGTTGGAGGTTACCTTGTTGGTGGCTTTAGCCATGAGGCACTTGGCGTTGATGCTATCGTTGGGTGAGTCGAAGAGAGACACTCGTGACGTTGTTGCAATGGCAACGGAGGCCATGGCAACCGACTCATCATCTTCATCATCGGCATCATCCTCGTTGTACTCTTCTTGCACAACCAAGGCCTTGGGAGGAGTCTTCTTGGTGAAGTTGTTCTTGTTGGGGAACGACTTGGCCTTGTCCTTTCGGATGAGTTTGCCACCATTGTCTTCCCTCTTCTCATATGGGCATTCCGCAACGAAATGACTCATGTTGCCGCAATTGTAGCAAGTCCTTACACGTTGCTTGCCCCTTGTGCCACTCGAGTTGTTTTTGCTAAAGTTGGGCCTCGAGTTTTTCTTGCTCCAAAATTGCCTTGAAGCAAGTGCCATGTGTTCATGATATGCATACTTTGTATCTTCGGGGTTGCTCTCCTCTTCTTCCTCTTCTTCTTCTTCCACGGTGAGCTTGGCCTTCAAAGCAAGGTTAGGCTTCTTTGCCCGTTGAGAATGGAGCACCGCATTGTCGGCGATCTTGTCCAAAATGTTCATGGCCACAAACTCATCCAACACTTCGCTTGAGGTCAAAGTGTGGAAGTCCGATCTTTGACGAATGACGGAGGACATGGCCTTGTGGTAGGGCATCATTGCCTTGAGGAATTTGCGCTTGATCCAATTGTCATCCGTGTCCTTGCTCCCGTGATCTCGTAGTGAGACCGCGAGTTTGGTGACTCTCCGATAAAGCTCACGAGGTTCTTCATCTTCCTTCATTGCAAACTCATCGGCCTCATCTTGTACCACTTCATAGTTGGAGCGTTGAATTCTTGCGCTTCCCCGGTAGAGAGACACGACACAATGCCATGCATCTTTGGCCAAGGAGAAGGGACAAAGATGAGGTAGGTCTTCGGGTGGAATTGCATCTTGAATGATGAAGAGAGCATTCTCATTGAATTGATTGTCCGCGGCTTCTCGAGGAGTGAAGTTGCTTGGATCATGTGGGTAGAAACCTTCTTCAATGATTCTCCAAAGGTTAGTGTTCACATGATTTAAATGACGTTTAAAGCGGTAAACCCAAGAATCAAAATCCTCATTTTCACAATCTTAGGAGGAGGACCGGCATGATTCAAATGAGTAGAAGGAACCGGTCCACCATAAACAAGTGGTGGTTCCACATGGGCAAATATGTCGGTGCCATTATTGCCACTAGAAGAAGGAGCCTTTTCACTACTAGCTTCCCCCTTGTCGGGGATAACCTCCGACACCTTGTTGGCGGGATCCCCCACTTTCAACGGTGCGGTGGATAGTTTAAGCCCCTCAAGAAATTTAGTAAACATGCTTTCAACTTCGGTCGTCATGGAGGTTTTCAATGTCTCCAAGGCTACATTGAACTCCTCACGAGAGACCGAAGTTCCCCCATCGCCCATAGACGAGATAGGATTCACACCGGAGTGTTCCTTCGCTCCGTCTACGGTATCAACCATACTCTTCGGATGGTAAAGTCCTTAATAAAGAGACGAGGCTCTGATACCAATTGAAAGGATCGATATGGTTGACTAGAGGGGGGGTGAATAGGCAACTAACAATTTTTAGCTTTTCTTTAGCAAATTAAACTTTGCATCAAAATAGGTTGTCTAGATATGCAACTAGATGAGCAACCTATATGATGCAACACTAATAGGAACACAAGCAACCAAGATATATGAAACAAATAAGCTACACAAGTAAAGGCACGAGATAACCAAAAGTGGAGACGGTGGAGACGAGGATGTGTTGCCGCAGTTCCTTCCCTTTGAGAGGACGTACGTCTCCGTTGGAGCGGTGTGGAGGCACAATGCTCCCCAAGAAGCCACTAGGGCCACCGTAATCTCCTCACGCCCTCAGACAATGCGAGATGCCGTGATTCCACTATTGGTGCCCTTGGAGGCGGCGACCGAACCTTTACAAACAAGGTTGGGGCAATCTCCACAACTCAATTGGAGGCTCCCAACGACACCACGAAGCTTCAACACAATGGACTATGGCTTCGCGGTGACCTCAACCGTCTAGGATGCTCAAACACCCAAGAGTAACAAGATCCGCAAGGGATTAGTAGGGGGAATCAAATATCTCTCGGTGGAAGTGTAGATCGGGGCCTTCTCAACCACTCCCGAGCAAATCAACAAGTTTGGTTGGCTAGGGAGTGAGATCGGGCGAAAATGGAGCTTGGAGCAATAATGGAGCTTTAATGGTGGAAGAGATAAGTCAACCGAGAAGGAGACCCTTTATATAGTGTGTGGAAAAGATCCAACCGTTACCCACCTACCAGCCCGCGGCCAGCGGTACTACCGCGCATGGCCAGCGGTACTACCGCAAGGCCGCGCGGTAGTACTGCTTGCAACCAAGCGGTACTACCGCACGGTAGTGCGGTACTACCGTACCACCCTACGGTACTGCCGTGACCCCCAGCCAGGGAAACAGACACAAGCTGGGGCGGTACTTCCGCACGCGCGGTACTACCGCGCCCACAGCGCGGTACTACCGTGAGGCAAAAGGTCCCGATAGGGGGAATGGGAACTTCCGTGCATACTTCCGCAAAAGAACGGAAGTAGCAAAAACTCGACACAGTAGTACTGCCGAGGGGCGGTACTACTGCCTGGCCGCCTAGCGTGGTACTACTGCACGGCGAAAACGGTACTACCGCGACAGGTGCAGATGTAATTTTTTACATCCGCTCCTACTACCGCAACCGGGTGGCACTAGATTGGTGGGCAGCGGTAGTACGGCTCCAGGGGAGCGGTACTACCGTGAGCACCAGTGGTACTACCGCGCGCCTGCGCGGTACTACCGTGGATGCCCACGGTACTACCGTTGCTCCTGGAGCGGTACTACCGCAACCACACAAGCAGCCAGTCAACTTTGGCAGGAAAACAGAGGAAGCTCCAAGGAAGAAGGAGGGGATAAAAGGAGACATGTACGTGATGATTCCACCCAAACCTTTCCAACACGGACCCCCTCTTAATAGTGCGGCTTTCCTACGACTCAAATCCACCAAAAGGAAACGTAGAAAAGACGCCGTCTTCGTCAGTCTTCGAGGGGCATCCAAACGTCTTGTGCCTAGTAGAGAAGAGTCTGGAAAGCTCATGGCACACGATTAGTCCGCAAATGCGTTGTCATCAATCACCAAAACACTTAGGGATAAATATGACCTTACAGGGGGGGTCAAGGCGCTCGTCCTCCTCTACAACTGCTTCGATGTAGATGGACCCCGGTGATGCAGGAGGCCACAGCAGCAGGACTTGGCAGCGGCTTGAGGGACTTGGTGGGGCGGCGGATGCAGGCAAGGGAAGGAGCGGATCCGCGGCGGCTAGAGACGGACATGGCGAGGCAGGGGCGCGCGATGAAGCTGGGGCATGGCGTCGTCCTCACTTAAGACCTGGCTCGCGGAGGCGCTGGGACGGCGGCCGGCGAGTTGCGGTTGGCCGCTACCTCCGACTCGAAGCGAGGACTGCTGGGGGGTTAACGCCCGCAAAGCAGAGGCCGGGCATGGGGCGAAGCAGAAGAATCGAACGGGACTCGGCACGGGTTCATCCTCTTCGCATGCTCGCATGCAGAAGCAGGAGGACGCCGGCGATGGACTTGGCGGCACTGGGACGACGCGAGACGGGAAGGAGAGGGCACACAGTGGTTCCGGTCGCCGGCGGGCGGGGTCGTCAGAGCGGCACGGTCCTTTGTTCATCGGGAAGCATAGCAGCGGAGGCGCTGGACGGAAAAAGCGGCAGCGGGGACCGACGAGGCAGGGGTCTTGCTGGAGGTGGTCAATAGTGACATTCGGGTGCCCCGGCGAACTACGGCTCCGGCGAGAGAGCGACGGCGCAGCAGGGACACGGTGGGAACGACACGGGAATGGAGGCAGGGCACAGATCCGGGCGATGGAGGCCCTGCCGAGTGGCAGGTGACGAACTTGAGGCGCTCAGGCACCATGGCTGCTCCAACTCCCTGCAGCAACCAGAGAGAGATGAGAGACCGGAGGGAGAGAGAGACAGAAAGAGAAGTGGTGGGGGAAGGGCGCGGTGGTGCTCATCTTGCTCGCTGAAGGTTCGGACGCTGGCGGTAGAGGAACGACGACTTGGTGGCGCGAGGAGACGATGCCAAGCGCTCCTGCTCAGGCACGAGCGTGGAGGGGGAACATGGGGCCGTGAGCAGAGGAGTTGTGGATCTCGGGATGGAGGGGATCGAGAGGAGCTGTGGTGATTGGTGGGTTTGGATCCGGAGGGATCCCGAGGTGGATGGCGGCGGCTCGACGGGACAAGTCCCTAGAATTTAGGGTTGCTGATTTATATAGTGAGTGGGTTAGGTTAGGGGCTAATCCGGTCCCTCCGATTTAGATCGGACGCTCGAGATAAATAGGCTAGGGAGACCAAAAAGAAAAACGGAGATGTTTTATAGATGTTTGGGGATGAACGGAGTCCAACGGTGACAACTGCCCAGGTCGGGTCCGAGGAAGTTTCAGATGCGCACGAGAGGTCTATGCATGGCGCAAAGAGGGGTAGGCTGGGCCTAGGCAGACTGTGGAGAGCAGGTTGGTCTGAGAGAAGAGGGAAGAGATGCAGCCCGGCACAGTTTCCGGAGACCGAAAACATCCGACGAAAAGACCGACTATATTGTCGCTATAGTTATCCGTTGGGGCATCAAGCAAACTCCGAATGAGATGAAACTTGGCAGGCGACCTACTGACAACATAACAACACCGCATGACAACTTTCAACCCATTCCGAGAACATTTTCTGACCACTTATAAAATACTATTTCGGAGGTGTCGCGGGCACGTGCAAGTGTGTCTGGGCTCAGAACGGACAACGGAGAGAACCGGAAGACCCGGACGGATGCAAGTTTTGAAAAACATGATGATGCAATGCACATGATGACATGGAAAGATGCGACACACAAGCAAATGACATAGCAATGACAGTGAATGACTGGAAGACACCTGGCGCAGCAGTCTCGGGGCGTCACAACATCATGTCATCTTACTTGAGGCGTCACTCCGTTGTTTCATGAACTTAATACACTAGATGCATGCTGGATAGCGATCGATGTGTGGAGTAATAGTAGTAGATGAAGAATCATTTCAGTCTACTTGCCTCGAACCTGATGCCTATATACATGATCATTGCCTTGGATATCGTCATAATTATTTGCTTTTCTGTCAATTGCCCAACAGTAATTTGTCTACCCACCGTATATTGTTTTCTCGAGAAGCCTCTACTGAAAACTATGCCCCCCGAATCTATTTTCTAGCACTTATTAAAACCAAAAATACCTTGTTGTGATTTTCTTTATTTATTTTCTTTTGTATTTTTGTCAGATCTATCTATCAAAACTATATCTTTTAATCTTGCTCATAACTATAGAGGGATTGACAACCCCTCTACGCGTTGGGTTGCCAGTATTTGTTGTTTGTGTGTAGGTGTTGTTTACATAGTGTTGCTTGGTTCTCCTATTGGATTGATAACCTTGGTTTCATAACTGAGGGAAATACTTATCTCCACTTTAGTGCATCATCCTCTTCTCTTCGGGGAAATCCCAATGCAACTCACAAGTAACAGTGACTGAGGTCTCCTGGGTCCACACTAGGCTTACCCATCTATGACTTCGCCCTTTGGGGGCCACCACGTGCGGCTCCTCGGTTAGGAGCACCGTGAACAGGGGAGTCATGGGCTCCTCTGGTTGTGGAGCCGAGCATCACACTCCTTGAACCTAGGCCAACCACTTATACAAAACGTCAAGCATACGATTCGTCAAATTCTACTCCTTAGTACGGAGGACAAAAATGTAAAGTGGTAAGTAAGATCACTTACCGGGGGGCTTCATAGCCGTCCTCGAGGTCGCGGTCCTCCCCTTCCTTGGGTATCTTGTCCTTGGCCAGCTTCATGAGCTTTGTCCACATAGCCGCCAAGGTGGAGCGGAAGAAGGCGGTAAGGGGCCCATGTCCTCGGGCTTTTGCACCCACATCGGGGTAGCCCGAAGCTGGAGAGGGAGCATGTGGTGGTTGAGCATGACGTTGACGACGTTGGCAAGCTCGATCTTCCCTGTGGTGGACCACCATTTGACCCTCTTGATCAAGGTCTCCACCTCTTTCGGGTTCCCCCAGGCGACACCCTTCTCCTTCCAGGATTTGAGCTTCTTTGGAGGCCCGGCCGAGAAGGCTGGGACCTCAGCCTGGACAGGGGCGAGCGGTTCGGTGATATAAAACCACTATCATTGCCACTCCTTCATCATTTCGATGAAGGTGCCCTTGAACCCCCCCTGGTTTTTGCTAATCATGGCCCCTCCGCACTCCGCGAGGTCGGAGCCACTGGACTTCGGCTTGATCCCGAAGATCTTCAGCCACATGCTGAATTGTGGTTCGCAGTGGAGGAAGGCCTCACAGATTGTGATGAAGGAGGTGAGATGGAGAATGCGGTTTGGGGCCAAATGATGATCATCAAGCTCGTAAATAGAACATCACCCGGCGCACAAAAGGATGAATCGAGAACCCTAGCCCTCGAACGAGCTGGGGACAAAAACTACCCGCTCCCCAGAGTTGGGAGCGGGCACTTGGTGGCCAGCGGCTGGAGCATGGGCGGCGATGTCGGTGGTCAGATACCCCGCGTTGCGTAGCTCTTCGATGTGCCATCTGTCACGATGGAACCACCCAGTGCCCCTGAAGGGTCTCGGCCATGGCTGGCGAAGGAGAATGGAGTCGCTAGAGAAAAGGGATGCAGGATCAGATCTGGGCGCTGGAGCTAGACGAATCAGTAAATGGGAAGAATGGGAGCGTGGTTAGTTGCGTTGTCCTCTGTTTTGCTCTTATAGGCTTGTGAAAGGCCAATAGCCCGCCTCGTTGCGTCGATAAACTCACCACTTCCATCAAAGATGTCGTTGAGAATATGGGGGGAAACAAAATCTTGATGGTATCCCTGAGAAAACGGGCATGATCTCTGCCTCGAAGGGACATGCCAGTAAAAAGTTTGCCTCGGGCCGCGGTTTGAGGGGAGCAGTAATTGCTCGACCTGTCGTGTGGTGAGCCGTTTTGATAAAGTTGTCAGACTAAGTGGAACCGTTCACATCGAGGTGTTTGGCCTTCGAGGCTAAGCTACCCAATCTCTTCGGGCAGAGGGAACAAATTCGGTCGAGCTTCGGCTAGAACCGCTCTTTTGAAGGAGTAGTTCAAAAATTACAAGGAGGAAGTCGTTTTTCGAGCAAGGACTCCGGGTCCGAGGTTCTTATCAGGAAAATCTCCTCGACATAGTGACCAGTTCGGGGGCTACTGACAGTGTCCTGGATTAGGGGGTCCTGACCTAGCCGGCCCACTCTCTAGGGTTGGGCCGATGGGCCCTCATTCGTGGTCAAGATGGACTCCGGAGGCCTTACGCTGGAGGCGTGATCAAGACCGCCTCCCCTTGAAGACTTGACGTATACTCCAAGATCTGTGCATTATATATGTAGGTGGAAAATATTTCCGGGGTGTTAAATTATATATATAATGCTCTAAAAATGTTTAGAACAAATATATATTCAATTTAATACGAATGAGCCTAATAAGGCCAAGAGGTGGAAGGAAACTTGGGCCAAAAGGCCCAAGTGGGAAAGTGCCTCCCTTTCCTAAGGAAGGGGGTCGAATAGGAGTAGGGGAGGAGTCCTACTCCTCCCCCCTTAGTTGGGGGAGAAGTCCTACTCCTCCTCCCCTTAGTTGGACGCCCCAAGGAGGGTTCCTCTAACCTTATATATAGTGGATGTTTGGTGCCCAATTTAGATAGACAAGTTTTGGAGCCTCCTCTAGTTGATCTAGTTCTAGTTGGTCCTAGTTGAATAATCAGAGCTAGCCCTAGACACCTTCAATCCTCATAATTAGAAGTCTAATGTGGTTCTAATCTCCACCTTCTAATTCTCCGGCGTCGACTAGCTCTGGGCGGTGAAGCACTGCCGGATCGTGAAGACCGTATGTTTCCAACAAAGTAGAGAGGTCGTGCTTTCGGTCTTCTATTCGAGGGATCGTTCGAGGGAGGTTCACGGGATCGTCATCGATGTTCGAGGGACTCCAAGTACAATTTACACCGACTCGTCTATTTCCGCTGCACTCTCGGAGTCGGTAATGATCGTTGATCACAATATCTTTCATATTGTTCATGGGTGATCGTAGGACGATTTTTTTTCTTGTTTTCCACTACGTTTCCCAACACAAATGATGTCATAACCTCAACCCTAACCCTAGCCCTAACAAAACCACTAACCCTACCATTAGATCTTGCTACCCCCAACAATGCTAGGCACACAATATATAGTCAAGCACAAACATAAACCTAAAATGCATCATATACCTTGATTTCACCACAACAAGAGCAAGACCTAGGGTTTGCAAAAAATGTGAGAAATGCAACCAAAATAGATGATTCCAACCAACCAAAAGAGGAGAGGGGGTGAGAGAGGTTGTAACGCCCTCGATGCGACTATATCTCCCACGTGTTGAGGCACGACTTAGAGGCATAATCGCATTGAAGGCATATGTCGCAAGTCAGGTAATCATCACAAACATCCCATGTAATATAAATAATAAAAGGGGAGATACATAGTTGGCTTACACTCGCCACGTCAATCAAAGTACATAAATAACATACATCATCCAAACACTCATGGTCCGACTACGGTGCCAAAATAGAAGAAAACCCAACATGCGACACGGTCCCGATCACCCCCAACTGGGCACCACTACTGATCATCAGGAAAAGACACATAGTATCGCTGAGAGTCCTCGTCGAACTCCCACTTGAGCTCGTACGCGTCGCCTGGAGCGGAATCACCTGGACCTGCATCTGGTGTAATAGGAATCTGTGAGCCACAGGGACTCAGCAATCTCGCACCCTCGCGATCAAGACTATTTAAGCTTATAGGAAGGGGTAAGGCAAAATATATGTGGAGCTGTAGCAAGCGACTAGCATATATGGTGGCTAACTTATTCGCAAAAGAGAGCGAGAAGAGGAGGCAAGGCGCGATCGAAAAACTAGAGAGCAACCTGCGCAAGCATTACTCCAACACCGTGTCCACTTCCCGGACTCCGCCGAGAAGGGGCCATCACGGTAACACACTCGGTTGATTCATTTTAATTAAATTAAGGTTTAAGTTATCTACAACCGGACATTAACAAATTCCCATCTGCCCATAACCGCGGGCATGGCTTTCAAAAGTTCAATCCCTGCAGGGGAGTCCCAACTTAGCCCATGACAAGCTCTCACGGTCAACGAAGGAATAGACCTCCACCCGAGACATTCCGATCAGACTCGGAATCCCGGTACAACAAGACATTTCGACAGGTTAAAACAAGACCAGCAACACCGCCCGAATGTGCCGACAAATCCTGATAGGAGCTGCACATATCTCGTTCTCAGGGCACACTCATATGAGCTCTCCATACAACTAAAACCAAACCTCGAGTTTCCCCGAGGGGGCGCTGCACAGGACTCTAGTTCCGACCAACACTCAGAGGAGCACTGGCCCGGGGGGGTTTAAATAAGATGACCCTCGGGCTTCAGAAACCCAAGGGAAAAAGAGGCTAGGTGGCAAATGGTAAAACCAAGGTTGGGCATTGCTGGAAAAGCTTTAATCAAGGCGAACTATCAAGGGGTTCCCATTATAACCCAACCGCGTAAGGAACGCAAAAATCCGGGAACATAACACCGATATGACGGAAACTAGGGCGGCAAGAGTGGAACAAAACACTAGGCGAGAGGCCGAGCCTTCCACCCTTTACCAAGTATATAGATGCATTAAGATAACATAGCAATATAATGATATCCCAGCGAGTAAATAAATGTTCCAACAAGGAACAGCTCCAATCTTCACCTGCAACTAGCAACGCTATAAGAGGGGCTGAGCAAAGCGGTAACATAGCCAATCAACAGTTTGCTAGGACATGGTGGGTTAGAGGTTTGACATGGCAATTTGGGAGGCTGACAAGCAAAAGGTAGGCATCGTAGCATTGGCATAGCAAAAGAGCGAGCAAACTAGCATAGCAAAGATAGTAGTGATTTCGAGGGTATGATCATCTTGCCTGCAAAGCTGTCAAAGTTGACTGGATCCTCAAAAGCAAACTCAACGGGCTCCTCGTTAGTGAACTCGTCTCCCGGCTCTACACCAAACAAGACAAACAAGCAACAAGGATACAATCAACCACGTGCAAGCTCAAACAATAAGATGCAATGATGGTATGCTATGCGGGATGCGATGCGGGATGCAAAATGCAAGATATGACAGGAAATGCATGAACCTGGCCTCAACTTGGAAAACCAAGTGTGCCACTGGAAAGATGAGATGAAATCGCTTGAAAACGATATAAAGATCATCGGAATCGGAGTTACGGTTTGGGAATGGCAAGCGATTCAAAATTGGCACCGGTCTGCGATTTACAGCAAGTAGGCGTCTAAATGCAATGAAATGAACATGCTACAGCACTCAAACATGGCATCAAAATACATGGCAGGGAAGCATTCAAGATGCTTAACAAAAGTTTAGCACTGAGCTACGGCCAAATCATCCATTATGAGGTTCAAACAAGCATGGCAAAAACGCAAATGGTAAACAGATCTCAGACTTAGTGAAATTAACACTTGTCTGAAATTTCAGATCATATAGCCCTTTTCTAACAGCATTTCGGGCATCAAGATGAGCTCAAATGAAAATGATGCAATGGAATGAAATGATGTACTCTCTGAGACGAACATTTTGATATGCTATATGCCCAAAACGGAGCTACGGATGCGGAGATATAGCATGTGCAAGAATGCAAAAAAATTAGGGTTCCCTGGGAAAAAGTCAACCATAAAAATTCCAGATCTCAGATTTGGCGCGGATAACGAGGTTCGCCGGAAGTCCTGTTCGCCGGAGACGAAGAACTCGCCGGAGTTGATGGATGCGGTGGCCGGGGACGCCGGAGAAGAGCTCGGGGAGGCGGCGGCGTTGGCGAGGAGAAGCAGGGCGGCGGGGCTCGACGATGGCCGCGGCGAGGAGGTCCGGGCCGGCGGGCGCCTCGACGCCGGCGCGGAGGATCTTGGCGGCGCCGGCAATGGCGGGTGGCGGCGCTGGGCTGGAGGAGCCGTCCGGCTCGGGCGGCGCGGAGGGATGATGGCGGCGCGGGCCGATCGGGCCGCGGGGGCCGGCTCCGGGCTCCCCGGCCCGCGGCGGCGGCGAGGTGGCGGATGCCACGTGGCGCTGTGCGGTTGGCGGCGGTGGAATCCGGACGTTGTCCAGCTCCGTCCGGACACGTCCGGCGGCGGCGGAGAGGGATTTTTAGGGTTAGGGGAAGAATGGACCGCGAATTTCGGAGGGGGTGTATATATAGGCATAGAGGGAGCCAGGAGAGTCCAAATGAGGTGCGGTTTTCGGCCACGCGATCGTGATCGAACGCTCTAGATGATGGAGCAGAGTTTGGTGGGTTTTGGTCCAAATTGGAGGGGTGTTGGGCTGCAACACACACGAGGCCTTTTCGGTCCCTCGGTTAACCTTTGGAGTATCAAACGAAGTCCAAATGATACGAAACTTGATAGGCGGTCTACTGGTAGTAAAACAAGGCCGCTTGGCAAGTCTCGGTCCAATCCGGAAATTTTTAATCCCCACACACGAAAGAAAGCTAGAAATGACCACCAGAGGAGAACGAAGCGCCGGAATGCAAAACGGACAACGGGGAAAATGTTCGAATGCATGAGATAAACACGTATGCCAATGCAATGCACATGATGACATGATATGAGATGCATGACAACGAAACAACACACGGAGACAAAGACCCGAACCCGAGAAAATAAATATAACTTAACGCCAGAAAAGGCAAGAGTTGGAGTACAAATTGGGAAAGTTATATCCGGGGCGTTACAACACTCCACCACTACGAAAGGATATCGTCCCGAGATCTAGGACTGAAAGAACGCCGGGTACTCAGAACGGAGGTGATCCTCGTGTTCCCAGGTAGCTTCACGGTCAGAATGATGTGACCACTTGACTTTGAGAAATTTGATTGACTTGTTGCGAGTCTTGCGTTCAGTCTCTTCAAGAATAGCAACTGGGTGCTCACGATAAGAGAGATCTTCTTGGAGCTCAATGTCCTTGAAGTTGACTATGCGGTCAGGAGTCTTGAAGCACTTTCGAAGCTGAGAGACATGGAACACGTCATGAACATTTGCAAAGTTTGAAGGAAGCTCGAGTAGATAGGCGAGGTTGCCTCTCTTGCTGACAATCTTGAAAGGTCCCACGTATCTAGGGGCAAGCTTCCCTTTGATACCGAAGCGACGAGTACCTTTCATAGGAGAGACGCGGAGGTAAACATGATCTCCGATCTCGAAAGCGAAATCACGGTGCTTACTATCATAGTAGCTCTTCTGGCGGGATTGGGCTGCTTTGAGGTTATCACGAATGACTTTGCACATATCTTCTGCTTCTGTGATTAAGTCATTACCCAGGAATGCCTCCGCACCGGCCAGTTGAATTCCTTATTGATCTTGAGCCCGGCACGGAACCTATGTGCAAACGTCCTTACAAGCTCGGACCTCAAGAGTTGAAGGAGCTGAAGAAACAACTCGATGAGCAAGAGAGAATTTAGGAATGTAAGCCAACTATGTATCTCCCCTTTTATTATCTATTACATGGGATGTTGTGATGATTGCCTAACTTGCGACATTGCTTTCAATGCGGTTATGTCTCTAAGTCGTGCCTCGACACGTGGGAGCTATAGCCGCATCGAGGGCGTTTCAAGTTGGTAATCAGAGCCTTCCCCGACCTTAGGAGCCCCATTGCTTGATCGTTTTTAGCGGCCGAGTTGTGTCTAGAAAAATGTTTTGAGTCATTTAGGAATTATATATCGGAGAGTTTAGGAATTCTTTTTACTTCCCAGTCTCCTCATCGCTCTGGTAAGGCATCCTGACGTAGAGTTTTGACTCTTCTCTTCTCAAATTTCACTAAAAAAAAATTTAGGATCACGCGGGTATCTTGGAATCGTTCCGATGGTTTTATGATGAGAACATTGTCTTGGTGCCTCCTGTCAGGGGTTTAGTGGAAGTGTCCCGGGGAGTTGAGCTCTGAGGTGTTGTCATCATAATTTTATCGTTGCAATTCTGGAATACTTGAGATATTTTCGCCGACATCGAAAATCTCTTTTATGCAGTTCGTTGGTGAGATAACCTCTACGCCACCCAGTAC